>NW_016690206.1:3047970-3314522 GCF_001604755.1 Lepidothrix coronata | reverse complement strand
CTATTTTTGGAAAATGAGAGTGCATCTGGTCAGATTCATGAGTATTTATGTGTTTTGTGAATTCCTGGATTATTTTCCATTTTTAAATGCAACTTAAGAAGCTGAGGTATGCAGATTACCGGGTTTTGCTTATTCCTATGCTCACTTTTTCTTCATTCAAAGTAGTTAATTTTTCATCCTGAGTTAATCTGTTGCTAAAACCTGTTGTGAATAGTGACATGACTGACTATGTAAACTCATTTTCTTGTTAATCTTTTTTAGCCAGTGGGACAAAGATGGGAACACCTGAAATTATTTTCTTTTATGATTGTTGAGAGATGGAGCTACCAGTTAAATATAACTTAGAAGACATACTCATTGGAAAGATCAGTTCAGTTTTCTGAGGTTCACTTAGTCCAGAGTTTCAGCAATGTGCCATACCTATTTCAAAGGTGCAGGGTTATTATGTGCAAAATCTTGTTTTAGGCAAAAAAGAAACATACTTGTTGTTTTCTTACCCTAAGACTGGTTAATCTCAGCTTTAGGTCTTCTTTTCTTTAGTTGACATTTGTTGGGTTCTTATAGCCTGGGATCTCTGATGCCTGCCTTTACCCCTCTCTAGTTAAATGCTATGCCTGCATTTTTACATGGTATCCTCTGTTCCAACTTTTGAGGCCCCCACTATCATGTCAGGGCTGTATTCATCTATACTATACCACTGTATTAGAGTTGTATATATTTCATTCTGCACAGAATAAGTAATTGAGACTACTATTTGTACAAAAGTATGTTTCTATCATTTGAATATAAATAAAAATAAAAGAAATCAAAAACAAAGCAGATGTAGCCACCGTGTCATTAGGGGAAAAAAGCCTCAGAGCTAAGCAAACTAAAAATAAAGGGTAAAGAAGGATAAACACAAGTTGAGACAAAATAACTATGACAAGCCTCAGTTTTGCAAACTCAGTGCAAAGGCTGTGTGCTGTTGCTAACAGTGTTAATATCATATGTATCAGTTAACTTTACATTTCAGATATTCTGAATGGTTTATAGGGAGTCTATAGCAATAATGATGTCAACTCATCATATGTACCTTATGTTTTAGAGTCAATTCTATAGCAAGAGAGTGGATTTTAAAATAGAGGACGCATGGCTTTTAAACAGGCTATGCAAAGATGAAAAGTTTATATACTCTTCTAGTCTGCCAGATTGGTCAGGGATCAGGTATATGTTATGACCAGATGCAGAAAATGAAATAATCAGTTTTCAATTCTAATGAAAGAAATTAAAAGAATGACAAGTGTATCTCAGCCGATTTGGACTTCTAATGTACACAAATAAATATATAGGCTAATATATACAAGAATTTACTGTGCTATAGTTAGTCTAAAAAATATAATTTAAGACTACATAGCTTTAATGGAAAAAGTCCACAGTACCTGGATTATTTTTTCATTAGCTTGAATGTTATCCCATTATCTGCGATTAGAGAATTTTTGCTTTAATTGTTCATTTACATATATGTTATGCCACAGTTAAATTATGCAAACAGAAATAATGAATTCTTACAAAATCCTTATAGATCCTTATCCTTAATTGGAACCTAAAAAAACCCCCAAACTATTCCTTTTCATTAATAGTATATGGATTGTAAAATAGTTTAAGTTACAATATTAAGTAAGTGGGTTTTGTTGATTGGGGTTTTTTTTGCTCGGTTGGTTAGTGGTTTTGTGGATTTTGTTGTTTGGTTGGTTTTGGTTTGTTTTTTTTAACTATACTAAAATATCCTGTTAAAATATTTAGTTGGATAATAAACGCCAAATTAACTTCTGGGGTAAGTATACAGCCACAATGTTGCATATAGTTTTCTTTGTTCCTTTCGCTTCAGAAATCTTAATGAAACACTACTACAAAAAAATAATAAGTCCAAAATTAATTGAAATAAACAGGACAGTTTATTCAGAAAATTGGGGTAAATTGATTAATATTCCTTACTACTCCTTGTAGCAAGTTATTTATGCTGTGAAGAGATCAACTACATGCTACAGTGATTCCTTTGTGTTTTATTCTTAACATTTTCCAGTACAATTTATTGCCTGAGTTTTTTGTTTGTTTGTTTTTTCAACACAATTGTAAGGTGGGTATATACTTTTTGGTTATCTAATTTTTAATGTATAAAACACTTTCCAAAGAAGTAATATCCTATACTTAAGCTCTACAGAAGGTAAATGGAAAGCTTAAACAACCAGGACCAAAGCATGTGTCTCATGAATAATAAACTACAGTGTAACTAAATAAACTATTATACTAGCATTTTAATTGACAGTGGATTAAGAATTCAATAGAATAGGAGACCAAATACTACTGCATAGAAATTCCATATATATGTATACTTCAACAAGACTATATCAAGTGGTAGGCATTACAAAATTTTTTTTGTTGTTTTATTAGGTTTTAATCATAAATATATCTTTAGAAAAAGACAGGTTGGCACAAAATATGGTGAAAGAACTACTAAAACTCCAACACAACTTCATGAAAAAAAAACCCAAAACACGGACCAAACAAAAAAAAAATGCAAGAATACCATAATCTGGATAAAATGCCTATCTGCATTTTACTTTCTGAAAGGCAAAATCTTTCAATGATCTGAGGTAATGTTTTTTACCTACACTAAATCATCCCCAGTAGAGAAATATTTTCATCCAGAAGGCAAGATAATGATGAATTCATTGTAAAATAGGAAAAAAAATATATTTAATGTACTGGTATCTTAGTTGGTTAATTGGAGAAGCTCAGAAAATAGATTACAGCAACACAAACAAGAAATGCAAAAGAAAACAGAGTTGCAATATATTTGTGGTTCGAAGTAAGGAACGAGTATATCAGGAGCAGTATTATGATAGTGAGTAATGACAGTAGACAGGTGATCATATGGTTGAGTTGCACAGATGACTAGGTATCATATATACTGATTTAATTATACTTCCACAATTTACTTGTATAAGAAGATATTTGAATGCCTACCAGGAACAAATTGAATATCTACATGTTGTGCCCTTCACTACTCACACTGAAACTTCAACAATCTGCTGAAGTGTGTCTGCTTCTCAAGGAGTTCCATGTAAGTTCCTATGCAGCACTAATCGTAAAAAACAGACAACTTTATGTTCATGTACATAAATAGGTCCTTTGGGATTTATAATAATTTTACCTTTCCCTTGAATATCAGAAGTGCTTGTATTGAACTGATCCTGGTTTATAATGCTATATACCAACAGTGCTCGACTAGCTGTGATTGTAAATCCGTTATGAATTCATGCCATTCCAGATATGCATTGCTCTAACACTACCAATGAATAGAGATTTATAGCTTCATCTCCCTGATTCTGCTGAAATTAAATGGCCTGTGGGTCTGGTTTATTAAAACAATACAAAAAAACAGCTTAAAGTAGCCCAGATCTATAAAAAAATAAAGGAACGTATTTCTAATACCTAATAGAACATTCTGAAAGCCTGGTTAATTTATGTAAGGTTACATTTTGTGTTCCAAGCCTACTTGAGGACCACAAATTTTAAGCACTGCATTTTTCCTTCCTTTAGTTCAATCAGGATTTAGATTAAGTTTATTCCCTAATTTTGTTTTCTTTAAAAATGTGCCTTTAAAAATAAAAAGAGTCAACCAAATAGAAATGGATCTTTAAAATTATTGGAATACTGTAAGAAAGAGACTTTTATAAAATCCTTTCATTTTTAATGATTGCTACTTTATCAAAAATACATTTACTCTATATCAGTATGTAAATCAAACAGAGGAACTTAATTCTTGCCATTCTCTTCAGAGAAAACCAAGAGCTGCAGATTGTCAGGATCATTAGATATAAAATGAATTCTCCAAACACAAAAGGAGTGAGTCAGATTATTTTAATACACTAGTTATTGATAACTTCATATTAGCAATTGGTGGAATCTACGTCTTTTAAATTTATATAAAAAAAGAAAGGTTTATATGTTACGTTACATTCATACACACTACTTCCTTTACATAATGGTATCCATAAGAAAAATAACAAACCTAAACAATAAACTGCATTGTAGATATAAAATGTCAATTATAAGTATGCATTGTGTAGCACATAAAGTGTTTGGCACTGGCGTACCCTGATCAGTGATTTACTCCAACATATCAGTCGCTCTCAAAATTTCTGCCAAATTTTTGTGTTTCTATTAGAATTTCCCCCCCCTCTCTTCTACTTGATCCTCATACTATGTCACTAATCCAAAATTCAGTAGAAAATTTGGGATGTTTGTGTTTCTCACAGCTTTGCAAAACCAGAAACAGGATCTATCTATCACTAGAACACTTTCCAACAGGACAGGCAGCATTTGCTCTTATAGTTCTCATGTCATTATAAAATCTTTCTCTGAATCCTGTTCAGTTATAATCACAATATAGAACAAAGCTAGACATCTGTTTCATACATGACGTTAGTGCTATATAAGCCTCTTCACTGCAGTAAGCAATCTGTCTCATCTGGGTCATTTAGCGAAAAAAAAAATTAAAATGACAACAAAACACTAACATATTTCTATTTTTTTTTTCTATTACATAGGGAGTAGGGATTTTTTATAGGTACGTCTCTACACTTTATTTGAAATTCTTATTTTATCATCCAGGGATAATATTACTAGAGAACTTTGTAAGTTTTTTTGTTTGTTTGCTTGCTTATTTTGTTTCTCTAAAATGAACAAAATAAGGATGAAGAATTAATCAAGTGGACTGAAGGAAGACGGCATGCTCTGAGAACTTTATGAGCATTTGTTTGGAAATACCACTTTACAGTGCATTGAATATTGTATTTATCTATATGAATCCTAATGAAAAATTCACATACTGTCATGTGGTATAGTTGATTTTGAAATTGGAGCATATATATTGTTTACTGGAAATATTTTTTTCTTCTTTTGAAGTCAGATAACATGAAAAAAAAGGGGAGACGATATTCAGATTAAGACTAAAATCTTATTTTAAAAAATAGTTTTTCTTTTATTGAAAAATGCTATCATATAAAACTGCAAAAGTTCACTCTGTCTCATTGAATACTGAGGATATCTCACATGACTCAGTGTTATACAATGTTTCTTTCTTTTTCTCCTTTTTTGAGTAACTCTAATAGTTCAATATTGCTCTTTCTCATATTATGAATATTATTTGAGACCAATTTAATTAAATTACATTAAGAATTTTAATTTGACACAATGCATGTTGTCAAGCCATTCCTATAGTCTTGTATTTAAAAACTGTAATTTTACAGTTGCCGTAAATTTTATCTGAACAGCTGCACATTTTCTGTGGCAAATTTGGGACTTGGGTAACTTTTTTTGGGGGGGGCAGGGAACTTCTTAAAAGTTGCTTACAGTTAACAGTAGTAAACGTACTGCTGCTAAAAACAGCCGATGTTGACTTATGAGCATCCTCAATAGATAAAATTTTGATTCCAAAACAAGAAAAGCAATGTTATTATCACACCCTAGCAGTTCACTGCACCAGGTTTCCTCTCGTTTTCATATCTAAAGGCCAGTACAGACAATATTCTCAATTCTAAAAAAACTTCATAGTCATTTGTAGCACAGATAATAAGAGACTGCTTTCAAATAAAGCAGAAAAGCACAGGATATTTGTGGCAGAGTTGAGAATTCTGTCAAATCCCTCTGTCTAAAATGTGAAAATGTGCATATTATTACTTCATTTGTGTTGTAAAATATCTTATTATAGGAAACATGTAAGTATAATGAATCAAAACCTTTAAAATTATGATACTTGAAGGATTGCTGGAGGCAAAGAAACAAGTCTTGCTACTGATACATCATTACCAACCTGTTTCTGATTAATGACTATCAGTTCCTGTAAAATGATGCAAAGAAAAAATAATGATTCCAAGCAGCAAAAGGAAAAAAACTCTTGTGTGAAGAATGCTCAAAGTACAGTGCTATGGAAAAGACTCAGGGGTATTATTCATATAGTTGATATTGTATTATAGTCTAATCCTTTCACTGATGTTGTTTTGGGAGCTATCTGCCAATCATAATAGTTTAAAGATTAAATTGTTGTGTGCTGTAGCCAAGAGGCTTAATGTGCATGAATTTCAAATGGTTGTATCACTTTCTTATTGCACAGAATTAAGATTGTCCCAAGCAATAGCTAGAAGAAGTTTAAATTACAATTCACAGTTCATTTTGTGCAAACCACATAAAATTAGAATTACTTGAGATGAGCTCGGTTAGTTAGAGCATATTGCTAATAATGCCAAGGTTCATGGGTTTTATCCCTATACAGGCCATTCACTTAAGAGTTAGACTTTATAATACTTATGGATCCCTTCCAACTCAAAATATTCTGTGATCTGTAGAGGGAAGCTAGTTTACTGAGTTTCACAGTGATGTGTTCTTTTATCAGGATTACGTTCTTGTACACTTCAGCAATACAAATCTTGTCAGCTCCAAGCCATTTAAACTATAAATTGTTCAAAAAGTAACAAACATGCTTAAGAATAAAGGAAGATTACTTAGATAGCAGACAGCACCATGGTGTATGTTCTTCTGAAGAGCAGATTATCCCCTGGTTTTTCATTTAATTTCAATTTTTTTTGAAATACATATATGGGCTAAACGTATGCAGATAAAAATAATACAGAAATTAGTAGAATAAGAAAAGCTTCAGAAAATTTTAATGATTTTGCCCACAATGGTAACCCTAGTTATCTAAGGAACACAGGTCACTCCTACACATTAAGAAGAATTTTTAAATGTACTGTAAGGTAAAATATTAGTTTTGTGTCAAAGTAAAAAAAAAAAAAAGGAGGGATATTATGGAGTTACTGAACGTGTCAACAGAGGAAAGGAGACACATATATGTTCTTTTCCTTTTCAATATTAGATTTTAAATACTTAGGACTGTTTGAGGAAAGCAGATTGCATGAGTATTTATGGAGAAAAAGATATGAAAGCAAGTATATTTTTAAAATTCCTAGCACAGAGAAGAAATAAGAATAAAACCCATCTTGAAAAGCAAATAATTTTTGTATTTAAAATGAAATTGCCATTCAAGAATAATCTGGCAGCACTCATTTCAGATGCTCTGACTGGAAGACACTTTTGCTGTATAATGAAGACTCAGAAGATGATGAAGTAAAACTGGACTTTTGAACACTTGATATTTACTAAGCAGAATAAAAGTCTAAGGTAGAGTGGAGGTGCTGGAGTCCATAAATACAATTACACAATCCCTGTCAGAATTGTCTTTGATCTCACTATGGAATGTTATAATTTATTTTCAAGCTCTCAGGAAACAAGTTTGTTTGAGTACAGCCAAAGACTGGACGTCTCTTTTTTCTGATTTGTGACTAACCCAGAATTCAGGAACTAGACATTTTTCATACAAATCTTCAGAGACTTTTGATCTAACAGACAAGAATAAGGCTTAGTTTGGCAGTGAGTTGCAGATATAGTTTTTTTTTAGCAGAACTAAATGAGGAGCTAAAATGGATGCTTCTTTTTTATTACTTTTGTTTGTTGGTTTTTGTTTGTTTGTTTGTTTAGTTTGTTTGTTTTTTTTTTTTAGCTCACAATTAGTTTAATAATTGAAAAAGTAAATTTTAGATTTGTTTTGTCTGGAAAAACAATCCACTTTTTTGAATGGATATTAACCGCTGAGATAAGGTGCTACATGCACTTATGTATCCACATACACCTATATTAATTAATTCTTTCTCTTGCTCAAGGATATTTTTTTCTACACCACTACATAAACAAAGATGGAAAATAATTTCGTTTTGGACAAGCTAAAGTACCTACTAAGAAAGATGATTTTGGGGAATAGAGATTTGAATTTTTTTATTTTAAGAGAGAAATGAGAAGATGTCTGCTTGAGTATCTTAACTACTAAGCACAGAAATATCAACTGCTTCTTCTTCCTGCAATTTTGTTTTGCTAGAAAACAGCCTTCTGCAGTTCTTTCAAGGAGCTGTTACAGGAGAGGCTTCCAAATCCTTGATAGAGTTTCTTGAGCCTCAGAGAAAATCTCCATCCGACAAGTTGATACAGCTTTATACCTACAGTTTTCCTTTTACCTACTTGAAGTGGGTCACTGTTCAACTTAAGGATTTCTAGAGCTGCCATTTTAAAGAACCTAACTTGCTCCAGAGACTGTGCAGAACTCAAGGAAGTTCACTCACATAAAACTTTTACTATTAAATAAAACATGCTAACTTATCAACATTTTCTGTGTTTATTCATCTTAAATGTAGGCATACGTGGAAACTGTTTAACTTAATAGGATTTAAAATAGAAGATACCTATCTTCCACTGCATGACTCTCCTGTTATATAGCTGCACTTATTATTATATCTGTGATTACTGAATTATTGCAGTTAGCTGTGATGCTGGGGTAGGTGTAGGTATAGACAACTGTTGGGCAGTAGCTCGTGAGCCCATTTCTTGTTTTAAGATAATAGTTCTTATTTTGATTGAATAATTTTTCTCGTCATTTGGTAAAGGCAATATGGTGCTATTTGATTTGGGACCACTATTTTTATTGCTATATTAAACATTTTCATTTAAGTTAATTACAGAAGTAGTAAACCATTTGATTGACTTGGTTACTACTGAGATAAAGAAAGAATATATGATTTCCTGCATGCTTTCTTATATATGTATATAGATAGATAGATATAATTCTTCCTATATATATATATATATGTATATATATATAAAGGAAGAATTTTTTTTGTCCTCACATGCCAGTTTTGGTGTGTCAAATGATTAAAATCAAAGTAACATCAAGGATTAGTGGCTTACTTCTATTCCCATTGAAGTCGACATAACAGTTTCCTGTGGAAGTTAAAACATAAAGAATTAAGTTATTTTAAGGGAAAAGAAAATAAAAAAGACCACTGTGTCTATTTCCACCATTTTTGTAATCTAAATCATTACTTAAAACTGTAAGAGGGAGTATTAATAAATCCTAGACTATATTGTTCCCTTAGGGCCTTACTCAAGATATTAGATAATAAACAATAAAAGGAAAGTAGGTAGGCAAGCTCCTCTGTCACAATTCATAAAAGGCTGGTTCCTATCTATTTGTCTGGGTTTTTTATATTTTTTCTGAGAACCTGATTTTGCTGAAATAGCCTACTGAAACTTTCTAACTGTGAAAAGATATGTCTAACAGGTGAAAAATGGAGGGCAGTTAAGATGTAATTTCCTTTTTCCTCTTCTTCTTCTCCAATTACTTCTTATTTCTGTTGATTCATGTATCTGAGTTGTCCTCTCTAAATATGTTATGTTGAACTATTTTTCTGTAAGTTTTATATATTTGTGTGTGTGTGTGTAACATTTAAAAAGGCTGTCACAGAATGAGTGACAATAATTGTTGCAATAATTTTTGGGGAGATTGCTGTGACATACAAGGCAACTAACACCTAACCTCTTATGGTAGGCTAGGTGTTATTTGCTCATTCTTTTTGAGTATAATACGACAGCAATTTGTTGCAGTCTTACTGGGGAGGGGGTAAAGATTGTGAAAATTGAGTTGTAGTCTTGGCTAGTTCTGTTAATTGTGCCTTCCCTTAGTTAGCTTGCAGTTCATTTGTGGTGTTATCTTTCTTTTTTTGTGCTATATGAGGACTACTAGTTGTAACTGTGCCTGTAAAGCTTCCCAGTGGTTTCATTTCTTCTTAAGGAAATC
This sequence comes from Lepidothrix coronata, assembly GCF_001604755.1. Classification (NCBI taxonomy): domain Eukaryota; kingdom Metazoa; phylum Chordata; class Aves; order Passeriformes; family Pipridae; genus Lepidothrix; species Lepidothrix coronata. The sequence continues at coordinate 3,304,798 of NW_016690206.1, read as the reverse complement.
ACTTGAGGGAATACTTTGAGGAATTTGGAAGCTATCTTTATCTCCCTCCTTCAAACAGAAGATTCAGGAAAAATATGATGAAGCAGAATTAGTACCAGATTTTAAAGGGGACTGAGAAAAAAAGTGGATATGGTGTCAAGGAAAGTTAAAAATTACAGTGTGATTTCTTCTCAGCTATTTTGGGGTTTATTTTTGAGTTATGAATTCTGTTAACTCTGTATAGAATGAAAGGAAATGTCTGAGTGCAGAGAAGTGTGACTTTTTTTTAAATGCATTCCAGGAATATAAAACTTGAGTTTCAAACAAGTCACAGAGATAGTCTTGCGGAATCAAATTTTTAAGCCTCTGTTCAGCTAACCATCATTTTCTGATGAAGAATTATATCTTTAAAAATTATATCTCCTAATGTGAATGGGCAGTATGATTATAATTTTGAAAATATTATTAATATTATTTCAATAAAAATAATGTTACATAATCTAAATATTAGTATCTACAACTCCAGGAAGAAAATTCTTAAAAATTTTTTGGTTACTGTTTATTTGTTTGTTTGTTTTTTGTTATTTGTTTACATTGAGCTGAAGGGCTATGTTTCATCTTCTAAATCATCTGCCATTTACCAGTGTCAAAGTCTGAGGCTTATTATCAATAATATGCAGAGAAGTCAGTGTTCAGTTTGAAAGAAGGGGGAAAAACAAATCTGTTTACACTTGCTTTTAAAGTTTTAAGATCTAGTTCTAAACAAATTTTATTTGTCGCATTTTTCATTTGTGCAACCAATGGATTTAACTAGCATAAACCTCAGATTGGAGTTTGGCTAGGGTACTGAAACAAGCATTCTATAACTTCTCATAATTAGCATTTCCACTACAATCTCTTTATATGTTTGGGTGTTCAGTGTTGTTTTCTTGCACATTTGTTATCTTTAATATGCTTTTCCAGGGTTTTCATCAAAGAAAATGTTTTGATTAATTTTGTCTGGGTGAAATACTCTGTCTTTTGTGGTTGCTTGCATGAGAGTTTGTGATACTTCACCCTCGTAATTGATCTAGTGTTTGCAAACCATAGAGAGTGCCTCAAAGGAAAATATTATAGAGAAACACTCCTGAACACTGTCTTAATTTGTTTGTTTATGATGAGGTTTCGAACATCTGTTTTCCTTTCAACTGGTCTTTACAAATATTTTGAAGTTTCAGAACAGCCCTATTGCCCAGAGTAAGCTGGGGCCAACAAACAGGAAATGAGCAGGAAAGAGAGAGAGAGAGCATATAAATTACATGAAAGGTGATTGTAGAAGAAAAATGAGAGGGAAATGAGTGCAAAGATCCTCAATATACTTTTCACATAATAAGAATATAAAGTGGAGAAATACCAAGTGTTTCTTATATGTCTAGTACAGAATGACTTGCCTCACAGACAGATCATCCAGATGTCATGAAAAATAAGAGAAGTCTAATGGAAATGGGATGTTATATTTCTCTGTGTGATGTCTTGAAATTTTCTGATACTTCTCTTCTTCCAATGATTTTTCATTCTAAATATTCACGTGGGTTAAAGACCAGAAGTTCCTGTGTGTATTGCAACAACAATAAATCCCACAAAATAATTTTTATTTTAACTGATTGTAAGTAGAAAAAAAAAAGGGATAATAGCTAAAGCTTCATAACATCCTTCCAACATAATAAAGATGAGTATTTAATAGATATGACAGCATGCATTAGTAACACAACACAACTTGGTAGGTAAGGAGAAAAAAGCATTTGATTTTGTTGCTTTAAATAATGTTAAACGTGCTGGATTTATACGTACAATAAAGAAATGCCTATCTGTGCTGAGGTGTCCTTGACATAACATTAAAATGTCGCAGGTACCGTATCTCCTCACACAATAGCTACTACACCTGACTTGATGACAATCAGTAGAAAACTGTTATTTATGATAGATACTTACTATGATTGTGATCTCACTTTTGAGGGAAAAATCCCTGTCTGATAATTGGAAATACACACAGTAAGCAAATAGATTAGTCATATATAAGTATAATTGTAAAACAGAGGAAAATATGTTTGAGTATGCAATTAAATACAAAAGTTAAGTTTGCTCATTTAGATTTAACTTGTATGGTTGTTTACAGAGCCATTGTGCTGTCTATTCTTTTATATGGTTCCGAATCATGGGTCATCTACTGCCACCACTGGCGTCTCTTAGAACGCTTCCATCAACGCTGCCTCTGTGCAATCCTAAACATCCACTGGTCAGATGATATGACCAATACATCTGTTCTAGAACAAGCAGCAATCACAAGCATTGAGACCATGTTGCTGAGAACACAGCTGCGCTGGGCAGGGCATGTCTCAAAGATGCAGGACCACTGCCTCCCTAAGATCTTGCTTTATGGTGAACTTGCCCCTGGCTGCTGCAAGAAAGGAGCCTCAAAGAGGAGACACAAGGACTCCCTGAAACAACATCTCAGCCTTGGTCATACTGATCACCATAACTGGTCTACTCTGGCCTCCAATCAGGAGGTCTGGAGACACACCATCTATAACGCTGCTGCTTCCTTTGAGAAAGCGCGCAGGATCACTCTTGAGGAGAAAAGACAATGCAGAAAGAATCGTATCTTGCAGAATATACCACCTAAGGAGTCCTTCTGCTGTACCTTTTGCAACTGGATGTGCCTATCCCGTATTGGCCTTTTTAGCCACCAACGCGCTTGTAGCAAACATGGCTAGAACCCTCCCCAAATCTTCGTTCACGAAGCCTAGTCATGATGATGTATGGTTGTATGGTTGTTTTCTGGTGGCGCTTTCAGTTCTTCATCAACTTTGTAGCTAAACAAGCCATACCTTCTTCTGCTGAGCAATGCTGTGTGGAATCAGTAACTAAGAAACAGTTGCATGTACAGACTTTTACAATATATACCTATGTTCACAGATAAGTATATATAGTTCGTCTGTGATTCAACTTAAAAGGCCAAGCAGGACATAATAGAAAACTGTATAATGCCTCTGGAAGTGAGTTATTGATAAACCTGAGTAATCGGTGTATAAATGGCATGGAAAATCTTGGAAATATATCAATATCTGTTTTGGTCCAGATCACAGACTATGCTAGGCTGCTGCTTTTTGAATTTATAAATTCTAAAGACTACTTTATAAGAAGGAAATGACGTTTCTTCCTGATTGAGGAAGAAGACAAATCAGGCAGTCTTAGCAGGTTAAACACAATCTGAAATTTTTAGTAAAAATCTTGACAATTATATGAGACAATTGAATGTACTCCCTGAAATATAAAATAACTATTTTTTCCTTTTAACTAAGTTTGTATATTTAAATATTAACTCAACTGTATTACATACTTGACATTCTTTTTCCCCGTTTTGTCATTTTTCATGTGCAAAATCCGTTAATAGACTTCTGTAACAAAAGTTCCATCCAAAGCATAAATTCTTGCAGAAGAAAAAAGTGAAATGATGGTGTAGTGAGATCTACATCATCGTTTGATGGACGTAGCAAACTGTGTTAATTCATGTTTATTTTCACTACTACACACAACTGCTACCTTTCCAAAGTGTTTATCATTAATAGAAGGAAAATTGCTATTATTTTTGCATGCAATCCAAGCTGGAGAGAAAACACAAGGCTCTTTTGATGTAAACCTGCACTGAAAATATTTAGTTAAAGTATAGAATTAATGTGGACAAACACTCTATTAATTTGGACAAATGCTCTACTGTTTTAAATAATATCTGTGAAGAAACTTTTGATAAGTAATGTTAAGTGGTACTAACATGGTGGTCTACAATGAGCTTTAGAGTCTTGGAAATGTAATATCATCTAATATAAGAAAAGATTAAATGGGAAGAGCAAAACTAGCTATAAAGTAAAGATTTGTAAGTGATCAGGCAACTGAGTTACAAAAAAAGAAAAATTCGCTCTTTTAATAGGCACTAGAATGGACTTTATATTGCAACAACTTATTTAGTTCACTGAGCGTGTATGTCAATCACATATGTAATATTCTAAGACAGTGATAATACTTTCTCTCTAGTTTATAAGTGATCCTTTTTCACAAAAGCAAAATCTGAATTCTTCCTTAAATGAGAATTGTTGAGACAAGTCAAAATCCTAATGAATCTTGAAAGCACAAACACCTTACTGTATTATCATGTTTGGTGATTATCATGTAATAATGTTTTATCAGGTTAGGGAGTTTCATTCCCAAGGATAGAGGCACTTGAAGGAAGATGCTCTAATGGCAAAGAGTGTAGCATATGGTTGTCCTCTTGCCAGAATAATGGGAAGATAATTTTAAAATGTGAACTGGGGTGGGGGAAGGAAAACCAAGTCTCTTTCATAGGACAAATTATTTATTAATAGTTATCTATTTCTAAAGAACAGAGACAATAAATTTCCTCAGAAAGACAGTAGGCTTGATAAAAAACAGACTGCCTCAATATAATCTATCTATTATAATCTATCTCGTGTGAGATGCACACAGCTTCACAAACACTGTTCTTATATTCTGGATTCAAAAAACCTTTCAGACAAAGTAGGTTGGCTATGCTTAGATTGTACTTATGATTTGATAAAATGCTACCCTACACTGTAAAAACATCTTCAAGGTGAGTAGGCTTCTTGTGGAAGAGTATTGATGACCCTACAAGAGTTAACAGAAGAAAGCCAGATGTCACACTCCCTTCTGACCAAATCCTTTTAACAAGACAGGATATAAAACTATGAGCAAAGAAAGCACATACTTTCCATCAAAAATATAAATCTTGAATGACAATCATGAACTCCCCTAATTAAGAGTATATTTGTGCAATTAGGTAACAACATATTTAGAAAGATAATCAAATCTCCAACATCTTCTGTGTATAATGTAAACTGAGACTGTATGCAGCCTCCCTAGACAAAAGAACGTATTTAGATTGTCCCAATACTTCCAGCAGCATCATGTACGCACGTGATAACACATTTTCCAGATGCAGATTTCCTGTGAGTGCTCCATAATTATTTCCAGGCAAAATCAACCAGATCAGTTTGCATAGTTTAAACAGATACTTTGAGCACTTGGATGAACTGCCTTGTCAGCAGGGTAGCAGGAATGTTAGTTTCCATGTCATGTTGGTGGCATACAGTGCAGAAAAACAACAAAAGGAAACCAAGATGACATCTGCAGATATCACTAAACTGTCCCTTGCTGATGTCAGACCTAACTAAAGGCCTAACAAATACCAAATCTTGTAGTATATGAAATAAAGTTTCTGCAACACTGTGGCCCATAGGTAAACCTTGTCATTTGTCTGATCGCATTAAAAAACTCTTAGGTTACAGAAAGAAATAAGACTTGTTGCTAATAGTAATGAGTGGCTGATAATAACGTTTTGTCATAAAAACAAATCAGAAAACTTGAGTTCTATTGTTTAGGATGTTCTGCTCTATTACTCTTTTAGCAATAAATCATTTAATGCCTCTTTCTCCATTCCTCATGCAGAAAATGAGGATTACATCAATGTTCTTTGAACTTGTGAAGTGTCTGTAAGAAGAAGGTCCTTAAATGACAGAATCAAGGAATCATTTAGGTTGGAAAAAAACTTTAAGATCATCGAATCCAGCTGTTAACCCAACACTGCCAAGTCCACTACTAAACCTTGTTTCTAAGTATCATGTCTACACATCTGTTAAATATCTCCAGGAATGGTGACTCCACCACTTCCCTGGACAACCTGCTCCAATGCCTAACTACCCATTCAGTGAAGAAATTTTTCCCAATATTCAATCTAAACCTTCTCTGGTACAACTTAAGGTCATTTCCTCTTGCCCTACTGCTTGTTACTTGGGAGAAAAAATCAACTCCCATGTGGCTGGTTACAACCTTCTTTCAGATACTTGTAGACAGCAGTAAGGTTGCCTCTGAGTTTGCTTTTCTCCAGGCTAAAAAACCCCAGTTCCTCCAGCTGCTCCTTATCAGATTTGTGCTCCAGAGCCTTCACCAACTCCATTGCCCTTCTCTGGACATGCTCAAACACCTCAATGTCTTTCTTGTAGAGAGGGGCGCAGAACTGAACACAGGATTCGAGGTGAGGCCTCACCAGTGCCAAGTATTGGGAGACGATGACTGCCCTGGTTCTGCTGGCTACGCTGTTGCTGACACAGGCCATGCTGTTGGCCTTCTTGGCCACCTGGACACACTGCTGGCTCGTGTTTATCTGGCTGTCAACAAATTCCTCCAGGTGCCTTTCCATCAGACAGTTTTCCAGCCTTTCTTTCCCAAGCCTCTAGCATTACATGATGGTATTGTGCGCTAAGTGCAGAATCATTATGCATAGAGAAGAAAAGATACATGTTTCTTTTAGGATCAAAGGCAAAGTAAGACTCTGAAGGTAATTTTTTTGAAAAAAAAAATTTGTTTTGTTTTCATAATCAGTAATTGAACTTACCTCTATGTACATGCACCCCAGGGGACATGTAAGAAAATCTGGAATATTTGATAATGATCTGTATGTCCTTGGAAAGACTGTGTGTGCATTACGATTCTGGTGCCTCCCTTGAACACACTGTCTATGTTGTTTCTCTTTGTAGCAGTGCATGGGTAACTGCCTATATTAGCTTTCTGTGAGAAACCATATCCCTCTCCTCTGCCTTGTCCAGGCTGACATTCTTATCCTTCACAATGTAAAGGATAAAATGTGAGAACAGAATGTGAGTGACATATACTCTGCTTCTGGGAAGGGCTTTTTGCTAGCATGGCTAAGGCATGATGTGATTCATCAAGCAATAATTTGAGTGTGGATTGGATTAGGAATGATTTCTTAAGTGATAAATTGAGCTGAGTAAATGGCTATCTTCATGAGAGCCCTTTTCATTGTTCTGAATAGAGTAGAATATTGTTAAATGCTTTGATTAAATTGAAAATTTGTTTTCTTAAATAGCAGCTCCTATGGAAATCTCAAGGTCTTTCTTACCTACTCTACCATACTTAAGAGTTCATATGTATTATTTAGATCATATTTGTCATCATAATTTTTTCTTGATGATAAGATATTGGAATGAAACATTTGGACAAATTATTCAGATATCAAAGGAGAAAATTTAGAAATATGATGTATTGGGTCTGACTCAGATGGTGTTCATTTCCCTATGGGAAAGCACAGTGCAGTGCTTTACATTGGCAGCTAGAAGGGTGTTGATAACACACAAGTGTTTTGGCTACTGAGCACAGCATCTGCACTGTAACGTTCCTTCCTCAGTCAAGGGCAAGATCTTGGGACGGGACACAAGTAGACCAGTTGACCCAAACTGACCAAAGGGATATTCTGTACCATATGATGTCAGCTCAGATATAAAAGCTAAGGCAAGGAGCAGGAAGGAAGGTATTCACTGTCTGCAATGGCTGCCAGATGAGGAGCCATTACGTGTGCGGGAGCGGCCAACCATCGCTGCTCATGGGAAGTAGAGAATAAACCCTGCTATCTTTCGTTTCACTTTTGCACACACAAGCTTCCTCCTGGCTTCTGCTTTAATAAACTGCCTTATCCATACCCACAACTTGTTTTCCATCTTACTCCCTCCCCTGTCTGGTTGGGAAGTGGAGTGATAGAGCGGCAGGGTGGGAATCAGGCATCCAGCCAAGGTTAATCTAAAACACATAATAATTTGATTTTTTTTTTTCCAAAGAAAACAAAATGCTGTTCTCTCTTACTGCTTGTAAAATTCCCAGGAGCCCAGCAAGTTTCATGTAGAAGCCTTAAGTTGTTGTAGAGGTCACTAGCTAAGTGTAAAGTTTAAATTTTACTTGGCTAGTCCTGTTTAGATAATTTTAACTTGGACCAAAGGAAATCTTGAATGTGAAAATATTTTTAAAATAAATTAATTTCTATATGTGAGCATCAAATAAAGGGCAATATTTTAATAGTATTTGCCAATTTACTTTCTTTTTTTTGTAACTCTATTTCCATTCAATTTCTCATTTAACAAATATTTTTTTCCTTCAGAGCAAAACAGCCTTAGATATCAGTATAATCATTAATTCTTCCAACTAATTAATCTGTTTAAGTACCTATTTTAAAAAAGAAAAAAGAGAAATATAAAAGATCAAAGAATTAACAATCAAAACCAGAAAACACCCTTTCAGTTTATCAACATAGTGGTATTTTCACTGATCTTTCTTCAACACTTTAAGTCGGAATGGGCTTTGGAGAAAGAAATTAAAAGAGTTTGTTATCACATGTTGTATTACACATTCATAAAGTACTGAAGTGAATTGCAGAGTCATCTGAACTGACATAGATGGTAGCGGCATTTTTTCCTGTGTTTTAGAGCTACTATGATATATTTCAAGTCAAATTTAGACAAATTTAGAAACTTTGTATTACTAACAATGAAGAATATATACTTGTTAAAAATATTTTGATTTTTTGTTTAGAATTATTTTCTCTCTCCTCTTGTATTTCAGTGCATATATTACATATACAGTACATATATTGCATACTTATTTGAAAGAGAGAAAGTCAAATGATATTATGCAATCTAAAAGAAATGGATGGGGACAATAATAGTGATTGTCCCTCCCCTGAAATATATCTTAGATTCCTTCACAGAACTATATTCAGTCTAATACAGATTAACATGATGATCTCTAGTTCTTTACATCCGTTTCCCTTATACCAGATCAATTGCTTCCACAGGCCTAGATTATTTCACCTGTATATTTTTGCTCTAGATATTGTCCTCAGTAAATTTATGTAACAGAAACCTTCATATCACATAAAAACAAGTTTAGAAAGCAGTTAATTTTCTATCGTCAGTTTCAGAAATAAAATATAGTCATAGGAGAATGAAGCTCATTTTATTTGCCAAAACCATTTACTGCTGACTATTAGTTACATGTGTTTAAACAAAGAAACAAACAAAACAAAACAAAAAACCAAAATATGCGGTGAAGTACAGTTTGCACAAATCAGTCATGGTTCCAAAGTAGTGTCTGTGCACTTTCATTCAGAGTAACCTGTATTTTATTTGTACATTACACTGATATTAATCTTACAGCTCTCATACGGTAAGCAGGTAAGTAAGATAATACACAGCACTGAACTATAACATATACAGAAATATCTACAACAGAATTAATTCATATGTACTGTAATACGGCAAGGAAAAGGATTTTAGCTTCATTCTTAACATTAGGAAGCTTTAAATGTAGGAATGTTTTAAATGTAAAAATATTTTTAATACTTTTTACTTAAATTATCTCCAACTTCTGTGAAAAAATAAACTACCAATTCTTGAAAAATCAATATTTTATGTCAACTTTGATTATATATTGTCAGAAAGGGTTTTTTTTTACTAATCCGATTATACTATTCTCAAGTAATTTTTTCTCCCCAACCCTCTAAAAATTGAATAATTTAAATTGACACATATTCCTTTTAGGATAATCAAGGTATGCCTTATTTATACAGTATAGAGTATACTTTTGTTGAGCTACGTGGCACATAACTGTTGGTGTTCGTAATTGCATAGATATGATCTAATTTAGTATAACTACTAGCACTGTGGTGTGTCAAGAAGACATTTTATTTCTGAGGATTGTCTGACTAGCATCAATAATGTGAAAAGGCTTTTGCATTTCCTGGGAAATGGTGACTAATCACTAAATCTTTGCATCACTGAAGATCTCATGTTTTGGTCAGAGCTGGGAGACTACAATGTATGTTTTTCTCTTTGTTAAGCATGGATCCCCTGGGAAATACAGTAGTGTCTTACCTTTTCTTTATATCTCCAAGTATTCTTCTGGGCTGCAGTAATCAATGGATCTGTATCAACGGCTGATGAGGACCACTGTGTCCAAAACTGGAAAAATCTCCAGTGGTATCACTCTTCTCTCTGGTGACCAGCGACAGAAACTGAGGGAATGGCATGAAGCTGTATCAGGGGAGGTTTAGGTTGGATATTAGAAAAAGGTTCTTTACCTGGAGGATGTTTGGACACTGGAACAGGCTCCCCAGGGAAGTGATCACAGCTCAAAACCTGACAGAGTTCAAGAAGCATTTGGACAATACTCTTGGGCACACACTGTGACTTTGGGGCAGTTCTGTGCAGGGCCAGAGTTGGATTTCAGTGATCTTTGTGGGTCCCTTCCAACCCAGTACATTCTACGAGCTTCTTGCATTTGCTATCAGTGTCTTAATATTTTAACTTATTTTCAAGAGAATATAATCAAGATCTGAGTTTCTTTTCTCTTCATTCCTTTTTTTTTTTTTTTTTCTAAGGAGAGCGGGACATTTTGGTGAAAGAAATGGAGTTTTTAAATCTAAAACTGAACTTTTTATATATTTGTGTTATTATATTCTAATTTAAATTTCTTAAAGCCTGTAACACCACTTTGCATTCAACAGCACACAGCACTTCTGCAGACTCAGTTGCAAAATATATCTGCAGTGTGAATTGGTAATGGGACATTCAATCAGCCTAAACCAAATTCTTTCTACACAGAATATATTATAAGGTAGAAAAGAATTCTGAAGTCTAATTTCAGCTGTAGCTTTTTGCTTCAAAGATGTTTTGAACTATGCTTACTGTAACAGTTTATGTACTGGGTTGCGTAGTTTGTAAAGATAACTGGAACTGCCTAACACTTTTACAGAATTTATTAATACAGAGGGGAAAACCAAACCAAATTCAGCTTCTTAATTTGAGAGATCATTTGAGGCTAATCATGCCAATGTTTGAGGTCTATTTATTTAGTACTAATGATACTTAGTAGATTAGCAATTATTGTAAGACATATTTACCAGGTTACTGAGCATGACTTTTTTATGTAAAAGAAACCATATGTAGATGCATTATTTGCTAGAGAATATTCTGTAAAATTCTGGAATATAACTGTCTCTTATCCAAGGTAAGATACTATTTAATCATTCTCATTTCTCTTAAACACACAGGAAAACTTTACCTATACCCCATATTTAGTGTAACATTAATGCATTGATATTTCAGCTGAAAAATCAGGCACATAATTCCTAGCTAAATTTTTAATCTAAGATTTCTAACTGTATTCAACTATTTCACTGAGAAGTTATTTTCACTATGATCAACCAAATAATGATGGTATGTGAACATCATAATATACTTTTGAAGTGGAGGGTTTTTGTCGATTCACTGTATGTTGCAGTGTCCTTCATTTCCTCCCACCTCCAAATCTTTATAAATTTAGGACTATTAGCATCCTTCAAGCTGAAAATATATGGTAGGGCAGTTTGGTTGTTAAATTCATATCAGCTAGTTCAGTGGTTACTCCCTTTCTCTGAATATGAATGGTCTGTTTCATTTTCTGACTGAGGACACCTGATCCTGTGACTATGTCTACACTGAACAGACCATAATACAGCAAGTTATCACCATTCTATCACAATTGCCTGTCCTATTATTGTAAATATATGAACCTCTTGCCTGCCTCTGTAGGGGATTGCATGAAATATATGTTGAATGTCAGACCTAAGGACTTGCTTACCCTCATAAATATTTTTCATAGTTTTCATTAAAAAAGTGAAAATAAAAAGAGATCAATATTAATATATAGTAATTCTTGATATTTAAAAAACTTTTCTAAGAAAAAAATGTTCTTCTGTGAATTCTTCATACATAGATAAGATAAAATGATGAAAATATAAATGTCTGCTCGGGAATGTAATTAATTTCTTTTCAAGTTATATACAATTGAAGATGTGATGAATAGTAAAGGAAACAGAGGATCCTACAAAATAAATTAATGAACTATTAGACAAGCTATTTACACTGGAAAATGAGCTAGAAGTAAAGGAATTACATATAAAAAAAAAAGAGGATTTGAAATGTGTAAATGACATGATTCTTTATACTTTCCTTTAAATTTGCAGAGTTTTGCAATATCTAAGGCAGGAGGAAGTACTTAAATCTCCAAATTTGATGTATTTATTTAATAATAAATTGTACTCTAAGTTGAAAAGCAAAATTAAGCAACTTTAAGAAACTTTTTGTACCGTTGTACTAATTTTTCTTTTTGTTTGTTTATTTGTGTCAGCTTAGACTCCATTACTTTAAACATAAGGGTCACATCTCTTCCTTCAGACACTATGATAATGATTCTTGTTTGTATGTTTTGTTACTGTGTGCTGAAATCTCTCAGGCATATGAGATCTCCACAGCCATGCACTGGTGCAGTGCAAAACTGGCAATTGCAGGGGCTAGATTTCTGTTCCCATTTCTTTTTCCTTTATTTTTTCATCCACCCATATGGTGGAAGCACTTACCATTTTCCTTTTCCTTGGCATTAGGAGCAACCTGCATGTCTTTCCTGTGTGCAATAGGGAAAGAGGTGCAAGGGGAGGAACTGTCAGGACACCATATAAGTTTAATTGTACGGCCGGTGTCCAGAAGGACGGTAGTAGCTACTCTCAGCAGTAGCAACACATTGTCTTTCCCAAGCTATGAACAGCTAGTAAGTAAACAGGTATTCCTCATCTTTCAGGGAAAAAGATGACAGGCCAGATGGTAATGGATCTCCAGGGTGTCATTTGAGTGGTGCAAGACTAAACTGTGTCTTATTAATCAGTTTGATTCTTCCTCATTATCCAACTGCATTTGTCTAATGCAGACCACTTTAACATCTAGATAGCCTAATTCATGTTAATGCAATGTGTTATTTGGCATGTTAATGCAAGAGACTGTTTAAGCTGCACTGTTCAAAACTTAGAATTCAAAGCAACTTCAATTGCACCCTCTATTCAGTCAAGCACAAGTGCCTTTATTTATCAAAGAAGCTGTAGAATGCAGAGGGACTAAGACAAGAAGATGACACATGAATGCTGTCTTTAAGAAATGGTTCATTTTTGTTTCTACTGCAGAGGAAGTACTGCAGACACTCAATTAAAAAAAAAAAAATCCGTTTATGAAGGCACTGAATGACCAGTGTTGAAGAAGGACGTTATTCACACTTAACTTCTTGCTTCTTTGCAGTATATTATCTATCAAGGGAAAGAAGTAGATTTTATGTAGACAATTTCATTGTGTCACTTAGAAACAGTTTACCAGTTTGTAAGAAACTTAACTGAATATAGATAGTGTTGACACGAATATTTCTAGCTTTTGAAGGTTTTGTTTTGCAAGCTACAATAGTCTCTCGGTGTGAAAAACAAATTAAAAATTTCTATTTTATTTTTAACTGATCTTTCCACTTTAAACTTTTTAAATGACTGCCCTGCAATGCAAAAGAATTTTATGAGGATAGGGACAATTTTCTTGTAAATATTTTAAGTCCATAGAGTATAGAGGAAAGAAAGTTGGAGCAAATTTTTTATTCATAATTCAAATTATTACTGTTAGTTTCTTGTTATCATGTATCAGACATGATTTATGCTGTCATATGAAATCTATGCAGTCCTATGAAATACAGGCATTAGTGTGCATGTTAGATAAATACTTCTATATATACATGGATGCGTGTACTGGAAATTATAATCAAAAATCTTATAAGCCAACAGTTTCGAGGTTTTACTTCTGCATGTAGTCAGGGACAGATATTAATTATTACTTGAGATTTAATAATTTTGTAAGGCTTGATATAGAAGACTGACTTGTTAGCTTTATATTTTCCTTTTTCTTAGCAGTGTAGGGTACTTCATAGAATAAAAAAACCTGACAGCATCAAGTGTGGTATTTCTGTAAGAAAACACTAAGTGGAGACTTCTTCAAAAACACCCACATTAGCTCATTACCTAAATCTGTGGATATGTCTTCATGGGTCACCAGCAGATAACTTGTGGCTTTTTAGCTAGTATGTTTAAAAAACGTGATTCGTAATACTATAGCAATCTCTCACAATTCAGAAATAATATTTTGATCATCATATCAAGGAATTATAGTCATAACATGCTTTCAAAGTACCATGCACCAATTCCAAGTATTCTTAGTTTGTGCAGAGTTGCCATATATCCAGAGTTTATTTTGAGAAAATATACAGAAGCATATATAGTAAAATAGATTATGGAAATATTTTGTTAATTTATGGCAATTTATAAAACAGTTATTGCTTTTTCTTTTAACTGAATTGCATTTTATATTGATTTATGATGGAAAGGAAAAGAATTAGGCCTAATTTCTAATTAAAGACAACCACAGTAAAACCAAGTAAAATAACCTTGGTTTGTTTTGTTTCTTGTAATTTTCTGGTCTGTGAGTTAGGTCTATTGTAAAAAAAAAAAAAAAAAAAAAAAGTAAATTTGTGTAAGTACATGAGGAGTATCTTTTTTTTTAATTTCTTCAAAAAAGTTCTAAGTACCATTGAAAAACTTTGTCATAATATTAGATGAACATGCTAATTTATTGGGTTCTTTAAGAGTTCTAAAATATATTGTCAAGAGAAGTTGTTTATATATTTAGAAACCATTACTAACTCAGTGGGTTGCTGCCATACTGTTTTCTGTTAAATATGTACTATAAACTTAATTACAAAACACTTGATTATTAATTGCAATTGTGAACCACCTCCTCCACACCAGTTTACAGAGATTCATGCAGTACTGGTCTCTTGCACTGTGTCATTAGTAAAAGAACCCACTGTTTTACATTTCCTGCTGCCTAACAGTCTTCTCTTTGTCACCTTAGATTAATTTTAAAACTCAGCTGAAAAGTTTTTTTTTTTTCCTAGCCAGATCTTCTGAATACAAGGGGATTAAAAAGTAAATGAATTTTTTTTAAAATTTAATTATGTAGATTCATCTTATCTGCCTCAAAAGAAGAAAACAAGAGTATTTCAGCAAAGATGGTGTCTAAGCTTTAATGTTGGCAGAACATTAAAGGCCTATAGATAATTTTGGAGAAAAATATTTGAAGTATGTGCATTGTGCATCGACAGTCAGCACTGAATAAGTATGTAAGATCCTAACCAAAATAGGTAGAAGCATGTAAATTGTCTGAATAATGGCCAGTCTTCACGAGCGAAGATTTGGGAAAGGTCATTATACTGCCTATTACATGAAAGATCTAACAGTTTCACAAATTTTATTATAAAAATGTAATTAATTTAATTCCAGGACCTTAAAGTGAGAAAAATATCTGAAATGTTTTGACTGGAAAATCATCACTATAAAACTAGGAAAAACAATGGTGGTTTGAAACTCTGTTTAACTTCAGCTCTTGAAGTGTGGGGAAAGGAGCCAGACTACTGAGAATTGAACTTTCAGGGCTGTTACGGGGGAAACATGGCCTGAAACCAAGAGCAACCTAATCAGATGGAAGAGAAGTGGAACAACAGAGAACTGAAAGCATCTATGAGGTGAGCCAAAAGGAAGTTAGGCTTTTTTCAGAACTGTGGAAACTTAAATGTGAGGTACAAAAAGAATGCAAAAAGAGTGAAAAGATTTTACTGTTTTCACTGGATGAGATGAGGAAGGGTTGTGATCTAAAAGAAATGGGAAGGAAAAAAACCATAAGAAGAAGGAAATCTTGAGGGAAATATTGAGATGGATACAGTATTTTAGAGGGAGAGAAGCATTTAAAAAGGGAGAAGCAGCTAATATCTTCATTCTTACAGCAGAAAAACTAACTTGCCAATAAAGACAATTAATATCTTTGTGAGGGGAATGAGGACTTATAACACTTAGGAAGATAGAAATTAGACTTTGCAATTCTCTAAAACTAAAATATCACTAGAATACTTAATAATTATTGGAACCTGACATACACGAGTT
Source organism: Lepidothrix coronata (assembly GCF_001604755.1). Lineage (NCBI taxonomy): Eukaryota > Metazoa > Chordata > Aves > Passeriformes > Pipridae > Lepidothrix > Lepidothrix coronata. The sequence goes on along the minus strand of NW_016690206.1, from coordinate 3,289,065 downwards.
CAGTCAATTTCCTCTCGTAACATTTTCAACTGGTCTGATCCTTTAACTTTTCTTCTTTAAAACTAACATTCCATAAGGTAGTTGGGCAACAAGATCAATATTACCAATGTCACTGTGACATTTCATTAAGTAAAGTCTTGCCTGGCTTATCATGAGAAAATTCTGGATTCTCATTGCCAGAACTTAATTAAGATGCAAGTTGAATTTGCAAAGGTAATCAAATTAGAAAGATGGGAATTAATTGTGAGCAGTGTTCAGAAGTTTAATACTGCCTAGATTGTCAGAACCATTGAGATTTGTTTAGTTTAGTCTTCTTATTTCCAAAATGTCTTTATGGACTAGGTACTTCTTTTCTTTTTCTTTTCGCATGTGAAACACATGTAAAATCTGATTTCTACTTGGGCTTTAAGGATGACCAGATTAGATTGTGACTGCACTTTTAGTTTCTTATTTTTCTACTATAACTTTGAGAAACTTAGCTTAATTGTAAGGCTTCCTTTCCATGGCATAATCACAATTGCCGTGTTATCATGTCTAGCTACCTTCTGTAACCATTTAACCACTTAAACTGTGCTTTTTGGTATTTCAATTTAACCTTTAATGTGGAGTGCTTGTGGATTGTCATTGGGTCTTTTGACAAGGTTTTTTTGTGTTGTGGGGTTTTTTGGCGTTTTGTGTGTTTGTTTGTTTTCATTTTTTCTTTCTTTTTTTTTTTTTTGTAAGCTACAAAAAACCCCATGAAATATAAAACTTCTTAATTATAAAGGGTTTTCTTTTTCCCATGAACAGAGAAAGGTATTGTACATAGTCTCTGCATAGTTTTTCCAGAAAACAACACAATAGCTCTTAGTTTAGATAGAAGTGAAACATTCATATGAAAAATGTGTATCAGCAGGGCGGCTATGTTTGAGGCCATAGGACAAATTAATGGCCATTACCCTCAAGCTGCTGGGAAAAAAAAAGGAAAAGTTGTGCTGAAGCAGTGTGAGTCAAAAGTTCACAAGGAATCTCAAATATATCTGGACTAGGAAGAAGCTAAAGCTCTCTCCTACAGGCCTGCTAATCTTTCGAGTTTCTTGAAATGTCACAGATCTTGAAACAAGTAATGTATTTATTATTATTTTATTATATTCCCTTTTACACAAAAATAGCTAGTGGTGTAAAATCTGTCATATATGTTTCCTACTGATTCTTCAGTTTAAGTTTTACGTATGCAAATGAGAATAATTTTGGGCTCTCTAAAAACCTTAGTGACACTTTACATTATTCCCAGACTCTGAGTTTGCCAGAGGTCAGAAATGTGTTGACCATCCAGTGATTCATTTCGTATAATAATTTCCAGCATTATTAAGAGCCCCAAGCAGGTATTTCAAAATTGATCTGTACAACTTGTAAATAAATATATTGACCTGAAACTTGCTTGTTTGCAAGTCATCTAGGGGTCTATCAGTCCAATCTGTGCTCACAACAAGTCCAACAACATCATGTTGTGCAGCACCTAAGTGATAGGGCTTTAAGGGATGGAGAATTTGGAGATGGGTTTACTCACAAGGTGGTAAACCCTGTGTGGAGTGGCTGCAGCTGCCCAGTACGGACACATAGTACTCAAATCTCTTTTATTTAGAAATTATTTAGTTTTCTTTTTTCCCTTTGATGGTAATTGGTAAGAGATGTCCCTGTCTTTGTTTCAACTCATGAGCCTTTTCATCCTTTTTTCTCCCGGATCTGTTGTAAAGGGGGAGTGAGAGAGTGGCTGGATGGGCATCTGACCATTAGTTATGGTAAACCCACCACGTCTCCCTTCAAGGTAGATGTATATAGCAATTAAATCACCCTTACACTTTCTCAAAGGCAAACTTTTCCCCACCCTTGTGGTCCTTTGCTAGAATCACTCCAGCGCATTATCTTCCTTGTACAGGGGTCCAAACCTGGACACAGATTCCACATGTGGTCTTGTAAGTGCCTGTTACTGAACTGAGATATCCATTTCTGTGAATGTTATCTCTCTACTAAGGTTAAAAGCTAACATTAACATTTATTTGAAAGACTTTTGCATCTGTTAGTCCTCCTTCTGTTCTCTCTCCCCTGGTTATTTGCCGTACATTTCTAGTTTTCAGTTTATTGTATCATAATAATGAACAAATATCACATTAATTTTGTTACTTAAAAGCTTTTAATTCTATCCCTTGCCTCAGACACTTTGAAATATCTAAAATGCTTTTTTTTTTTTTTAACATAACTTTAGATTAGGTTTATTCAAAGCTAGCATTTGGTTGGCTAATAAAATATCACAGTTTCAGTTACAAACCAAATCTTAAATTATCTTTATTGAATGGTTTGAGATAAGTATAGGTACTTAATTTTGGAGATTTTTTATTGGGCAAAAAAAAAATCACAAGACTTCTCCTACTTATTAATGTTCCTTCCTTTGCTTTCCAGTAATTAGTTTTCAGTTTCAGCAGTTTTTAGTTCTCCTAGATGTGAGAGACTGAAATGTTAATGGTTAATGACTCAAAAAATTGGCCATGTATGTAGATCATGAAGATATAAAATGCATGGTGTGATTTTCTTGCAAACAGTTGCTTTGAAAGGGACAAAATATGATATAATTGCAGTCTTTCTTGAAATAATTTTCTCCAAAGTAATACATACAATTTTTATGTAATGCACTATATATAAAAGTGTATAAAAGTGTACTCGTTAAACAGCATTATTTAATGTGTCTTCCAAATGCACAAGGTTAACAAGACAATTAAACACTTTTACAACACCTTTCCAAGATAAATTAGGCAAGGAATTAACTACTCTGTGTAGCCTCCTAACTTAAGTCAGAAGCAAGTTAATTAATTCATTTTTTTATGCTACCTAATACTGAAATCCATTGTAACTTTTGTTAATGAAGAAATTACTCATTTCTAAAAAGAATGAGAGAAGAAAAGGTGTCAGTAACAGTGTAAATATTTTCTCCTTTGGTTACAGACCAAGAGATTCTGCATTATTAAATATATTAATAACTTCTTCGCATCAGTTTTATTTCCATCCTGTATTGTTTTTCTCTAAATTCTAGAATATGTGTCTCAAGGGACTTTAAATACCCTAGAGTGTACTGCTGGTTTGAAAAAGAAGCTGGACACTGACAGCAGCCTTTCTGGGTAGCTTCAAATACAGAAACCAATGACTTGTCCAAGTAGAGATAAGCAACTGTGTACCTCGGATGCAGAAGATAGTCAATAGACATTTGATATATATGTTTGATATATATATATCAATATATAAGCATCAATATGCTTTGATAGTCAATAAGTATTGACTATCAAAACAATAGATAGCTGTGAGTATTCTTATTCCATGTAAGTAGTAAATATTCTTAGAGAGCTAAAGTAACCAGACGGTTATTAATATGTACAGTATTGGACTTTTAGGGAGCACACCTCTAAGTAACAAAAAAATAAATGAAGACATCATGCTGAAATTGCATATATTTTAAATGGAATAATTTTAACATTCAAAAACAAATAAAACCCCAAAACAACAAACAAACAAACATAATCACAGATTCATAGAATGCATAAGGTTGGAAGGGACCACAGTGGGTCATCTAGTTCAACCTCCCTGCTCAAGCAGGGTCAACCTAGAGCACATGGCACAGAATTGCATCTGGACAATTTTTTAATATCTTCCACAACCTCTCTGGGTAATCTGTTTTAGTGCTCTGCCACCCACACAGTAAAGAAGTTTGCCCTCATGTTCAGGTGGAAGTTCAACATAACAGAAAGAAAAAGTGCTTGCTGTCCTAGTGAAGAAGTTTCTGCTTCCACAGATAAGGACTTCATGATTTTTGATAAATTATGTCGCAATCAAAGATTTTACCTTCAACTTAATTAAACCAAGTTTTGCCTGGGGGAGAGGTGAAATATACTTTTGATAATTTTTAATAATGTAACCAAGGTTCAAATATTATGTTTCATTACACATGATCCTTAATGCCACTTTAAAATCAACCTGTCCACTCTGGATTGTAACCTAACAGTATGTAGACAAATCCAGGCAATGGTTAGTGCCAAGTAATGGCTTGTGATGTGTACCAGTGTCCTAACCTCTCTAGCTGTTAGTTAACTATTATATTACTATTATATATTTACCAAAAATTCAACTTGAATGATAAATTTTCATGCTAGTATTATCAGTTTGCAGATGTCTCCTGGGCTGCCAAATAACTGATTTTTTTTTCAGTCATTACTGAATGGATAATAATAATGCCTCCTGCCAGCTGTGTTTTGTAGATTTTTTTTTCCGAGACAAAGTGATGTATTTATTTCTGGAATAAGTTTTCTTTAAATTATGGAAGTAAACTGACAAATTTACTTCCCTACTTCATCTCAGTTGTAATAGCAGGAAAGGTTTTTGTAACTAATGGCTCAGTCTACTAAAGTAGACTGAGATAAATACTCCAGATCTCTTAACTTGTTAATTAACTTTGCTTAACTCTGTAAGCAAAGTTATGCATCTGTCAAGGGAAAGAATATAGTTCATTCTTTTAGTCATTAATTCCCTTTGGTACCTAACCTCAGAACTCAAACAAAATAAGGTGTTTACAGGACAACAATAATATATTAGTGGTAGAACTTGTTTTCAGAAAGCCACTGAACTGGAGACCTTCTAGATATTGCACTGACATAAACAATAGAAATAAGAAAATATATTTTTGAGGATCAAATAAATAAAAACAGGTGGGCTTTTTGTAATAGTTCTCTGAGTTATTGGAAGACTTATGAGCTTGTAGGAGGCTAATTTCCAGTGCATTTGTTTCTTCTTGTTGGCTGACTCTTTAAGCTAAATTGTGCTAAAGATTTAGTGTGCACTCACCCTTCCTTAGATACCAGAAAATGCTCATTCAGGAGAAATGATACAAATGTCATATCTTGGTCAGCATATCTTGTGACACAATCAGAGGTACACACTCCCACTGTCAATGTCTGCTAGGTTTCTCCCTGTTTCCTTTGTTTTTGATGCATAGGCTTATGTTTTTTCATTATAAAAATGTTTAGTATTAATCACTTTTTTTTGGTATCTCTAATTCCTTTAGGAATTTATATGTTTATTTTAATCTAACATTCAAATCATACAGCTTCCTACTCCTCCTTCCCAAAATATGCTGACATTCAGAGGGATGTTTTATTATATATTTAGTAATATTTTTATATGAAATTTCATAGATTGTGTATGTATGTCATATATACAACTGTCTTACTGTACGCACATATTTTTTTATTATCTTATTAAACAAAATCTGTGTAGGAGCTTGTCCATTACTGTGATTTCTTCTGTAAACTGCCAAAAATATATACAGCACAAAATTTAGTGTGTTCATATGTATCTAAATGACACAAAAAGAGAAGAGAGATACCCTCAAAAATGATGGAATATCACCTCTGAGCAGTTTAAGGTAATTGTATATGCAGCTAGCTGTGTTTTTCTTAGATTAAAAAGTGTAGTTTATTTGGAAACTATTTTACCTTATGCATACTGGTTTACTGTTTGACCACCTTGTGATTCACTCACAAGATTTACTTTAATCAAAGCTGTATTTTTTGTTGTTTAAAAGCTGTGAGTCTTTACATCTCAAGATGATAGGACATCTGAGGATGCAGTACAGTGTGTACTTCAGTTCTATACTGCATCCTGATTTGGCTCAGTTTTTTACACTAGAAATTAGTTACTGTTGCATAATCATCTTGAGCTAATACTTCTTTAATCCCCTCTTTATCAATTAAATGGTAAGAGAATTATACGGAAAAAACTTATTAAGTGTTAAAAAAAATCAGCGTTACTCTTACATACAACTGCTTCCTTTTCCATCTTGACAGAAGAAAACCCACATTATACATCCTCCTAACCCGAAAATAAAGATTTGTTGTCTGTATTGGTTTTCTGCAGAACACCCTTCCATATGAACAGACTTTTTTCTGAAACGGAGGAAAAGGCTTTGGGGCATACATAACCTAGACCTAACCTATTGTACGTACCTGGAGATATTGTATATGGCTACCTAGTAACTTAGGGCTCTGGGAATAATAATTAGAGGGCTCTGGGAATAATAATTAGAGAATTGTATGGCCAGTCTTCGCGAGCGAAGATTTGGGAAAGGTCATTAACCCTTCGAGCCTGCGCAGTGGATTTTTTAGGTGAGACACAGCTTGCGCTGAACTGAGCCCACCCTTTAATCCTGAGGTTCATCTGCCGGGGCCGAGCAAGCTTGGACAGTGGCAGTGAGGTCCTCAGGACGTAGGTTTGTTTAGAGTGACCTTCTCTTAGATGGATTGCCTTACAGGGCTGACGAGCTCCATCTGCCCGGGGGGCTGGGAATCGAACCCGGGTCGCAGCGGTGAAAGTGCTGCACCCTAACCACTAGACCACCAGGGGCCCCCAATTAGAAAATTATTGTTACAGAAAATGACACAACAGTAACAGTTTAACCCAAATAATTTTTTTAAGTTTAAAAGTTCTTTTGCCATGCAGAAACTCTCTCAGTTCTGATTCACATGAAAAAAAGTAACAGCAAATAAATTAGAAACACTATGCTGTTTTCCTGAATGACATACAAGAATTAAGCTTGTATTCCCTGGTTACTAATTGATTTGCTTATGCATTGCTCAAGAGAAACTGAATGATTTCTGTAAAGCTGGTTAGATTAGAAGTGCTCTATTTTTTTTTTTTTTTTTTTTTAAATTCAATGTATGACTTAGATGAAGGTTTTCCCTAAATTTGTTTGACACTCCTATCTTTTAACAACTACTTCTATTGTAGTGCAGTTTCCCTCTTTATGCCTCTTTTCTATTCTTTTTCACAGGAAAATAGAAATCCAACAGCAGTTATGAAGCAGAAACTGGATGCTGGTTCTTCAGAAATGAACTAATGCATACTCAAGGTAAGTAGATAATGAAATAGTCTTTTTTTAAGGATTAGGTTGTCTTATTTCAAAAACAAAGAATTGTAAAGGATGATTTCTAGCTTGAAAATAAAGCTAAATTCAATTTTCAGAGTTTACAAATAAGTCTGAGATGAATGTATTTTGAAATTAAGGGTACATATATTACTGTTTAAAGGAAGTGCTTTTTAAATTGGCTTTCCATTGCAGTATGTTCAAGTTCTTTTCTGAATGCTTCCATTCAAAGTAAAGGAGTTTATTTTTAAAAATATTCCACATTAAAGATGCACAGAAAGCTAAACAATGAAACAAAGCACATCTTGATATGGCTATTCACTTACTTGTATATTCACAGCATATCTGAAGGAAAGTCACTAGGTACATGACCTAAATGTAGTATCTCTGTCATATGACAGAGGCTAACTGTAGCAATACCAGTCATCTTGTAATAAAGCACAATGTTCTTGCTTCTCAGTTGTTATTTTGTCAGAATCTGAAGGGACATTTCTAATTTATACCTTGAAAACAAAAAAAAATACTTATTCTAAAAGGATTGAAACTTCAGAATATGACTGTTATATAAGAGTGTTGCTTTCAATATTCTGGCTATTTTAATAAGATTAATTTCTCTCTCTTATTCCTGCACTTAAAGTGAGAAATAAGGATTTAAATCCAAAATAACTTTTAAATATAACATGCTTTTATAAAATAACAAAATTGTATCTTGCCTGTATGATGTGAAGGTTACACCAACAAAGCATATTGCATTCACCAGAAAACCTGACTTTCTGTAAGCTTGACCCAGAAAGAATGTCATTTTGAGAAAAACAGTATGTCTTTAATGAACACAACTGCTGTCTTACTCTGTTTTTTTTTTTGCTTTTCTGGTGGTCCATAGAAGGTTTGTCTAATCCATTTGCAGCGACCTCAACTCTGTAGGCTATAATGTTTTGGGTTGATTTTTTTTTTCCTTTTGGCCACTATTTTCTATTTAAATATTACTTGACACAGTGAAAATGTAACTGCTACTCTCTGCAAGCGCTATTTCCATCTCTCTCTGTCTTGGTTCTCACCGTGGAGTAAAAGATTGTTCTGGGGAAAATCTTTTGATGTTTCAATGGGAGTGGTCATCTTTCAAGTTTGCCAAATTTACTGAAAACCTTGGAATTGTTCTTCCAGACCCTGATAAAGCAAAAATAGCAAAATAATCTTATAAAAATATAATGGTTTTAATACCTTTTGTAGAAAGCATATAGTCACTGTAAATAAATTCTTTTTATAGCTCTTATGGTTAACATCCAGTTGCTTTCTAATAGAATGGTATGAACGTTAGTATGATACTTTTTACAGGTCTTGGGAAAACCAACGAATAAAAATTAAATAAATACAATTATTATTTGGTAGTTCTTACTGAAATTATTTCATGTTCTTTAATGTCAACTGAGATATTATTTCCCATTATATTTCTGCCAATATTTTTTGGCCGGTAACAGAATTTCAATTATTTAAAAGCTAGACTTACACAATCAGAAAAAAACCCCCACATATTATCATACATTTTTCAAGAAAAATTAGCTGGCGTTGCCTGAGTTTCGGTGGAAAACAAAATTGTTAGCTGAGAATTAAATGATTAATTATGCGGGAGAAATGCAAGGAAACTGTAAGCTTTGCATGAGTAATTTATAAATTGAAGGTGAAATATATTCATTCTGTAATTAATCTCTCCATCATAGTGATGAACACAGATAAGTGATTGGCCAAAACTCCAAAGAGGCATTTATGATGGAGATGGAATAGAGGTTATTATCTCTAGAACTTACTATGTGTAATTGCTGTTGGACTAGACAGCTTTTATAGCTTTTAAGCTACTGTATAATACCTATAGAAGAGATTTTCTGCAGTTATCAGCTTCTTCCAAGTACCTATTAATAGTGAGTGATGTCCCGTGCATCATCCTGTAGTCTTCACAGTTTAGCATTAAATATTACATTTTTTAACTCATTTAAGTTATGCCAATTTTTCAAAAATTCAGGAGTGTTCTTTTCTTCACAATGAAACCTAGGAGGCTGTCATGGTATTCTCTCTGAGTGTACTGTGCGTTTTTATTTTCCATACAATTTAACTGTCCTGAGACCTAATAGACCTGAGACATCTTAAAGAAATTTCCTTTTTTTTTTTTTTTGTACTTAAAATAAAAAAATAATCAAGGGCAATATTATATTAAAAATGTTAAATTATGATACTCTGTTTTTCAGGGTTATATTCTTTCTTCTGTGTCTCTTAATTGCTAATTCTGCATATGGCATTTATGACAAAATGAATATTAAAAATTATTTGCTAGGTCCTAAAAAAACTATGCTAATAGTCTCCCGTAGGCCTTCATTATACCTTATAACTTCATGTTATACTGCACAGAAGCATAATTAAAAAATGCCAGAAGTTGGAACTCTTGAATATTTGCTTTTTGGGGATCAGAATGTAGCACAATAAATGATCTGACAAGACAATATACTCAAGCTTCTTGTCTCATGTGCGGTTTAAATATAAGCTATACAAGAGTTTTGACTCTTTTGAGTCTTCCTTGATTTTTTTGTTTGTTTGTTTTGGTGGGTTTTGGTTTGGTTTGGTTTGTGTTTTTTTTTTTTCCTTTTGTAATCTTATTTTCCTGAGGCTAGAATATTATGATCTTTTAGCAAGCTGTATGAAGAATTCATTTTATGCTATGTTGTGACATTTTTTGAACAAAAAAAGAGAAAGTATTAAATGATTGAACTATGAATCATTGTTTAGAATTTTATACTATTATATTATTATGTTAATAAAGGCCATATTGTGCTGAAATGATGAAGGGTCAGGGTTTGAAGGTAAATTCTTTTCCTACGACTTTTAGGTCACTTCCTGACTCCTGCATAAAAACATCTTGTTAAAGAGGAATATGTTCCTAGAAAGGTATCTATTTAATTTTATTCAGTATATGTATCAGTATATTTTTCAAAATATGTGTGGCAACATATATGTTGCTAGTAGCATTGTGGTAACAATATGNAACCTCAGAAAAGTTTTACAGCTAGATTTAGAATAATATCAACTTAACAATTTCTAAGTTGCAAGTAGCGATGAAAATAATTTACATCTGTTGCTACCAAAATATCTAACAAAACACAAAACTAGCACTTTTATATTTGTTAATGCCAGAAATATGCAATTTTATACAAAGAAGCATAAAGCTATACACAAAAGTAATATATGGTGACTTTAAAGTATCAGTTTAACTGTGGTTTGTTATACTATCAGCAAGAAATTTCGCTTGTCTTATTTTGACTAAACCATGAAAACCAACAAGGAAGCAACACACTACATGCATTAGCTTTCATTTGATTTTGGGACAATCAAATGTAACTGATTGATTGATTTTAAACTCATGTGACTTCCTAGGTGCTTTTCTGTGCTAATGTTTGTCTTTTCATTTTTATTTTGGCATCAGAGGTTATGCTGTCACCTAAGCAATTCTCCTTTCCTTTTCTGTTGAGTCTGTTGACAAGGTTGCTACCCTAATGAGTACTGATTTTATGTGTGCATATTTATGATGTGGCTACTTATTTGTTGGGCAGTTGTCCAAGTAACAAAGTGATTTTATTTAAACCACTAATTGGACATTAAATAGTGAAGACTTCTTATATTAAGTACAGACTTAATTTTAGTATAAGGTACCTGCATAGGCATTTCCTCAGTTATGTATATATTTCCCTACTCCAGAAACATTAATTTCTAAAAGGAGACTTACCTGTAGCTATCACATGATTTGGAGTTGCAATTAAGTATGTTGTTATTTGGCTAAAACTTGTCTAATGATTAACACATCTTTTTCAGAGCTTAATGGTAATAGTTCTGCACACAACATAAGTGCTGATCTTTTAGCTGGAATCAATAAAGGACAGATGGACTTGAAAATGAGTGTTTCTTTTGGTGACACTTCAGTGTTTTTCTTTTCACCATACAGAAAGATCAGATTTCAAGGTTTCAGGAGGAGCAACTGTGCCATCCAAACATAGAAACATTTGTTGACTTCAAGTGACTTGCCCTTGGGGTTAGAGTAGAGCACATACCTGCACTCTGAAGTCTTTCCCGCCAGGTGAGGAGAGTCGTTCTTCTGCAGCCTGCAGTTCTGTGTGTCTTTTGTATCCCACTGAAATATTAAAAGCATGAACTCTAATCTAGGGTGCTATTTAAAACCTAAATCCCTACAAGTCTCCTGACTGATCTGTCTCTGGTATTGGATTTAGAATAGAGATGATGATTTCACTAAATTTTCCAAAAAAACCCACTCAAAATGTGAATACAGAGGTTAGAAAACAAACAAATCTGCTTGCAGATATTGATGATGGTTTTGCAAACTACTATGAGTGATTTGACCTTGTCTTTTTAGCCTTTCCTCAGAGAAAGATATTGCTATTCCTGTAGCAAAGTTGAGGAAGTTCAAGACATGCTAATATATGGGGGGGGAAAAAGAAAAAAAAGTACTATATGCACCAGTTGCATTGTTTTAGCACGTATACAGACTTTAAGTAAATTATCTGCTAGGTTTCTTTTTGTTTGTTTGTTTGTTTTGTTTTGTTTTGTTGTTTTTTGGTTTTGTTTTTTTTTAAAGTATAATCCTTCTATTTTATGGAAGCCTGTTGTTGGGCATTTTCACCTTAATTCAACATAAATCATACAGAGAAGAGATTCAGCTTTGTGACTGGGAACTCAGATGCTAACGTTATTTATTTCAGTGCCTTGTTCTTTTACTACAAAAATACTAAAACTTCCTTCTGCAGCTGTTACATGTCTTTTAACATCCATCTATACAAGTTATAATTTTATTTGTTTTACAGTGGCACTTTAATTTTTCCTCACCTTTTATTTTCTTTTACATCTAGTCTAAAATGTGTTAGTTAAGCTATATATTACTCTTCTCTTTACAGTGTTCACTACCTTTCCAAGTTTCCTGCCCTTGTACTTATTTTTTATTGATGCTTTTATTTTTTTCTATTTATTCTGACATATTATCTTCAAATCTTGAGTTAGAAACACTTCTAATTAGTCTCTATTGCAAGCACAACTTTTCTAGGATTAGTTATCCTATTAGTGCACAAGAAAACAAAGAGAGGCATTTGTAGAGGACAGTTCCATCAGCCTAATGGGACCAATAAGACTCTTCCTCATACTGCCATGGTCTAACATAAGTGTCAGGGAGCAGAGCATTTAACATCTCTTGATGTTTCAGTTTCTTGAAAGCTATCAGGGACAGTAATGGCCTTAAGGATATCCTTCTGAGGAGAAATTTGTCATTACATGTGAAAAAGCCTGATCACATGACAGTCCAAGTAGAAAGGAAGAACACTGCAGCCTTTTAGGTAAGGATGAAGCCACTATATTGCCAAATTGGATCAGTCTAGGCAACAGAAATTTTTAATTTCAGTCCCAGTTGAAATTGTGAACCAATTTTACATTATTTCTTTTCACCCATTGTCTGCCTTGTTTCTTTGCAGACTATCTGATTGCATTTGGAGCCTCACACTGTTGTGTACTAGCTTCTTGAGGTCTCTGTCAAAATACAAGCAACTCAAAAGCTTCTGATGATGAAGTCAGTAAACACTGAAGATATTATCCTGGGTTGAAAATGCAGAATAGGTCAAAGTGGGAACATTTGGTGGGATGTAGATGGAAGGTCTGGTCCAAGAATTCCAATGAGGGACAGCTAAAATATCAGACCAAGAAATAGTTTTCAATATGACAGAATATTGGAGTTTAATGAATTCAAATGTATAAAACCTGTATTTGACTTCTAGTAGAAGAGAAACACATTTCTATGAAATATTAGCTGATTTGGTTTTGATATACTTATTATTAAAACATAAGAAATCAATTATTACTGATACTTTCTACCTCCTAGATGTATGCTTTAAACATAGATAAAAATTTCTAGTAATAATTATATATTCCATTGAAAACAGCAGTTACGGAGCATCTTGACTGCCTCCACATTATGAACATCACATTTCTCAGAATAAGATTTCACACTGAAGAAATTAAAAACTAGTTTTAATATGTAGCAGTCCTCCTCTTTAACCCTTTTGTTAATCATTGGGTCAGATCTTGTGAGGTCTAGGAGAATTCTGACACTGTCAATAAGACAATCACTACTGTCATATTGTGTCCTAAGAGATGTGCATGCCATTTTCAGGTACTAGAGTAAAATGATTTTTAAAAAAAATTTGTTGAAGTTCTACAACGTCCTAATTTCATTTATTCTTGATTTTTGCGCAAATTGCTGTTGTATGAATTTTTGCCAAATTTTTTTGACTTTAATCATGACAGTTCTGGAATTCATGCTAACACCACTGATAGCATACAATATGTGAGTCTGAAATATAAAATTGAACTTTCAACAGTGACAGCAATAATGGAAAGGATTCAACCTTTTCTTCCCAAAATTAAGAGAGAATCATTTGCTGTTCATATCATATTCTAGTTAAGTTTTTATCTATTTCTTCTTTTAGCTATCTAGACTTCATCAGGAGGTGAAGCTATGTCAGTTTACTACCAATGTCTCAGTTCTTACATCTGGATCTTGGACTATGTATGATATTGGACTTGTATGTAATAGCTATAAGCAGAATCTGGAAGTTTTTTATTTGCATTTTGTCAATCTGATTTACTTTTTGTTAAAGACCCTAGGTTCTGTCTTATCACTTCTGTAGTGTTTAAATGCATGTATTTTAAGTATATGAACTGAAACATCTGGTTTTCTCTTTGAGTTTTGGTAGTAAGAAATTATACAGTGAAGTCCCCCTCTGCCTATTCTCAAAAGTAAACTAGATTATTGTCCAGACTGTCTAGAATGGATAGAAATATTTTTTTTAATTATTTGGAAAAGCCCAGGTTGATCTTCCATAGGGACTTATCATTACTGTTATTTTTAGTAGAATATAAAACATTCAATACCACATCACTTTTCTGGTGTTAGACAAGTTCCTTCTCTCTAACTATGAAGTTTTTCCTTGTGCAACTATAGATATCAAAGAAGAGACTAAATATGCTTAGGCTTGCAAATCAAGAATCATAAAATCATAGAGTGGTTCAGCTTGGGAAAGGACCTTAAAAATCATCTAGTTCCAAACCCCGTGCCATGGGCTAGGTCACTCCATGTGACCAGGTTGCAAAGACCTCCATCCAACCTGGTCCTGTACACTTCAAGGGACTGGGCATCCACAGCCTCTCTGGACAACCTGTTCCAGCACCTCACCATCCTTACAGTTAAGAATTTTTTCCTAATATCTAATCTAAACCTACTCTCAGTTTGAAGTCATTCCCCTCTACATGTTCTTTTAAATAGAATATGTAAAAGAACAGATATCTGAACCAGTTCTAACAAAAAAAGGAAAAAAAATTACCTCTGCTGTTACATAGTTTTGTATTGTCAATCAGAATTCTCATCCAGTCCCTGGTATAAGCTCTACTAAGGAGGTGTTTCAAAGTAAAGGTGGAGTACAAGCACATGGCTGATTCCTGTTGGGAGAATCTGTAGGTGCAAACAGAAGAATCAGGAAAGAATACAAATTGAACTTCCAGACCTGCTGGTTGCAGCTGGACTTGGTAACTGCAAATCATTTAAGACCTGTTAAGAAAGATTTGGAGCTGGGAAGATTGTTTTTGTTGCATTTTTTCTTTGTCTAACTTGTGGCCTCTATTTGTCATTCTCTTTGAGACAGGCTCTTTGGAAATAAAAGAAAAATTCTCAACAGTACTGCTTTGTACATTGGAAGCTTGAATTATATCAGGGAGAGCATAAGAACAGATCCTTTCTTTATTTCACTTCTCATATGCTAGCCTAACTTGAAGGTGTATCTCTTGGCAAGTAGAGCCAAGAGTAGCACTAGAGTAGCACTTTTCATAATCTGTTAAAGCTAAAAAAAGTCAAAGTGGATCCTGCTAATTGTATATGAACAATTCAATGAATAAGGAGCTTAAAATATCCCTAAGTCTCTGAATTCAAATGTTATGAAGCTATTGAAAGGGAGCATTTCTTTGTATTTTTGTCTTTTTTTCTGAACAAGGTTATGGTTTACTGTTTGTTTTTGTCTACGAATGTAATTCCTGGTATTATTTAGACTGAAAATGTATGCTTAACTTGATTTTGTTCTCCGTGGAAATATAGCTTCTTTCAAGTGTAAGCAATTGATCTAAAGCTGTTTAGCGGTTTAGCTGTTCTTAACATACAACCATCACACTTGCCAAATGCAAAATTGATACATTTAATCTGTGTTCTTCCAGATATGTTATCAAGGGAGGAAGGATTTCTTGTGTATTTGTTCATTTATTTGCCATTGCGTATACATCACACTCTTATTTAAGTGTAATGGAATGACTCTAAACCTTCTTATAAACCTGAAGAGATAGATAGATGTATAAAACATTGGTATATGATAGCTAAATCAAAACCATGCAACTAAGGCAAATATCTGAATAAGCCCAAATATAAAAATATCATCTACTTATGAATGCAGAGAGACATATTAATGCTAGGTGGGAATCAAACAACAAGCTTTTGGAATTGTTTTTAACATTTCTGGTGTGGTTGCCACTGAATGGAAACTAAGAAATAGAAAGATCAAGGAAAAGAGGGATCTGGTAACCTTCACATAACTATTACTAAGGACATCTTGCATTGCAGTGTTGTGTTTACACCATGTAACATCTTATATTTCCAAGTTAACCTCAACAATGCACAAACCAGTGCTAACAGAAAAATAACAAACAACCAGCTGACTTGAAAAGGGGAAATCCACAGAACAATTTTAGTGAAGTCAAGTAAAGATATCTTTTGTCATATTTATTTTCATATAATTATACAGAAATAATTTTTGTCTAAATCAGAGGGTATCTCTTCTATCAAAAGACATCTGCTTGCTTGTATTAATACAGCATTATTTCATAAAAGTAGTCTGTCTGTTCTAAATTCTATAGAAGTGATGGGTGATTTGAAGACTTTCTCCAATAATCCATAAAGATTTGTCTCTATGGTTGTTATAAATTTTTTTCCATAATCATTAAGTAAACCATAAACAAACTTTTTATACAATACAGATGTTTTATTGACATTCTTCGTAGTAATTTAATCTTTTCTGCATGTAGTCTTCTGTATGAATTATATTCTCTTTTTAAATGGAACATAAACCCATGTTTATGGATGTTTTCTAGGTAACTGTAAATTTTTTTAGTTTATTGTACTAAAATTCACTTGTATCAACAGAAAATATACACTCTAAGATAGAAGAGTAGGAGGGCAGGTGATTTATAAAAATAGAAGAGTTTTAGCAGATGCCAGGATGTGTGCACTATGGAATAACTGCAACAAATGAAAGAATGGCTATTTGATTCTTTGGAGGCAGCTACTTACTTATGGCTTTAAATAACTGCAATCAAGGGTATGTGTTTTGGTTAGAATGAGATGCCAGAAACTCAAAGAAGTCAAATAACTTTCTTGGTTTTTTTACCTATCACAGTAGATAAAAGGGGATTTATAATAGAAGTTGGGGCATTGCAAGACATTGCTGAGACTACATGGAGAATTGAAGGGAATGGTGGTATTTTTAGAGCAGTAGCTGGTACGAACACTACTGAACTGAATGGAGAGGTGATTTACTTTTAGAAGAGTAACATTTTGGACTGGGTACTCTTCTGTTGGATTTTTTTATTTCTTAATGCATGTACTGTGAAATATTTTGCACCTCCTTCCTTTATGAGCAGCCTTTTATTCCTAGTACTATCTATGTATTCCTCCACTTTACTTAGACTGTTTGACATGGGAACCTCTGCTCCTTTATTACCACCACTTCTCTCTACTATTTAATGTCATTCTTTTCCCATACTTTTGTCTGTGTGTTCTCACAGAATCACTGAATGGTTGTGGTTGTAGAGACCTCTGGAGGTTGTCTTGTCCGATTCAGTCCAGCTCAGGAAAAACCACCTAGACTCAGTTTCCCAGGACTGTGTTTAGACAGCTTTGAATATCTTCAAGGATGGAGACTCACAACCATCTGCACAACCTGTGCCAGTGCTCAATCACCCTCACACTACAAAAGTGTTTCTAGATGTTCAGAGAACCTCTTGCATTTTGTTTTGTACCCATTGTCTCTGGTTCTGTTACTGGGCAACTCAGAAAAGAGCCTGGCTCTGTCCTCTTTGCACCCTCCCTTCCGGTATTTGTGTGCATTGACAAGATCCGCCTGCACCTTCTCTCCTCTAGTGTGAAGAACTTCAGCTCTCTCAGCCTTTCCTCATATGTGAGGTGCTCCGGTCCCTTAATCATTCTTTGCTGGACTCTCTCCAGTATGTCCATGTCTCTTTTGTACTGGAAAACTGGACACAGGACTCCAGGCATGGCCTCATCAGTGTTGAGCAGAGAGGAAGAATCTCCTCCCTTGACCTGCTGGCAGTATTTTGCCTAATGCAGCCATCAGCCTGTTTGGAGAAAGGGCACATTGCTGGCTCATGTTCAGCCTGTTTGGAGAAAGGGCACATTGCTGGCTCATGTTCAGCCTGGTGTCCCGCAGAACCACCAGGTCCTTTTCCGCCAAGCTGCTTTCCGGCTGGTCAGCCCTCAGCATATATTGGTGCCTGGGGCTGTTCCTCCCCAGATGCATGACTTTGCACTTCACGTTGTTGAACTTCATGAGGTTCCTGTCAGCCATTTCTCCAGCCTGTTGAGGTCTCTCTGGATGGCAGTATGACCTTCTGGCACATCAGCCACTCCTCCCAGTTTGATGTCAGCAGCAGACTGGCTGAGGGTACACTCAGACCATTAATGAAAATGTTCGACAGCATTGTACCCAATATTGATCCCTGACATATACCACTAACTAGTGCCCTCCAACTATATTTCATACCTAAGTACTTAGTACATTCATGGTCATTTCAAGAATAAATAGTAAACATTTCATATGCTGATGTGCATGCAATCATTGTAACGCTACTAAGACTTCAGATTCAAACATGCAGAACTTAGGGAAATGTTAAAATTATTTTCTTATCCTGCAGCTAACATGAGGTGCACAAGAACAAAGATATTTTGGTATATTATTGTATTAAAGGCACATATTTTCTTTAATAAAAATTCTGCTTCAATGTCATTATTCAGTGTAGTTTATGGCAATTTTTCTGGCTTCAACACTACAAAAGCCAATATTTTCTAGACAACTCTTTCCATGCTGTGATTTACCCATAGACCAGCTCATCCAGTACGTTAAGGAAGGGTGCTTTTGGAGTTTATGAATGGAGATGGAAAGTGATTAGGAGATGTGTGCAATGAATTGACTTATTTTCATTTATGCATTATAATATTTTTAATTTTTTTTAACTTTTTTTACCATTAACAAGCAATTCTGGCCTTTGCTAATTTTGGAGTACTTGAGTTTTATTCCTAGGTTTCTATGTACAGTTTTACAGAGGTTAAAAATATATCAAACATGCAATAGAACTATGGAGAAATAGCATCATCAGGTTACATACAACTCATTGCTAGGTTTGGAGTCTTTACAAGCACCACATTGATCACTATTTCATGAGCTCACGAAGCTACTAATGTGCTCTCATACTCCATGTGAGCCAACATTGAGTGGAGAGAATTTCAGTAGTTTGACAAAGATTTGCCAATAGCAATGCTTAGGAAAATACTGGGTCTAATTCCACATATTTTCTTTCTCATCTTTCATATACCTTTTCATCTTCCTAAAAATGCAACTGTTGGCTTATTGGATCTCTGCCAGTATTGCAACCAGAAATGAAAAGCAAGAAAAGTGTCTCCACTGCAGTCTGAGTGGGTGTTATACTAGATATATCACTTCAGAGGATAAAACTGCCTACCTTGAAGACAGAGATGGAAAAAAGCAATGTTACAGTCCCTGGTAAGGTCTTTATCTCTCTTTCTGAAATTTTATCTTGCGTGCTTCTTTTTTTGCCCTTCCCTCTCTCCCCACTGCAAGTTTCCTTGTTCAGCCTCCTTCCCCCTGTTCCACCACTGTTTCTTCCTTCTTGCTTCTTTATCAGAAATATGTTGTTGCTTTTTTTTTCTCTTTGCTGGTCAAGAAGAATGCATCCCCCAGCCTCCGCTCCTTCTGCTCCTACCACTCTTTCTTTATTTTAATGCTCCTTGACCTAATCTGTCACCATTGGTAAGCTTCTCTGATTCAAAGGCCAGCTGTACCCCGTGGAGTTTCACATTCTGCCTTCAAAGCATGAATGTTGTTTTATTGTTGTGAGAAAATTTCAGCTTTATAATTTTTCCTGATTCTCTGAAATTTCAGTATCATTTTGGCTGAAACGTTTTTAAATTATTTCTGCCCTAGGCAGACCATCAGTGTAGAAAATTTAATCCTAAATAATTTGTTTGGTAAATTTATAAGCAACTATAAAAGGATTCTTCTAATGGGAATTATTAAGCAGTGTTAAAAAATAGGTTATGATGCCACCTTGTTTTAAAGTTACTGTCATGTGTATGAGTAAGTATATGGTTGAATAACTGTTTTGCCTTAGATGCCCATGTGCATCTATACTATTCAGTGTACATAGATACTGGATTTTAAGCAACTGACCATATCAACAGAAACAAGACTTCATTACAAAGTATGACTTTTCTAGAGTTAAACCTTAACTCCCAAAGTCAGTCCAGTTTAAGGGTGCAAGTGTGACTTGTAGTAACTATGCCAGAATAAATTAATATACATCTAAGATAAGGTAGGTTCACTCTAGCTGAATAAAACCCTAAAAGAAATATACCAAAATGCTTTGCAGAAAAGGGAGCAAGCACACATTCATGGTCTCTGACTTTCTTGTTCCAGAATAATTCCACTAGACCATTTATATTCTTTGACTTCAGAATGTGGCATAGTTCTGTCTCCCTCTCCCTCTGTGTGTGTGTGTGTGTGCGCGTGCTTGTGTAGGATAGACTTTTGTGTTTATACAAAAATTGTCATTTATTACCTACTTCCTGGTTGCAACTTAAATGACAGAAGAGAAAATGTTAAAAGGAACTGAATTTTTTAACTTGATATTTAACACTTAATATTCTGTTCATTGTCCAAAAAGCAGTCCAGCTTTAAAAAGCTACTTTGAAGCCATGTTTCAAGTTTCCATATATTTCCACATATTTATGTCTCCCTTCATCATAATTTAATTTGTTGGTAATACCAAAATGAAAGTGAACATTTTATTCTAAGACAATCGTCAGCTTTCCACTATGGATTCAAAGCCTAGTTCTAATATTTTAGGAGACAAAAGCACAGTTGGTACTTTCAGAAAAGAAAGTACCATGAAGGACTTTACCTTCAGACCAATGTGATAGGCTTTGTTCAAAATAAAAAAATCTTACATTTCCAGTTTTGCACAAATAAATGGGTAAACTTGGAAGAGAGCATAGATGACTCAATATTGTCAGTTCCAAATTGATTACTGGGAGTTGTGAATGTATCTTTACATAGCGCAATATCAAATTCTGTCAGAGACTAGGAAGCTCGAGAGAGATTCTGCAGCCTTCTCCTTTCCTCTGAACTGACTGAGAATGAAAGTCTTTGGAAACCAGGAGCAGACGGACATACGGCAGTTCTGATTTTTATATTGATACAACAATGAGAAAGGGAGAAGGAAAGAATTTTTTTTTACAGAAATTTTATACATGGCACTGTGAATTTATGTGCCCAAGTACAGTGAAAGCCAACGAATTTAATTGCTTTCCTCGAAAGATTAAAAAGCTGTGACAGTAGATAATTTTTTCAGAAAAAAATCTTTTCATATATGGTAGTAAAACAATACTCCCCCTGCCCTTCCTCTTGGGTTTTTGCTGCTTTACATGTTTCTATCTCTAGATGATGTCTTCATATGCTAGTATAGCATGTTACTTAAATGCTGACTTGCTCATCTGCCAAAAGGTTGTGCTTAGGTGATGGGTCATTTCTGTTCCTCCTAATTATTACAAATAAGGGAAAGCAACAGCAGGTGGTTACATTAGGAAGTGATACCAGTCATGATAAGGATCTTGCCTTTCTCTTTTTGTTGTCTTTTCTCCTGACAGAAGCTGAGAACAAGCAGAATAGGTAACACAGAGCAGCCTAACAACAGCCAGTAGTCTATTTCTGTATTAGATTTTCTAACAATGAAATAGTTTTCACTGTTACTTTCTTCCTCACTCCCAAATACATTTTCCAGCTTCTATTTTAAGAGAATTTGGTTAGGTTTTTTTCTTTTTTTGGAAGACTTTTCTACAACCAGAGAAAGTCCCTTATGACACTTCTTAGATAGAGCAATACTGACATCCATTGGTTTAATCTTATGTGACTATTTGTTAAATCTCTTCTAACTAATGTACACATAACCCTCTACAGTATCACAATGAAAGGATTGAACTTGATATGATCCAAGGAGGATTGTACTAAGTCCAATTTGCTGTATTAGAAACATGAAACCCACTCAGATTAACTTGATGAAAAGAAACACATTGCAAAATGTGAATTCCAAATACAGTGACTGAAATAAAAAGAGGTATCACAAGTATCAAAAGGGGCAAATATTATGGGGAATTAGTAGTGATGCTGAATTTTTTTTATAACCTCTGGAAATGTGAAAATACCTAATTTTATATGAACCTTGTTTTGTATTAATCATGAGGCAAAATAGTGAAGTATGATGAAAAATCTCAGAATCACAAAATGTTTCTAATTTAATAGGAAAAGCAGTTCAACAAACAAAATTACTCTCTGGTTTCTTCTGAGCCCTCCAAGCATTTCATTTAACTTAGCAGCATGCTATTTTTTAAAATATGTACATATATATTTTAATAAACATTGCTGTAAGATCACTGGTGATACAGTAAAGTGGTTATATTTAATTAAGAAATACACATCACAAAAAGCGGAGGTGTTTTCAGTATTCATTAGTACGACAAGCTAAGCAGATGAGGCTTAGACTTCAAAACCAGAGAACCATTCTGGCAGTGAAGGGAGGGCGACAGGCTTTAACAAAAAAAGCTTTCCGTTTGCTGTACCCTCCCACCGCATTCACTTGCAAATCACTGTGTGCTCGGAAAAGCCTGCACTTCCCCGATCTCCAACCTTCCCAGGGTAAGTGCTGCGGCTCTGTCAGCAGCGCCTCTCTCTCCCGCTCCCCTCCTCGGAGGGAGAGTGACAGCGTGTGTGTGTGCGTGTATGTGTGTGTGTGTGTGTATTATCTGGGCACGCTGTGTGTGTGTGTGGTGGTGTTCCTTCCCCCCCCCCCAATCTGGAGCTCTGAATGAAAGCCAGTCGGAGGGAGAGCTCCCCCTTAGCTTCGGTTCCCGACTGTCCAGAGTTAAGTGATGCTGGGAGAAAAAGCCTGAGTTAGATCCAAGTAGGATCAGTCTTAAAAAATAACAGGAGAAAACAGACCCAAAAAAAGGACTCTAATAGCTCGTTTTTCATTTGGTTGGGGTGGACTTTCTCAGAAGCAGAATAAAAGGTAGGAACCTTTCTTATTTTCTTTCTATTGATATTATTATAATTATTATAGCACGAGCTACAGCATGGTGTTTAATGTAATTCATATATTTGTTCTACTATATACAACTTTTTACATTTTATAAATATGTGTCAGAAGTAATGACACAAGGGATAGGAAATAACTGCTGTGCATTCGCTCCTCAAATTAAACCAATATCATATGTATTCAAGATTGAAACACTAAGCATTTTATGTTTTTTTTTTTCTCCTAGTAAGCAGGCTCTCTTTTAAGTAGCAGTTTCCATCTGTATTCAGTTCTTGCAAATTCAGTGTGGGGGGAACAATAGTGATTGAATTGAAAAAAGCACAGTTTTTTGTAGTGTAACAGTTATGAACATAGCATGAAACGTACACATATGTGCCCTCGCTTACTGTATACCTGTGCAAGTCTGTTGCAGCTTTCACTGTTATTCGTTCTGCCCTGAACTGAATTTCAGAAAAATTATCCACACTCACACTCGCAGCAAATGCTTCTTATGAAGGAAATCCCTGTGGAGAGGGATAGCAGAGTGAATACAGGCAATATTTCAAATATCTGTACAGAGCTATATGCACGCAAATGGGGAAAATATCGCCTGGTTTGACATTTCAGTAAAGAGGGAGTGGAGGGAGAAGGGAAAAGGAGGGGGAAGAAAGGAAAAGGTGGAGGGAGGAAAAATTTAGTCTACACCTGTGTGAGCATTTATTGTCACTGCTGCAATAAAATCCATATTTGATGTGGTGTTAAATTAATGCAGCACAATACAAGTCTAAATCCATGCTTCCAACTACTAACTATTGATGGCATTGTCAGCTGTGTTAGGAATTTTCAATAGGCTAATACTGTACATGAGACTACTTGCAGCTGTAGAACTCTAGCAGTCCTTCGGCTTAGGAGAATGCATCTGCACGTGCAGTCAGTGACAAGTAGCAACCAGCATTTTAAAACTGACCTATCATTGCTGTTGCCTATAATCTTCATCTTTCATTTCAGTAAAAGCATCTGTATTATCCCAACTGCATTCCCATTGCTTTTAAGGTATTTTTTGAGTTATACAACTTGTTGTGCATGTTTGTGTATATGCATATATGGGTGTGCATGTGCACAGGATGAGGTTTGTAGAAAATTGTGTGGTTTTTTTTTTTGTTTGTTTGTTTTTTTTGTTTTGTTTTGTTTTTTTTTTAAAGCTAGTAGGCTTTAAATATACATGGTGACATTACTGGAGGGGAAAAGCAGAGAGTGGGAGACTGGAACATACTTCTGAATCTCTAAATCCTTTTTAAATATGCTGTTTATTGGGGATATTATGAGTCTGGTACAAGCATTTATTGAGATTTTTCCAATTACTCAAACTTTTCTGTTAATTGTTTACTTTTTGAATTTAATAGTAATCTGTGCTGTTTCAGAGGAGGAAAAGAAAGAAGGAACTTAGGGAACTAAGAAAAGCAAGAAGGAAACATAAGCTGTCTTCCTCAGGAGTTGAAAAACAGCTTTGTGGAGTCAATATGGGTTTATGTCAAGAGAGGAATACTTCTTGATTATAAACTGTTAATCAAATTTGTGCCTGAGAGAGTCTTCTCATATTTTTATATACTTTGTTACATAAAAGTTTGAATGAAGAGGTGAGGTCATTTCTTTAGCAGCTTCTGTTAATTTTAGGTTAGATTTCTCTCTGGTTTTTTATGTGTGGTGTCAAGACAATTTTGTACACTCAAGTAGGAACTTTGAAACGTCTGAAGAGTGCTGACTATAAGGCATATATTTAAGCTTGAAACTGGTTCTGATTATTTGATTTTTTGTTACTTTGGATAGCATTGGAAAATATGTGTTGGCTGCTTGCCTTGCCAACCCTTTTATATTCATAATGCTTTGTAACAGTTCACGGAAAAGAAAATAGCAAAATACATCTTAAAGAGTATATATGTAGGACCTTACATATTCTTAAACAGTTTTGTTGGTTTTGGTTCAGAGTAAATGAGTGTAGATAGACTAAAAGTTCGTACTTGCATGTTCTCAGTAGACAAAGGATCTGTGAAGAAACTGATGAAATCCTGAAATGTGCTCACAGTAGACACTGTGGTTACTGTTCTTTTCTGTGCCTAGTTGCAGTTGAAAAACACACAAAAATAATGTTATATGGCAGCAAATGAGCACATAATTAAATGTAGGGACATATTCATAAAATACACATTTATACATGCAAAGCAGTATACAAATTTCAGCTGAGTAATATAAGGTTTTTTCTTGTTAAATAATTAAATGGAAAAGTAAGAAAATGTAATTTGAAAATAATATCTGCCTCTGATTCTGAGAGAATAATTTCCTGATCTCAATGTGATTTCCCAAGGAAACATGTGAATGAAATAGAGCCTGTCTCATCTGGATAATTCTATGCAGGTGACTTAGTTGCTAGGTCTGTTAACCATATTTACAGGCAGATTGCAGGTCAAAGAAGAATAATGTTGTACCCTATCACACCACTGGGTTGCAGCACTAGTACAGGGGGGTCAAATGAAGATTGAAATACTGTTGAATAGTAGTAATAGGATGAATGTAGGGTTATGATAACATTATTTTAATTGATTAATTATTATCACTTGAAATCAAGTTCGTAAACACCAAGGTACTTTAACGTCACATTATGTCCATCATAAATTGAAAAAAATCTACTGTATAGTTAATTCTTCAGTATTATGTGGCAGACAGAAATGGAAGCAAAACACTGATTATTTGGGAAAAAAATAAGGGTTTAAGAAACATTCTGGTATGAGCTTTTTAATAACATACTATTCAATGTATCATTTATTGTAAAGGAGGAAAATTGAAATTAAAAGAATATAAGCTGTTTTCTTATGAGCAGTTTAAAATATGCCTAAGTAGAACATTATGAAGAGAGACTTCACTGCACATAAGGATGCCCCATCATAACATGCTTTCAATTTCTCCAAATAGTTTGGAACTATCAATAAAAGACCGTAGAAAGTAGAGGTACAGTTCACTGAAATATTGATTGACTAAACAACACTCACACTGCACATCCTGTACCTTCAGATCTACTAATATCAACACGTGCTTTTTGATAAAAACCCCATACTTCCTCTATTGTCCAATTTCTGGAAAAACTTGAAAGCCAAAAAAAAAAAAAATAAAAAGAAGAAACAGTGGTAATGTGAGCTCTAAATGTTCCCCAAATCTCTCTTCAGGCCAAGAGGTACTCCTATGTTAAAAGTTGCTTGGTTTTAGCTCCCTGGATTTACAGCTCTTCAGCTTTGAATCCTTGGCGTGGTGAATTCTCTAACATGTCTGTTTCTGTGGGTTAACAACTTTACAGCAGAGCAATAGGAAAAATCATCATCTCTAGGGAGCTAAATGTGTTATCAGGCTGCGTTACTGCACACAGAAGAAAAAAAATCAACTGGACCTGAGCACTGCTCTTTTCCTTGCTCTGTTTTCATCTGGTGGGAAGCCAGAACACCACCCAACCAAAGGCTACTGAGCTTATATATTCTCTTTATTGGTTTATCAGTCTATTTTTTAACATGTGGAGGATCTGCCAAAAATCTGCCAGGTGAAGCTTTATACACATTTCTTTTTACATGCAATCTTCCTGATTATTAAATGTCAGAGACAATTACCTCAAATATGTGTGTGTGTGTATGTGTACAGCAGAGGTAAAACAGGGACAACCTTTAGCTGGTATAGGGATTGCATTCTAGCAATCAGAATACTGTAAAAGTTTTTTTTCTTAATTTATCTCAGCATTTTATTACTTGACTTTTTCTGTAAGCTCCCACTACTGTTTCTTACTTTTATGAACGTATATGAAATAGATAATGTTTATCACTTGTTTGTTAAAGAAGTGTGTCCAGCAGGAGACATAAGGTTCTAGCAACACCTCAGAGGTTCTCCCCAGCTTGTACTGTCACAGGACATCTGCTCTGGGATGCAAACTCAAGTCTGCTAATATCTGTACCAACAGGCTGCATCAGGGGAATACAGAGATTTAGGAAGTTAACTGGGTACAATGAAAAGCAACATGGCAGGTGTCCTTTTTAATATTATTCCCACGTGTACATAATTCTTTACATAATGTTTTTATTTATAACTTCATTACAACATCTCTTAATTGTAAATCAAAGTGAATGTTGAATCATATTCAAAGAGTAAGGAATCATGTAGGGAAGAGGGCATGTGTGTGTGTTTATGAAAAGGCAATGATTCAAAACATTATTTGTAAATAGCTGTTTCCAGAGTTCTGTTGCTCAAAAACTGTAACTGTGTTCTTCTGTGTTTTACAAAAATAAAAAAACCTCTCAGAATATTTTCTCATGAAGAACCGTGTATGATATGAGATACCTGTATGAAAGATGTATGTTTTGTGATTTTATTGTTGATATTCCATCACTTATCACATTAGAGATTGGTTTTATTGTGTCATCCTATTGCAGTGCTTTGCATTACAACATAAAGAACATGAACATACCGTCACTTAGCTAGATCAGATCACAATCCTCAAAGATGAGTGCAAACCTCATGAACTCTACAATCCTATAATATCCAGATTTTTAGGACACAAAGAATGGATACCAATGTAATTTGAAGCACTACGAGCAAGGCTCAAAATGCAATGTTGAAGAGGACTATTATTTTTTTTACTCTAAACTACCATAAAATATATATATATAACTGAAGTCTTATTGGGTACATGTGTCTACCACACTTCAGTAGTTCAAAGGATATTTACACTTGTTTAATGAATGCTGCCCCAATAGCAAACACAAATAAAACAGATAAACCTGTGTCTAGGAAACTTAGATGCTGTGCATTCTGTCACTGGTTCCTCTAAGTATCACAGCCAAGTCTTACTTCCGCTGGAATCAAAGAGAGTTTTGACCATGTTTCATATCTTACACATAAGGCAAAATACATGGAGAAAATTTTTGAGTTTTTAAATGAAGGTGAGAAAAGATGTAAGAATCCAAGGTATGTGTAACTGTTTGGAAGTAATATTCAGGATAGAGGGACAAGGATCAAGTTTATTGTGCTTCTAAGGATTCTAAGAAAAATTATCCCGTAATTGTTTAAAACTCCTTTCTCTTACAAATAGTGACCTGCCATTTTCCTGATGTCTTTTTCACGGGGAGTGGAACTGGGAAACATAAATGCACATTGATTCTATTTGTGTGTTACTTGAAAATTAGTTAAAAGTAGACATTTAGATTAGATGTTAAGAAGAAATTCTTTATTCAAAAGCTTGTGAGGCGTTGGAACAAGTTGCCCAGAGAAGTTATGGATGCCCTATCCCTTGAAGTGTTCAAGGCCAGGTTGGATGGGCCTCTGAGCCACCTGCCTAGTGGGTGGCATCACTGCTTATGGCAAGTGAGGGTTGGAACTGGAGGTCTTTCAGGTCCCTTCCAATCCAATGTTTCCTGTGACTCTAAAAAAATGTCATTGATTCTCTCCATTATGAAAATTATAAGTAATACATTTACTAGAAGTTTGCATATGCTAATCAGATTGATAAGATTTAACTCTTAAGTTACTGTTAGTTGTTTTTTAATGTAGGGGTTATTTAGAAGGTGATCTGGATTGTCAGATTTTAAAAATAATTGCAAAAGAAAATCCAAGAAAAATAGAAAGAATATAAAGAAAAAAATGGGCAAAATGTGTTTAAAACAAAAAAATCCCCAAACATGATGAATTGAAGCAAGAGAATGACAGTAATTCAGGTCTTATTTCCTCTCCACCTGTACATAAATTTTAATAGCAAATTATGCAAATAACCCTTCACCAAAAGTTTACATCATGTTATAGATCATATGTTCATTATGAGTACAGATATCTTCTAATTTTTTTATTTCATTTAGTACAGAAAAGATGTTTACATGTCAATACTGTTGTCTGCTATTATTATTTTTTCTTGCATCATAATTTTGATCCTGTGACATAGGCTATCCAGAGCTACTAGCCTGCTGTCATAACTTTCTGCTAAAAAAAACAAAGCAAAAGCAACGTTTAATTAAAATAGTATTGTATTAAATGGTAAATAATACTGTAGACCTCGATTTTTGAATTAATTACTGGTGTACACCTAATTATTTTGCACCCAAAAGAAACAATTTCCTTCTAAGGTTAGAGAAGTAAAACATTTCATTATAACATGAAATATAGTTTAAGATCTGCTTAAGCATGTTATATCCAAGTTCCCTAAATACACTACTGCTCCCAACTTCCCATGGCCAAGTTTTAAATAGTTTTTTTGTCTTCTAATACTATTTCCCTTTGGGATAGTTTCCATAGGCTTTTGGCAGAAATCTGTAGTGTCTATAAAAGAGCAGGATGTAGAACACTATTGTGAGAACCATTTTGGGAAGTGTGATTTTTTTCTCCTTTGTTGGACAAAGTTTTTTCTGTCATTAGTGTGCTGAGATGTGCCCTTTCCCTTGAGTAAGAGCATGCTGCTCATGGTGAAGATATTACTGAAGCTGACATCTTGATTAAAATGGGTGAACAGAGCCCCAGGTATATTAGATACAATTGCTTCTCTCCATGACTTAATACTTAGGGGCATTTTATTAAGCTTCTGATTCAGAAGTTAAGGCAAAAGTGTTATGTGTGACTTGATCTACTTTTTTTCTTCTAGCTGTGACTGAATGACATGTGTACAGATACATACTCAAATGGATTTTCCCCTGTAATAGTACTCTTTTATAAAATACATTCTTTTTATCTAGCTTATACAATAACTTCAAATTTCCCTTCTTAAGTGTTTTCAAATGAAGTAGTACCCTGATTTGACTAATTAATTTGAGAAAATCTTTCTTCAGGTGAAAATGTTTTACTTTGTTTATATTATTTAGACAGTCTTTAATCATTCTGATGGTCAGAACAAACTGACATCTTCTCTAAAATTTATGTATATATGTGGAATATACGTGCAGGATGGAAAAATAAGACAAAATCATACATTTCTTCTTTCTATCCTTGGTTAGTAAGGCATCTGAACCACTCTGAAATACTTGTGCTGTTTGTGAATATATCTTTATTGTGTCTTGGTTTCCTCTAGCTTTCTTTTGAGGTCAGAATAATGAGAATTAGAAACAAAAGAAGACCTAAGGTATAGTGCATTATAGTAATAATCCCTTTAAAGTTTTGATGGGCATAAATCTTCAAGAAAATTTAGGAATCTACAATGTGACTAAGAAAGGTCACTAGGCTTGAGATATTCCAAACTGCATACCTAAAATTTTGTGACAAAGAAGGAGAAATAATTTAAGTTCTGAAATGAGAAGTTTGGGTTTAAAAAAAAAAAAGTAACAGTATAATTGCATTTCACCACATTCAGAAGTTTAAATGATGTTTGTTGTATTGTGTTTTAGAACTGAATTTACAAACAGTCATGCACAAGTGAGCTTTTAAGTTTTCACTTCTAACAACAATCACTTAGCTGAAGTTAAACACAAATGGTAAAGCTCAAAGTAGTTCAGCCTTCTAAATTACAGGATCAAAAGCCCTGTGTTAATGCAGCAGTAAGTTCTTGTTAAATTTTGGGTTATGCACATTCAGGAGAGAAAATACCTGCTCGTTCCTTTCTCCATGACTGCAGCCATCGAGATCCAACCAGTAAATGCTTATGTATGTATGGCCTAAGGTTGTTTTGCCCCTTGAACAGACTGTGAAAGTCAGGTCTAATGGCGTAAAAGCAGCCTAGGTGGATCAGACCCACAGCTGCCAGTTAAATGGTTCAAGCTCAATCTCTGGAAAAGCACCCAGACAGTCTTGTCTTAGAGGTATCTGTGACTATTGGGTCATTTTAGATTTTAGTGATGTGACTGGTTCCTTGTTATTCTGGGTATGCTGGTTGGAGTCCATTTCTAACTCTAGTATATTAAAATCCTTCTTGAAACTGGGCTATTAGTTATCAGGAAAATAGCATTAAAAAATTGTAGTGTAATAATGGTATGATGATTGAAAAAAAGAATAAAGAATTAAAGTCAATTCTAAGTAAACAAAATTCATCTAAATGATTCTAATGTTTAATCAAGCCCTGACTTCCAAGTAATCTATTAGTGCTTTAAAATATGTGAGCTAAAATGAAGTGATGTGAAGAAAAAAATGTTTGAGGGTAGTTTAATATTCTTCTGTACAATCAAAAATATTGGCAATGAAGATCAGGACAATTCTGACACTGTTTTTAATAGTTGCTTTGCTGGATATTTAATAGATAAATTAAATGTGTGACACGAAGTAATTTCCAGGGAAGTGATTGTGTTTTGAATTTTTTTTTGTCCCACATGAAGCTTTGGGTTTTTGTTTCAATTTGGTTTTATGTGGTTAGTCCACTCTGAGCTGTTTGTGTCATGTAGTACTACTCTTTGTGAAGGATGAGGTTTTGCTGTGGGAATAGAAAAGCATTCACTTGACCAGCTGATATCCTATAAACTAGAAATATAGTTTCTTCAATATTCTTCACATTATTTACCATACAGATTTTTAAAGAGTTCACTAAATTTGAGATCAGTTTCTTTTTTTTTTTTTTTAATTGCAATTGGGATGGAAGATTGAGTGGAGTAAAACGTAATTCCTAATACATAGATTGTTGAACTTTGATAAATTTTCCTTAGGGAAGACTATAACTTTTTGATGTTTTTTCTTATGTTTGTTTAGTTTTTTATTAATATATCTACTGATTATGTCCTTACTTCTCTGTCCTAAAAAGGAAATATGTCATTCTGAATGTCCACTGCTTGTTCTTTGCAATTTGCAGGACACTTAAGCTTTAGTAAAACAATTTTTCTCTCCATATTCATCAACTCTATGGTAAGTCTCTGCATTTCAGTGCTTGGTCAAAGTAAGTAGAATGGTATTCATAACTTGCTAACCAAATGGAAAGTCAAATACTTAAGACACTTCTTGTGCAATTCCCTGAAAAGTTTGTTCATTTTTTTCAGATGGGAGCCCTAGGAATGCAGATATTTTTAATCTTTTAGTGCCATCTTGTGGCAAGAGGATAATTATATGAAACAAGGATAGTCTTTTCTAGCACACAGTTTCTATGCCTACCAGCAAAATTCCTTGCTTTGGCAATAGATATGTAGGTATGAATTTTAATAGTGAATGTAAAATGGGAAACCAAATCATTCACAGGACAAAACTCTTTTTGGTTTTTTTTTCTTTGCAAGGGCCTATAAATATTAATTTGAGAAACCTCACAAAAATTGACTGTCATTACCACATAGAAATAGATTTTTAGTCTGTCGCATTAGATCCCTGTAGAACTCTTAAATCCTTAACTGATTCAAGGCAATTGTCAATAGATTTTTATTGTATTAGTGCATTATATCTCTGTAGAATACTTTAATACTTAGCTAGCTCAAGGCAATATCCACTTCAGCATCCTGAAATGTTTAACAGAAAGCTAAGATCTGTGGTAGCATTCTTGTTTTTCATTTTACTTTCTGGTTTTAGCTCAGGAAAATTCATACCAGCCTGCATTCAAAAAAGTAGTAACAGCACAAGAATGCTGTATATTTTCCTGATATTTTCACTGGGATTCAGCAAAATGAGTGATTTTGGTTTTGTGCTAAGTGAATACTAATTTAATACCTTGGGTTTTTTTAAGATAATGCCTGTAGTTGTCTGTAATCAGTACAGATCACATTCTTGCTCAATTTCTGAAGGAGTTTTCTATGTCATAGTCCGTATTTGATTCCTTAGCCCTAACTTCCATTCTGATTAAAGTTCCTAGATGCAAAAATACTACTCCCTGTAAAGAGTTGGAAAAAAAAAAAAAAGGTGTCACTCCTGCTTATACTTAAATTTTTAAGTCAGGGGTTCTCATTCCTTCAAAAGAAAGGTTGATTTTTTTTTTTCTTTTTGAAAGACATATATTATAGTCTGCTTCAAATAACATGAAAATATGCTCATCATT
The DNA here is from genome assembly GCF_001604755.1 of Lepidothrix coronata. Classification (NCBI taxonomy): domain Eukaryota; kingdom Metazoa; phylum Chordata; class Aves; order Passeriformes; family Pipridae; genus Lepidothrix; species Lepidothrix coronata. Next base: position 3,256,657 of record NW_016690206.1, on the reverse strand, counting down.
GAAAATCTATTGCAAATTATTCCTTTGTGAGTTATTATTCCTCCCAGCTGAGGGAGGAAATACTATCAATCAAAATTAGTAAAACACTGTTTAAGATCTCACCTTTGAAATAGAAGTAGTGTTCCAACTGGATATTTTTGTAATGTCAGATGCTTTCACTGCTTTCTGTACACATGACCAATACTGCCTTGTTCTGTATTACACGCTTTCTAAATTTGTTCAGAAAATAAAAATATTATAGGAATAGCAATACAAGATATGTTTTCTCTCAATTATATGGTATATATTAAAATCTTAGTCACTAGAATGTGATTTTTAATAAACAATCACTAACTGAGGTACAGTTGTATGCTGTGCCAGCTCATCACTGTGATGAATCAGTCAACAGCTGAAGCATTCTTTTTGGTTAGAGATAGTGTGATTTCTTTGCTTAAGGTTAACTGGGTTAGATAGAGATAAAACTCTGTTGTCTATCAGCGAGAATGGAGAGAAGAATCATAACATTAATGTAAGAAGATACAGAATTTCAACAGTTTCGTACATGTATGTGATAATGCCATGATTTCCTCCTCATCTCAGTAAAATTCTACTAACAAGTAACACACTCAAATGGTTTTCTCTCCTTCTATATCTGCCTCTTATAGTACACTTTGCCTACAATATTAAAGTAAGTGAATTAACAAAAGAAAGAGTTGCAATTGCTCATTCAAGTGAATTGACATGGTGTGAAGTTCCTTACAAGGAAGACTAATCTAAATGCATGTCACAGTTTTGATAGAAACATGGACAGAAAGGTGTGAAGCTTAAGGCTTCAAAAATGAAATCTTAAAAAGTTTTCTAGAAAGTTATTTCCCCAAATTGCAACTTAACATCTTGTTCTGGATTAATACACGTTTGTAAGCATGTCAGTATAATTTTCATGTGGTTACATTTAATGCAAATTGAGCACAGAATATTTTAAAGAATATTCAAGAGGGGAGATGTAGAATGTTTTGGGGGGTGTTTTGTACTTTTGGTTTAAGGGTTTCTTAAAACATATTCACTTATAAAAGCTTCAGGTAGGCAGGCAGGATGCTTCACATGAAAAAAACGGAAGTAGACAGGCAAAAAATCAAGCACAGATACAGAAAGATGATGCAGAATGTCATAAATTACCAAAAAGAAAGTCTCCAGTGAGATGTGATTGTGTTCATGCAGTGCAAAAAAGCAGAAATATAACTGTCAGTTGACATTGTGGAGGAACAATGGATTGATTGATATGCATCCCTGAAGCACTTCAAATAAGCATTCACTTAATTTCCTGAACAGAAGAGTTTTGAAATTTAGAAAGTGTTGTAAAGGTTGCATCTCTTAATTCACATGAAAATGCACTGCACCATCCTTCAATAAAGGAAGGATAAAGCCATATGTAAAAGAAGCGTGATATTCAGATAGTAGAAATAAATTTGACATGAGATTAAGTGAATTTGCAGACAGTGCTATGTGGAAAAGATGGACATAAAAGAAGATGAAGGGATTAAAAAGAGTATGTAGATAGTTAGGAAACTGTTTTGAAAAGATGAATAATTCAACCAATCAAAATCTTCATTGAAGTTAGAGAGGGAAGAGGAGACACGGTCAATTAAAGTGATTGTTCCTATTTGTGGAGCATCTAGAGGTGAAAAAAACCAAGAAATTAATTATTTTGTGATTATATTCAGGAAAGTCTGGAAATATGTAGAGGCCCATTTCAGAATATGTTTTTGAAAGAAGTAGAATTGCTAGAATCTCCTCATCTCTGTTGTAAAATCCCTTGTATGGCCTCTCTGCAAATTATACCTGTTGAATAGTAGATTTTTCTCTTTCAATCCCAGAGTGCATAATTTAGTTAGAATTTTAGGCAGGTAAGTAAATACATTATTTATGCTGGAAACCGTTAGATCCTGTATATAAAGGAGAGACTGAAAAGTGTCTGTCACCTAACTTGTCTAGATGATCAAAAGGAAAATAATGCTTTTTAAAACTTATTCTGGGGTTAGACTGTCAGATAAGGTTGATCGCTGATCTGTGGAACTTGTGTATTTAGTGTGTACTCCTGACTGTCAAAATTACTTAGATCTAGTGTGACAACCACCTAGTCTAAGCAACATGTACCTTGACTGTGGCAGTGAAAGAAAAAAAGCCATCCTGCTGTACAACTGCAGTAGTATATAACTGACATGTTTCAGGGCCTGCATGCCTAGAGAAATTCTAAACAAGACATAAAGGTCACAAAAGCACAGTTTCCCAACAATCACAGCCGTTGTTCTTACATCCTAAAAGTAGGTATACTGTCTTTTCAGACACCTGCAGAAACAGCCTGTATGAGTTTGCTGCTATGACTTTACCCTTTGGAGATTACAATACTCAGGGCAAACTGAGAAGGGCTGTTTAAGTTGAAAAGAGAAGTGCTAAAATAGGAGTTGTGACACTGATATGTACTTTTTGACATTAGGTTAAAAAATCTTTCCTTTACCAAAGTGAACTTGGTTGTTTTCTCGTGAAGATGGACAGAGAAGACTAGGTATACATTAGCTGCAAATAAAGAAATTTTTTCCTTCCCTAAGTTTTACAGTGTAGAAATAATTTAAACACTCTTTGAAGCTTGAATACAGAAATAAGACAAAACTAAAATTATTTCTTATTGGACTGATGTAATGAAGTCAATGTGCTTCAGAAATAAAACTATGTTTTCCTGCAATGGATTTATATCCACCTTCTCTAATATAAAGCATTATGAAACACTGTCATGGAGATAACTGTCCCTTCTTAGTAAGCAAATAGTCAGTGGAATTCACAGAATATTCTGAGCTGGAAGGGACCGGCAAAGATCATTGAGTCTAGTCTTAAGTGAATGGCCCATACAGGGGATTGAACCCACGACCTTGGCAACTAACCAACCGAGGCAACAAAAACCAAAAGAAATTGCAGTTTCTTAAAAATGGAAGCAAAATTCCCTGCCTTAACACATTTAAAAAGAGTTTAACAATTTTTTAATAGCCTCAAGATGTCTTATGAGGACAGAAACCTTTTCAGAGAAAATAAACCCTTATGTCTCTAGAACTGCCTCTCCAAGAGTAATCAATCAAGTTCTTTTCAGTCAAAGAAAAAAATATATTTCCAGATATTCCACTGGCCTTATGCTAGTCTTAGACCAGGCTACAGCTCTTTTCTAGCTCCTCTGAGTTTCTGACAACTGATTTACATGAGAAAGAAATGGTGACAGTGATCAGCTCTCCTGCTTTCTCTTTGTTAGTCTACATTGCTATCCACAAGGACTCCACAGTTTTTGAAAAGACCATATTAGTCTTTCTTCCTACTCATTTAAAAAAAAAATCCCGAAGGAGAGTAAGTAAGTGTTAATCTGCACTGCCTCTTTCTGTGTGTTTTGGTACTTTCTCTGAAAGGCATTTTGGTTAACAGCAGCAGTCAGGTGCTCTTGTCAATTAGACCATGCTTGAAGTACTGTGTGCTTGTTCAGGTGGAAGAGTCATGCATGTGAAGAACAGGAAATTCAGGGCTGGACAGCACTGGGGAAGCTCCTCAATGTCAGTGGATTTCTGATGTCTTCTTCATAATTAGAGGGAAAGAGTTTGCGTCCAGGAAGGATTAAAAGCCACCTCCTACTCTGCGTCGCAAACTTGGAGATTGTATGAAGAAAACTGCAGAAGTTTGAGGGCCAGGGCATGTTGATAAACTCACATGCAGGGGAGACTCAAGCATTTCAAAAATTATTTAAACTTGTATTTAATTTCCATAAGTGTTGACAGGATTTGATCAGATTTATAAATTTTAGCACATTTTATTTTTTTTTTTTTAATGCTGTGCAGATATGTACACACTCGTGCTTTGGGCAACTTAGTCCTTAATCAAAGCTGTGCCTTGTTTTGAGACTAATTTTCTAGCAGAAAATAAGAATAAAACAACTCTGTATTTCTGAGGTTAACTATTTTTAACTTCCAGTTAGCCATCAATCTTACATATTTGTCTCAGTTGATGCCTAGTAGTACTGTGTTTAGGATGTATCATTTTTTCAGACAATTCACTGGTTTCCACCTTGATTTTATTAAAAGGGTAATTTTAATTTCTCAGGAAATTTTTAGAAGGCAGTGTCTTTTTGCATAACCTTTCAATGATGTCCAGTAAGTATTTGTCAGGTAGTTGGTTTAATTGATTTAAGAACCGTAGTGCACATTCTGCTTAAGTAATGAAATGAAGAGGACATTGGAATGAATGAATCTTACATAGAATACACGTGATCAGAGCTTGTCCTGGCAGAGAAATGCAAAAGGAGAACGTAGCTGATCATTCTTATTACCTAGGAAGCACTTAATTGTGCTTTTGCTTCAGGATGCATTAAGTAGAAATTTTCACATCTAAAGCAATATATAAAATCATATATTTAATAAAACAGTAACAAGTTATCTCACTTAAATACTACAGTGTTGTAAGTCTCCCGCTGCCAAATATTTTAGAATTATTAAATCTTCCACATAAGACTATAATATAAAATGATAAGGGAAATCAAATTACAAACTTTCCTTTATGTGCTTTTTTATGCACATATTTTACTCCTAAAATTTCAATGTTTGTTGTGTCATCCTTTGTATATTTCTGTTCACAAAGTTATAACCAAAATTTTTGTAATGTGTTTATATTGCCCAACTATTATCCAGAACTTGATCACCTACTTTCTTTCTGTGCTGTGTGGAGGCTCGTCTTATGATGTTCCTTTTATGTGTTATGCTCTTTGCTTAGGACATATTTATGTTCATTACTTCTCACTTCATGTTTCCTGCCAACCACAGATGCTTGACTTTCATCTGTATGATGTAATATAACAAATTAAAAATTGAATGCTTTGAAATCCTGGTTGTTGTGAAAGACTGGTTTACTGTGACAGGCTAAAAAGAGCCTGAAGTCCTTTGTGAGAAATTTTATTATGTAGCTGAAACATAGAATTATTTTTTATATCAAGATATATGAATTCTGGCTCGGCATATAAAATTTCTGGTTTAGTGTGTCACTAAGTACTGTCATATCTCTTCCAGGTATAATCTTCATGGGCTATATAACCAGGATCCACAAAAATTGGTTAAATTTGAATAGAACTAATTTTGGTAACAATGCCCTGAAATCACATAAAAGACAATGTGGCACAGTAGCAAGGAGAAACAGTAAAAAATTTTTCAGACATCAATAATCATGGGATAAGTCCTTTTACATCTACCTGGAAGAACAAACTATCTCCAGGGATCAGTACACACATCCAGATAATTCTGGAGATGCTATGATACTTTGCATATGCTTACAAATATATTTTTTCTAGTGTTCACTCTTTTACTCACTTTTAAACATTGATTTTATAGTGTACTCCAGTGCTTTTAAAAATATTCAATGCTCAACAGTGTTCATGATGTACAGCTACAGTTTCTGGATAATTTTCAGTATATAAAGGCTATTATTTATGAAGATTTAATTAAAGATAAGTAATTTTTTATCATATATCACGTATTAGGTACTGATAGGTATGCGAAGCAATGGGGGTTATTGAGTTGCAGCAGTGTTTGTGCATAAGCACTGATCTCTTATCTATATGTGCATTGCCTTATTGTTTGCATAACAGCAAAGATTTCAGAATTGCTGAAAGCTGCTTTTTGTCCATTTATTATATAATAATTAAGGAACACAACCACCTCTAACCCCCCACCCCCCAAACTATATCCACTCTGCTTAGTCTGTGGTCTTATTACCTGCCAGAAATTTGAGTTATACAGGTGGTTGGGCAGCACATGAAGGTTATTGAGTGAAATATAAAATAAATCATAATATCATAACTGATTTTTTTTTTCTTTTGAACTTAAACTGAACTAACAATCAGTATTCAGCCTAGAGAGGGAGCACTGCTATTACCACTAAATACTAAATAAAACTTAAAATCAAGTCTTCCTTTTTATTTGAGATTATACAGTTATGAGTTTATAGGTTTTGAGAACAGCACTCTATCTCAATTTCATCCTTGGAATTTGTCCTACTAGTTGAGCTGGTTTACATATAATCTCTGTGGCTCTTTCCTTGTAAACACCGTGGTGGAATTTGGTTATCCTCTTCAAAAACCTTCCATCTGCCTTGATGTCTTGTGCCATAATTGAGAAAAATTGGTTTATGGGGGAGAGAAGAACCAGGATGTCTTAGCTGTTTAATGGGAGATGAAACATATAACCCAGGGTACACATAACATCTGAAGATATGCAACTTTACCCATTTAACACTACACAGGAGTGAAAAGCAAAAAATTACATCTTTCTATAGTGTGTTGGGGCTTCCAGCATTAAGACCTGTGTAGACTGTCTAGTCTAGGTGCTTGAATTTTCTTATACTTCTGGTAAGTCTTTGCATTGAATTCTTTGACTAGCAATGTTGTGGCCTGTTAGAGACAGTCAAAGATATAAGGCATTTACAAACTAAGTAGACAAGACTGGGGAATTGCTCACAGAGTTTTGAAATAACCTGCCCTCACTCAGGTTCATCCATGTCCACTGGCCAGGTATCATATTTTTATGAGTAAGTAAAAACATGCAATACATAATAAAATAAATCTTGAAACTTTCAAGTCTGATTAGGAAGTAGTTTACCAATTTAATAAAATGTTGATTATTTTTCTTTTCTTTTTTTTTTTTAAGAATTTTTCTGTAAATTAAGCTATATTGATTTGTTTCCTCTGCTTCTTTCCACCACAATCTCTTTGGAAACATAATATTTTAGGTTTGATGATAAAGGACATATCACATTAGAGCTAAGTGTGATTTGAAATGGTTGAAATATCTAAAAGAATCAAATATTATATTGGAGACAGGTCATCCTTAATAGCAGTGTGATTACAGTTTTCATACTACCTTTCCTCTTTCAGACAGCATTTCTTCTGCACGCTTGGAATCATTCCATCTTCCTTTCCTTGAAGACACAGTGGGTATATAAGCATTAACCATTTTGTGTTCAGGCCCTCAGGCTGTTTTCTGTTTCCAGTGATGTTATAAGGTACTTCTGAAAATCCAGTAGTCTAAAGTGACAACTCTAAAAAAGCAAATGGACGGTGAGCTACTACTAAACAAAATATGAGTAGGCATTTAGTTTTTCAAATTATGTTTATATCCCTAGAGGGCTGTGGAAACCAGCCTGCAAATACTACTGAAGTTGAATCTAGGTTAACGGAACATTTTATTATTTTCAATTTCACAAAACTGTATGATTAAGATTGGCTCAAAAAACTTGGTTCTTCTACTTTGTTCAGTTATTGTGCAAAAACGAAAGATATCTGAAAGTATACATTACATAATAGCCTTTTATTCCTTTTTTTTCAGTCTAAATAAAATGAAGTTCAGAGTTGGTCTTTTGGGTATAGCACTTACAAGATTAAGGATGGATAGAGGTGGAAAAGGAAGTTAATCTCCAAGACAGTCTTAAGAGATGAATTGTACTATGTTAATGTGTGCTAGTTCTGTCTGTAGAAGTAATTATCATAAAAATTACCAAAAAAAAATTAATTCACTGGGCTGGTTTTGTGTTTTGCTTTTTTTTTTTTTTTCTCAGCTACAAATTATCTCAACCATTACTTCTTGCCTGTTCAGTAGACATGGATAACAGATAATCCCCTGTCCTGTTTACTGAAGTCTTTCATATTTCTAAGTTATAATTTATTCTCCTGTCTCATATGCCTTTGTTTTTTAATAACCTAAGGCACCAGTTTGTTCACTTGTGCCAGTATAGTCATGACAGTTTCCCTTTTACTCTGATTTCTCCACACCTCTCTTAAGGTGTGGTGTTCAAATGGATCTATTATTTTAGCTGAACCCTTCCCATGCTTATCTGAGACATATATATATATATATGAAGATACACTTTATTTTCCTCATAGGTAGTAATCCTCCTTATATATTGGTTTCTTTTTTTAAATCCAGACAATGCTGTTAAATAATATTCAGTGATCTGTTTGCCTCATGAACATTTAGATGGTTGACATTTAGTAGTTTTTCTCTGTCCACAAGGCATGATAATTATTCAATCATAGGAAGAATTTAGAGAGGAATTGGAGTGGAAAATATATATTTTTAATCAGAGAATGACTATTCTGAAACTGTTTCAGCCAATTCATGTTCTATAGTAATGGCAAATTCATTAGGCCCAGGGCTTTAAAAACCTGTAAATTGCAGTGAACAGTGTGTGGTCTTTAAGCATTGTTGATTCCTATGCTGAGTTGGTTTTATTTTATCAACACAAGAATGCACTGCTACTGGGTTGCTGGATTTTCTGAATGTCTTCTCACTAAAGGAGTCACTCCATAACTTAATAATTGCCTTGCTTACAGCTGCATACATTGTCCAACGTTGTTCTATCCACTTCAGGGGGAGTTCACATCACTTTCCACCTAGGAATTGTTTATGGATTTCTCCAGTGTCTCATGGCCATTGATTGTAAGCTCATATTGCTACACAGCTCACAGGATTGCAAAGCATGGTCATTCTTACCTAGGTTCTTCAATTAATCCTTCCCATTCAATGCAGAGATGTTGCTGCCAATAAGAGTTGTATTAGATACCTGTCCTATATCTACTTTCAGAAGCAATGCTGCTGTGAGGACTCACTATATTCTCTGACTTCATTCATTCTGTCTGGAAAATATTATTCCTCCACTGAGTATTGAATCAAAATTTTCAATCTTGATTCTGTTTCTAAGTCTCTTACAGAATTATTTCATCCTAGATGTCTCTGAATTTTCTTTCTGTGCCTTGACTTTGTCCATTTTACCTCTTTCTTTTTCTGTTATTCCTTTACACTGATATTTAGCAATACAGTGTATTTTATATTTTTGAGGTGCTTGCTTCCCTATGTTTTGAATGAAATGATAGTGGCTTAGCCACTAATTATTTCCTGCATTTCCTATGCCATTTTTGCACTACAAAAGCTTTTGTTTGTGCCATACAATTTCTTTCAAAAACTACTTCCTCCTTTGGTCTTCTTGGCTTTCCTGCACATAATATTATCATATTCTTCCAGTCCTATGGGATACTGCACCAGAAAATTTTCTCTGTTCACTCAGTGTGTTTTTTGTATTAATACACAGATGTCAAAGATATCTGATAGATGACTAATTCAGTACCTTCTTCATCCTTNTTTAGAAGGCAGTGTCTTTTTGCATAACCTTTCAATGATGTCCAGTAAGTATTTGTCAGGTAGTTGGTTTAATTGATTTAAGAACCGTAGTGCACATTCTGCTTAAGTAATGAAATGAAGAGGACATTGGAATGAATGAATCTTACATAGAATACACGTGATCAGAGCTTGTCCTGGCAGAGAAATGCAAAAGGAGAACGTAGCTGATCATTCTTATTACCTAGGAAGCACTTAATTGTGCTTTTGCTTCAGGATGCATTAAGTAGAAATTTTCACATCTAAAGCAATATATAAAATCATATATTTAATAAAACAGTAACAAGTTATCTCACTTAAATACTACAGTGTTGTAAGTCTCCCGCTGCCAAATATTTTAGAATTATTAAATCTTCCACATAAGACTATAATATAAAATGATAAGGGAAATCAAATTACAAACTTTCCTTTATGTGCTTTTTTATGCACATATTTTACTCCTAAAATTTCAATGTTTGTTGTGTCATCCTTTGTATATTTCTGTTCACAAAGTTATAACCAAAATTTTTGTAATGTGTTTATATTGCCCAACTATTATCCAGAACTTGATCACCTACTTTCTTTCTGTGCTGTGTGGAGGCTCGTCTTATGATGTTCCTTTTATGTGTTATGCTCTTTGCTTAGGACATATTTATGTTCATTACTTCTCACTTCATGTTTCCTGCCAACCACAGATGCTTGACTTTCATCTGTATGATGTAATATAACAAATTAAAAATTGAATGCTTTGAAATCCTGGTTGTTGTGAAAGACTGGTTTACTGTGACAGGCTAAAAAGAGCCTGAAGTCCTTTGTGAGAAATTTTATTATGTAGCTGAAACATAGAATTATTTTTTATATCAAGATATATGAATTCTGGCTCGGCATATAAAATTTCTGGTTTAGTGTGTCACTAAGTACTGTCATATCTCTTCCAGGTATAATCTTCATGGGCTATATAACCAGGATCCACAAAAATTGGTTAAATTTGAATAGAACTAATTTTGGTAACAATGCCCTGAAATCACATAAAAGACAATGTGGCACAGTAGCAAGGAGAAACAGTAAAAAATTTTTCAGACATCAATAATCATGGGATAAGTCCTTTTACATCTACCTGGAAGAACAAACTGTCTCCAGGGATCAGTACACACATCCAGATAATTCTGGAGATGCTATGATACTTTGCATATGCTTACAAATATATTTTTTCTAGTGTTCACTCTTTTACTCACTTTTAAACATTGATTTTATAGTGTACTCCAGTGCTTTTAAAAATATTCAATGCTCAACAGTGTTCATGATGTACAGCTACAGTTTCTGGATAATTTTCAGTATATAAAGGCTATTATTTATGAAGATTTAATTAAAGATAAGTAATTTTTTATCATATATCACGTATTAGGTACTGATAGGTATGCGAAGCAATGGGGGTTATTGAGTTGCAGCAGTGTTTGTGCATAAGCACTGATCTCTTATCTATATGTGCATTGCCTTATTGTTTGCATAACAGCAAAGATTTCAGAATTGCTGAAAGCTGCTTTTTGTCCATTTATTATATAATAATTAAGGAACACAACCACCTCTAACCCCCCACCCCCCAAACTATATCCACTCTGCTTAGTCTGTGGTCTTATTACCTGCCAGAAATTTGAGTTATACAGGTGGTTGGGCAGCACATGAAGGTTATTGAGTGAAATATAAAATAAATCATAATATCATAACTGATTTTTTTTTTCTTTTGAACTTAAACTGAACTAACAATCAGTATTCAGCCTAGAGAGGGAGCACTGCTATTACCAATAAATACTAAATAAAACTTAAAATCAAGTCTTCCTTTTTATTTGAGATTATACAGTTATGAGTTTATAGGTTTTGAGAACAGCACTCTATCTCAATTTCATCCTTGGAATTTGTCCTACTAGTTGAGCTGGTTTACATATAATCTCTGTGGCTCTTTCCTTGTAAACACCGTGGTGGAATTTGGTTATCCTCTTCAAAAACCTTCCATCTGCCTTGATGTCTTGTGCCATAATTGAGAAAAATTGGTTTATGGGGGAGAGAAGAACCAGGATGTCTTAGCTGTTTAATGGGAGATGAAACATATAACCCAGGGTACACATAACATCTGAAGATATGCAACTTTACCCATTTAACACTACACAGGAGTGAAAAGCAAAAAATTACATCTTTCTATAGTGTGTTGGGGCTTCCAGCATTAAGACCTGTGTAAACTGTCTAGTCTAGGTGCTTGAATTTTCTTATACTTCTGGTAAGTCTTTGCATTGAATTCTTTGACTAGCAATGTTGTGGCCTGTTAGAGACAGTCAAAGATATAAGGCATTTACAAACTAAGTAGACAAGACTGGGGAATTGCTCACAGAGTTTTGAAATAACCTGCCCTCACTCAGGTTCATCCATGTCCACTGGCCAGGTATCATATTTTTATGAGTAAGTAAAAACATGCAATACATAATAAAATAAATCTTGAAACTTTCAAGTCTGATTAGGAAGTAGTTTACCAATTTAATAAAATGTTGATTATTTTTCTTTTCTTTTTTTTTTTTAAGAATTTTTCTGTAAATTAAGCTATATTGATTTGTTTCCTCTGCTTCTTTCCACCACAATCTCTTTGGAAACATAATATTTTAGGTTTGATGATAAAGGACATATCACATTAGAGCTAAGTGTGATTTGAAATGGTTGAAATATCTAAAAGAATCAAATATTATATTGGAGACAGGTCATCCTTAATAGCAGTGTGATTACAGTTTTCATACTACCTTTCCTCTTTCAGACAGCATTTCTTCTGCACGCTTGGAATCATTCCATCTTCCTTTCCTTGAAGACACAGTGGGTATATAAGCATTAACCATTTTGTGTTCAGGCCCTCAGGCTGTTTTCTGTTTCCAGTGATGTTATAAGGTACTTCTGAAAATCCAGTAGTCTAAAGTGACAACTCTAAAAAAGCAAATGGACGGTGAGCTACTACTAAACAAAATATGAGTAGGCATTTAGTTTTTCAAATTATGTTTATATCCCTAGAGGGCTGTGGAAACCAGCCTGCAAATACTACTGAAGTTGAATCTAGGTTAACGGAACATTTTATTATTTTCAATTTCACAAAACTGTATGATTAAGATTGGCTCAAAAAACTTGGTTCTTCTACTTTGTTCAGTTATTGTGCAAAAACGAAAGATATCTGAAAGTATACATTACATAATAGCCTTTTATTCCTTTTTTTTCAGTCTAAATAAAATGAAGTTCAGAGTTGGTCTTTTGGGTATAGCACTTACAAGATTAAGGATGGATAGAGGTGGAAAAGGAAGTTAATCTCCAAGACAGTCTTAAGAGATGAATTGTACTATGTTAATGTGTGCTAGTTCTGTCTGTAGAAGTAATTATCATAAAAATTACCAAAAAAAAATTAATTCACTGGGCTGGTTTTGTGTTTTGCTTTTTTTTTTTTTTTCTCAGCTACAAATTATCTCAACCATTACTTCTTGCCTGTTCAGTAGACATGGATAACAGATAATCCCCTGTCCTGTTTACTGAAGTCTTTCATATTTCTAAGTTATAATTTATTCTCCTGTCTCATATGCCTTTGTTTTTTAATAACCTAAGGCACCAGTTTGTTCACTTGTGCCAGTATAGTCATGACAGTTTCCCTTTTACTCTGATTTCTCCACACCTCTCTTAAGGTGTGGTGTTCAAATGGATCTATTATTTTAGCTGAACCCTTCCCATGCTTATCTGAGACATATATATATATATATATATGAAGATACACTTTATTTTCCTCATAGGTAGTAATCCTCCTTATATATTGGTTTCTTTTTTTAAATCCAGACAATGCTGTTAAATAATATTCAGTGATCTGTTTGCCTCATGAACATTTAGATGGTTGACATTTAGTAGTTTTTCTCTGTCCACAAGGCATGATAATTATTCAATCATAGGAAGAATTTAGAGAGGAATTGGAGTGGAAAATATATATTTTTAATCAGAGAATGACTATTCTGAAACTGTTTCAGCCAATTCATGTTCTATAGTAATGGCAAATTCATTAGGCCCAGGGCTTTAAAAACCTGTAAATTGCAGTGAACAGTGTGTGGTCTTTAAGCATTGTTGATTCCTATGCTGAGTTGGTTTTATTTTATCAACATAAGAATGCACTGCTACTGGGTTGCTGGATTTTCTGAATGTCTTCTCACTAAAGGAGTCACTCCATAACTTAATAATTGCCTTGCTTACAGCTGCATACATTGTCCAACGTTGTTCTATCCACTTCAGGGGGAGTTCACATCACTTTCCACCTAGGAATTGTTTATGGATTTCTCCAGTGTCTCATGGCCATTGATTGTAAGCTCATATTGCTACACAGCTCACAGGATTGCAAAGCATGGTCATTCTTACCTAGGTTCTTCAATTAATCCTTCCCATTCAATGCAGAGATGTTGCTGCCAATAAGAGTTGTATTAGATACCTGTCCTATATCTACTTTCAGAAGCAATGCTGCTGTGAGGACTCACTATATTCTCTGACTTCATTCATTCTATCTGGAAAATATTATTCCTCCACTGAGTATTGAATCAAAATTTTCAATCTTGATTCTGTTTCTAAGTCTCTTACAGAATTATTTCATCCTAGATGTCTCTGAATTTTCTTTCTGTGCCTTGACTTTGTCCATTTTACCTCTTTCTTTTTCTGTTATTCCTTTACACTGATATTTAGCAATACAGTGTATTTTATATTTTTGAGGTGCTTGCTTCCCTATGTTTTGAATGAAATGATAGTGGCTTAGCCACTAATTATTTCCTGCATTTCCTATGCCATTTTTGCACTACAAAAGCTTTTGTTTGTGCCATACAATTTCTTTCAAAAACTACTTCCTCCTTTGGTCTTCTTGGCTTTCCTGCACATAATATTATCATATTCTTCCAGTCCTATGGGATACTGCACCAGCTGTCTATTATGCTTATCATATGATTTTCAACTTTTACAACAAAACACCGTAAAATTTTCTCTGTTCACTCAGTGTGTTTTTTGTATTAATACACAGATGTCAAAGATATCTGATAGATGACTAATTCAGTACCTTCTTCATCCTTTCTGACTAGCTGTCACTTGTTCTTTTTATCCTCCTCTCCCTTAGACTGGTTTCCTATTTCCTGTTTATACCTAAGTTACATGTCTGTTTTAGCATACCCATGTTTCATCTTACTATATAATCCTTTTTACTTAGTACCTAATTCTTCCTTCCTTATTCCCCTCCAGGTCCCGTAAGAAAGAATTCATCTTTATTTAATACCTCAGTGAAAAATGGCCCCTAAGTGAGGAAGGTTAAGCAGTCGAGGTCATGAATTTATTTCCAGAATATTGTTCTATAGAACTGATGTTTTGTTCCTTATGAGAAGGTTCTCTATAAGATAAGGAATAAAAGGAGCTTCTAATGAAAAGAGTACAATGATGTTACAGATCTTGATACTGTGGGAAAAGCTTGCATACTTTGGTATAGATGAGCATTTGTAGCAGACCTCAGCAATTTGCATAAATAAAGCTCCTGGAGGGGAAATTAAATTGGAGAAGGTTATCAAACAGGATTTGGAAAAACACTGAGTCACAGAGGTATTGAAGAGGCTGGTGTCCTATTGAAGAGAAGAAGGGACACATAAAGCACCTGTCAGGGTGGAGGATAGAAATGACAGCAGCAGTGCTGCTGCTGTGATCTGGTTGCTCTGTGACATGACTTCTTGCTGACCTCATTGTCTGTCAGGTAGCGTTTGATGTCTGACCTCACAAGTTACCAAAAAAGTGCAAAACTTTCAAAACTGGTTTTGGTATTTATGCTTTCTGTGGTTTTGATATTTTTATTTTCTTCATTATCATAAAGCTGTCTGTCTGAGAGTTGCACTGAGTAATAAGATGAAGAGATTGTAGTTGAAAGGTTTGTTCATAGGCACAGGAAGAAATTATACTTGAGTTCTTAAATCTTCACTCATATAATAGCAATTACAAATGAAATATCTCTTTTATTTTAAAATAATATTTACAGAAGAGGGAGGAAATAATTTCCTGACTTTTCCTCTAAGTTTTGCTGATGTTTATATATATATATTTCATAACATTGTAGTTCTGTGCTTCTCATCACTGAGGAAAAAATCTGATAGTTTCTTTCGATACCATAATATACATTTTAAATATATATCACACTTTGCTCTGAGTGGCATCAGTGAATATCTTCAGCAAGTATACTTCAGTCACTTAAGTAGTTGGCTTTTTGTCGATTAAACTGAGAACAAATCCTTGACATTCTTGTAGTAACATAAAGATGACACTATCATTAGATTCTTATGCCAGTCTGCCTTTCTCAGACAAGTGTTTGGAAAAGGAGTAAAAGAAACACCAGGGATAAAAAGAAAACATTGAGAAAAGAAAGGATAACTGTCAACATGCCAATGAAAATTGATGTTCAAAATATAGGCTAGAATAAGTAACTCAAGAGTGACACTGGATGGAAATTGGAAAAGTGAACACAATGAGTCATAAGAATAAAAACACTCAGTGGGATTTATTACTATTTAATTTATATGACCTTTACAGCCTGTTAAGAATCACTCTTACTTTCTGTTTAGAACCATTGATCCATTGGACCTTAATAAATCGATGTAGGACCTCAAGTAACCTTCCTCCTGTGTTCGTCTAAAGTCCTAACCTTCTTATAATTGCTTGCTTTACTGTAAATGAGAATAGGAAGTTTTAAATGCTCAGCATTGCTTCTTCCCATGCTGACATTAGCATTGGTTTGATGCATTTTTCTTGGCAGGTGCAACAAATAATGTTTGTAGCAGTATGACAGAGATCCTGTCTGAAAAGCCTTCCAGAAGTGAGAAGCTGGATGCCATCCTGTAAAAATATCAAAGCAGATTGGATAAAACAGTAATTCTTTAGCTCCTAGTTAAGTCATGGTATGCTCTGGATGGAAATAGATTTACTCCCCTGGAGTGATTTTGATAACAGATGGTCAACATTTCCTGTATTGACACTTCCCATAATATTTTTTGAAGAAAGTGTCAGAATATATTGTAGTATGTGTACTCTTCTAGCTGTATCTTTATGGACTTATTTTGTAGCCAGCTTTTGGACAATAGTGTTACTAGAAGATGTAAGATTTAGGTTTTCCTGATGGCGTTGTAACCTGAGAAGTGTCCATCACATATACTTTTGTGATCTTCTATATTGTTTCCCTCCGTGCAAGAGATTTGAAGAAATCCGCTGGTAAAAACGTACAGATCATCTGGTTCCTGCTATCCCCAAGAAGCACCTTTATTTAAGATAACTTTCTGTAAGGAAAAAAAAAAAATTAAAGACCTAACCCTGTAAGAAGCAAAGCACCACACAGGTGCTCGCTCACTCCCCCTGCTGTGGGATGGGGAAAAGAAAGAGAAGGGTAAAAGTGATATAAAAGTGACATAAAGAAGGTTTAATAGGGAAAGCAAAAAATGAATTGAGGGATTCTAGTATGTTATGCCTCTAGTGGGATTAAGCGTGAGATTTCTTTACTTTTTCTGTAGCTGATAAAAAATTTTAAAGTCTTAATTGTTTTACAGAAGTATTTTGTGTTTGTCCAAGCTCTTAATTGCTAGTGTCAAAAAGCTCAGTTATTTGCTGCATGCATCTCTATATATTTCACATATGGAGATTTTAAAGGCTTTGCCTTTAAATACGCAGAATATCAAACTCCCGTTGTCCTAAGAAGACCTTTTTTCAGGGCAGCTTTCACAGGGATTTGGGTGGTATATAGATAATTATCTTTTCATTTATGAGAATGGAAGTCTGTTTATAACTGAGCTGACAGTTTGTGGACATTATTGACTCAAAAAATTGGAATTAGAGAATTATTTTTTGCAGTCTCCTCATGGTTACCCATTTGTAATCTTTACAAGGGAGATTTCGGTTGCTGTTCTAGACATCTGATAAGTTTACAGAAGAATATTCTGTAGAGAAAAATGTGTATATATTGCCTAGGACAGCATTTCTCCTTCAGAAATTATATAAAAATATTGCATATAATATAGCACAAGGAAGGATTAAGGCCCTGTAAAAACACTCTATAACACTTCTAGTAGTTTTTAAACTTCAAAGATCAATACATCATTAACCACTGGTAATTCCTTTCAGTTTGAAAAAATTACTGTTGTTTAAAAAATCCCTTAAGTTAAATTATAAGGTGTTTGTACTGTAATGAAACAGTCCCTTGTTCTAAAAAAACCCCACAAATAACCCCAAAAAACAGAGACTAGATGGTAATAGACAGGCATAAATTATTCTAGTATTCTAAATGGCTTGTATTTCTCTTGTACAATTCTTATTCAGTCACATTAATTACAAATAAACAGGGTTTTTTTCACACAGAAATATGTTTTGACTCCTAATTGACTTTTGATCACAACTGAACTATAAGCATTCAGTTTCAAATTGCAATAGTAATTTATTCATCTTAGATTCAAAATAGAGAAAAAAAGAGACAATTAAAAAATGTTGTAAATATTGCATGCATCATAAAATAATTACTTATATAAAACCACGGAATTCGCTCTACAACAGGTACATTGCTATAAATCATTGAGTTTTACTAGGATAAATGTAATCCTACACCAGTATTGATTTTATAGCTGACAGTATTTGTGGAAATACATAATTTTAATTAAAACTATTTGTTGCTTAACAAGGGAAGGAATTGGATAAACCTATGAAATATGAAACCATTTTCACTTTGACCATGACAGTTACCTTGCAGTAATATAGTATTCTTAAGCTGTCAGGCAGCCTGTTTTAGTTGTATGCTTGCTAGCTAAATGTGACAACATATACACTGTTTGCATTTTGTTTTCTGACTGCTGTGGGTGTAGTAGGAGAATCATTGGAGGAAAATAGCAAGACTCATTGTCACTTTGCATAGAGGCAAAGACCCTGCTTAGTAGAGCCCCTTGCTGCTTTGCATTTTCAGTTTGGACTAAAGAGCTGTTAGGCAAAAGATTGTTTAATAGCTAATATTGATTGCTACTTTATGAAGGTCCAACAGACATGTCGTAGGGCTCTGGGACTGTGTGGTCGTAGGGGAGGAAGAGTGGAAGGGAGGGAGGGAGGGAGAGGGAGAGGAAGGAAGGAAAGCAGAACAAATTAAGCACACTTGATTGGAGGGGACTTAGAGAAACAGAATACAAGTGGGTTTCCTTGAAATACAATATTGAACAGAATGAACAATAAAATATAAATCAAAAAGTAAAACAAAGTCTTGATTATTTTTTCTAGTTTTCTCTTGGTTTCTGTTCAGAAGAGATTTTTTTCTATCTTCATATAATATTCCAACTACTATATACTCTGCTGAATAAGTATCCCTATAGCTGCAAAGTTTATATATGCAGACATACTTATATGCACAGAAACAAAACAAACAAGCAACTGTACCCAGAAACGGATAACTTTAAATTTTATCAGCCATTCAACCACCTCTCAGATAGCACTTACAATAAAGCCTTAACTGTCTGAAGAGCTCCAGTTTTATAATCTCAATTCCAAAGCCTTTCATGAAATTGTCTCAGAGAATTCAGATGAAGAAGAAACCAGCTTACACAAAAAATCTATCAAAAATTCCAATTCTATCCATATTCTTTCAAACTTTTTTTTTCTCCTTTACCTTGTTATATTATTCTTAGTTCCTGACAATTTTAGCAAATAATTACAGGCCCTTATTTTATTTGTATGAATATTTTCTTCATTTCCTCCAATATTCATTTTTATCCAGGAAGAGAATTTCTTCTTTCTCTTGACTGAAATAGATGAAAACTTTCCAACAGGTGCTTGTTTTAGATAATACACCTATAGGTGCTGTAGGGGCTCTATGTTACCTGCCAATTGCCAATTCACTATATTACAGTGTTCCAGTTTAGAAGTCAGGTTAGCCAAAAACTGTTGTGTTTCAAAAAGGTAACATGTCACCAAAGTGAACCTTACCTAAGTTCTCACCTCCAAATCATTTTATAAATACCAAAAGCCAAAAAAAGTTTAAGAATTCCTTTTATTGTCTGAATTAATTGTCTGTAGTAAAGAAATCGTGTACAAAAGTTCTTGAGTTATCTGCAAATGATGCTGAAACCTCATTCTTTTTATTACAGAGCATTACAAAATAAAGCTAATTTATTCTGCATGTGTTACTCTATGGCATTCTTTCACCAAAAAAGCCCAAACAAACCACAAAACAAAAAACAGAATACTATGGTACCTAATGCATCTTATATTTTCAGTTTAATACAGATGATTGCTTCAGACTGTTTTAGAGCAATACTAGTGGTCACTGGGGATGGGGAAATGAAGAAGGACAATGGTTTCTGTCAGAAGGAAACCTGTTCAGGTGTCCAGAAGTTTAGAACATTTCAGTTTTCAAGTCCCTGAATAAAGTGGTTAGCCAGAAATTTGTGGGTAACTGGACCTTTTTGAGTTACATAAAAAACTAGGTCTTGCAAGTCTCAAAATATGTCTTCAAAATGTGTTAGTGCCTTGGAAATTATTGAGGAAAACTTGTTCTATTCCATTGTTTGGTGTGGTTCCTAGAGATACTAATTGGTGTTGCAAGCAGAAGGCAAGAGCAGGGAGAGATTGCCAGAATGTAACATTGCCAGAATATAGTAACGACTGTAATATAATATTCTACCTGACTTTGATTTTTCTTCTTCTGAGGTCTTTTTGAACTACATGTTTACTGGGCAGCTGTCATGCCATCTTACCTCTTTTTCTGTGTTTCATCAGCTATGAAAAAAGTCTACAGTGTGGAACAATTTCAGTGAGAGGCTGATGAGAGATCCTAAGACTTGGTGATCAGAACAGTCTTCTGGAGAGGAATGGCCTCAGTTAACATCTCTGACTGATTAGCTGCCATCTGTACTGATTTTGAGAATGATTTTGGAGTTAATGAAGTTACATTTTGGAGAGAAAACATTCTGGGGGGGAAAAAACAAAATAAAAGTCCTACCTTTTAAATAATCCTGCTTTCTTTTATTAACAATTTTCAAAGTTTGTATTTTACAATATTTAACCATGTCTTAATGCCGTGACGTAAGACAAATTGGAGGAAAAGAAATTGCAATACTACAACTGTAGGTGAGATGCTTGTTCATTTGTTTGGGGTTTTTTTAATGCACTCTTGGCCATGCTGATAAATTCAAAACTTAAATTCAACACCTCGGATCTTTTCTCTCAGATCTGCCATCTTTCCTCCTTCAGGCAGTCTTTGCAGACCACAAGAAAACATCTCAGATGAATTCCAAGGCCTGGGTAATTTCCCAGACATTTGGTTTTCTTTCCTTTACAGCCCTTCTAAGAACAAGTTTATGATCATATGGGATTATTCCAGGCTTTCTTGAGTCAAATCACTACATTAATTCACTTTGAGTTATGGTGGAAGATCTTTACTTTCCAAAGTGAAACAAGTAAATATGCACGTATACCACTACGGGACAATAATTCCTTTTAATTTTTATCACGAGTCAGACTTTATTCTTTACTACTTGGCCCCTCTCCTTGAAAATGTTATTACTCTTGAATATCTTCATGCCTTACACCATAGATGTTGCTACTTGCTGCTAAGCAAGGTTTGGGCCTGGGAAAGGAGATGCAGGTCGCTGATTTTCTACAGTCTTTTTTCTTGCTTCTCACTCTACACTTTGTCCTATTTATCAATATTTGCCTTGTTTAACTATTGATTCTCCAGACACCTGGATCATTCTTAGGCCTTCAGGATGCAGCTGCTCATGCACTAGTTACAAATGTCCTGAATTTGCCTTACATCTCTTGAAGACAAAGGTTGCTCACGCTTATCCACATAGTTTGACTCAACGTTTCATCTGAGACACAGGTTTCTTCACTTAGGACAGCAAAGCAAGACAGTGTTCCTATGGATTAGGAAGATTCTGTTTGTTGTTACATTTTGTAGTTGCTCATCAGTCCACACTCAATTATATCAATACTTGAGTTATGCAGCTATAACAACTTCAGTGTATTTATAGCTCTTCAGAGCATAGCTTTAGAGGAGTTTACTATTGTTTTCTTGTCTACCACACTGAGCAGCCAAATGATTTAACTTGACTAATAGTAAATCTATTACTATTCATATATTAATGACCTCATGAAACAGGCTTGAAACGGGGTACATAACTACAGGATACAAAATAGAAGCCTCTCAGAAGAGGATAAATGAAGGACCACTCAGTACTGTATCCTGAGACTTCAAAAGATGCAATTTGACTTCTTGCCTGTCACATACTTGCTATACACTCTCAGATGATCTAGAATAATAGCATAATATTTTATTATGTGTTCTGTAGAGTAATAGAAAAGCTTATATTCCTTCTCTGCCTCATAGATGAAGCACTAATGAATGTCATAAAGATTGCTAGTGTTGCTGTAACTGTAATTATTCAAGAAGTTACAGTTGAGGTATAGCATTTTTAATAAAGTCAAAATATTTTACTAGCCTGTCTTGCTGTATTTGGAAAAAAAGGAAACCACAAAACAAAACATTCTTTCAGGCATACAGGATGTTTTTTGGTTCTGAAACAGAAAAAGTGGATTTTATACAGAAGTTGAAGAAGTATTTTAATTTTAATTAGAAAGCTACATTACATTAAGTCTGTAAATAAAGAATGCATATATGCATATATAGTTGTCACCAATGAAATAGATTGTTATGAAAATAATATTTTAGAGAATAACAAGAGACATTTAGCTCTCAAAGAAATGAGAGGTTTAGTTAGTTTGTATTCTGCAGACATGGAAGTTAAAAAGGAAGGGAGAGAGAATATAATGCTCCATAAAACCAAAAATTCAGTTGAGTTAATTGTTTTTGGCTTCCAGATGAGTTTTGAAGTTCTGTTACAGGTTTGTCTTTGAAGGTGTTTTGTTGGTTTCCCTTGAAAATCAGGAGAGAAAGGTGAAATTATCGTTCTGAAAAAAATGTCACTTGTGGCACCTGGAGGCAAATTGTGGCACCTCGACCAATTAGCCATGCAAGTTTGTTTCCAGTGCAAAGTGGTTGCTGATTTCCACCCATGTATTTCACAGAAAAGCATACATAACAGTGTGTGAAATGTGTTACATTACGGGAAGGAAAAAACCCCAAACCAAGCCAACCAAACTAAAAAACAGAGAATTCAGTTATCTAGTTCTCCAGAGGAGTGTTCTTGTTGAGAAGAGTCCCTCTTCCCATTATTGAGGTGGGTATTACAAATGTTTTTCTGCACATTGATTTTTTTTCCTGAAAGAACTTTTAAGTATGTATTTTGTCAAGAAGTGTTCTACATAGATCATATTTGGACAGGAAAAGTAGGCATGTCTTTATTTGACTTTCATCACAAATTCAGTGATGGTCTTCAGGCTATCTCTGCAATAGTCCTATATTATTACTGCTTTCTCAGATGCTATGGTCAACATCAAAAAATTATAACATATAGAAAATCAGCAAACCAACATATATATATATCTGTATAGCTGTCAACCATGAAAGATATATCAAAAGAAGTTGTACTGTACAAACATGTTCTTAAATGTCAGTAGGTTTGCCCAGTGAATATTTCTGAAATCCACAAATTTAACAGACTTTTCCAGCTAAGCTTGCTATTACATTGGCCTAACCTCTCTTGCCTTGAAAGCTGAGATGCTAACAGAGATTATATAAAGCATAGAACTCTACAGATATTGCAGAAGGCATTCAAAACACTCTTGATCCAAGTGTGGACTGCAGGGTCAGACCATGCATAATTTAATTTATCTGATCAATGTCTACCTCTATTTTTTTATACAGCAATGTTGGTATATGTATAAATAATGTTTTCTGAACATAAAAAGCACTCCTGAGTATAAGTGTAATTATAGTACAGGTGGAGTTTTATAGTACACAGAAACATTCTCAAGTGAAAATTTCCTTGCCTCCAAAGTTTCTAATTGTCTCGTGCCCATCAGCAGTTTATAATGTCCATATGCTACTTAAGAGCAGATATCCTTTTGCAATACTAGGCAATACACATCATTTTCATTACTTAAATATGCAAAAAGATGAATTTTTATTATATGAATCACAGGTCTTTACAGTTAATTCTGCTGTAAACCTAATTTTGAAAAGATGTTGGTTGCCGCCTGATGTGTACGATTTTAAAGCAAGAATCACTTGGGAAAATGCAGGATGTGATCTTCTAATTAGCTCTTCATGCATACCTCATACAACAGATAGTTTCACATGGAAGAGGTAATAGCAAATGTTATATTACCTAAATTGAAAACACGATGTACAGTACTTCATCTTGTTCCAATGCACTGTAGTTGGTATAATGTAGGGCACAAAAGGCTACAGATTATCATACACTATAAATATATATGGTATATTTTTAGGAGGTTTGTTATCATGCTTTGACATTTATAACAGCTTACGGCCAAGTTATAAAGCAGAATCTATAATTCTGACTCACTAAGGGTGAAGAAATTATGATCATTTGATCCAGCCACACTAGACAAGTATAATAAATGATGTTAACATTCCTAACTTTTTTTTTTTTTTTTTTGTAATGTCAGGTCATCCTGGTCCAAGAAACTGCAGTCACCTCATAAAAGGACTTCTTTGCTATATAAACTGAGAACAATACAAAAAGCCATACCAGGACTTCTTAGTGTTATAAAATTATTATAGAGTAATTGAACACAAGATGAAATTCTATGCACTTTAAGAAATATTTACAGGAAAAAATCAAATGTATTGCAAATGTACCTTTATATCCTTCGATATTTTTCTTAAATACCAAATATTCATGAAATTTGTGAATAATGTAGTGCATTTTTTAGTATTTATAGCTTTATTCTAATAAATGTGAAAATTCAAATCGTATGCTTCAACAAAATTTCTTAAAATGTGATCCTCCCATTAGTTTCAACTGTGAGTTTTCATGAGAAATGGTTGCTTCCATTTCTTCCTGATTGCTAAGAAAGAGTGTAATCCTTCTGCTATCATCTAATTAGCAGGAATGTGACTATCCATGCTGCAGGCACAGGCACTAACACAAGTTTGAGGAGCCACTGTGTAGACATCAATGAACACTTTATTAAATTACACAGTTTTCTAAGCAGGCACAGTCTCTCAATGCCCCAATTCTTTATGCTTTAGTGAACTGGCTCTGCTCTCTGAAGCTGTAAGGTTTCAGCCTGAGCTGAAGATATAAACTCCTGATGAGATTAGAGTGAGTTTTTAGATATTTGGCACGCTTCTGTGCTTATTCTTTTCTCTAATAAGGCTTAGAGTTTGCTGGCAGGTGAAAGCATTGGATAGCAAAGGCTAGGAGATTTAAAAATCCACCTGCCCTGAAGGAAAGGAATGTCTTTTTGGTAACTGTTCAGCGTTATTCTTCATAATTCATCCCGGTCAGGAAAACAGTTCAGCACAAGAAGAAGGACTATTAAGTCACCAGTTCTAGATACTCAGTGATCTCTCTGGTTTTGTTCTTGGCAAAATTCAGACAGAATTTTCTGCTATTTTTATTTCCAGAAAAATCATGGTCTGTCAAAGATGGAATGTAACGAACAAGCGAAAGAAAATGGGGTGTTAACAAAATCTTTTCAGCATATTCTTCTGTCTAAACTACAACAAGATAGTGATGAAAATAGATTTAATTTCACTGATAAGTTACCGTTTTCTTCTTCAGAGGAAGAAAACAACATTCTGGAGCTTGTTCACTGGTTCACTTCAGAACAGGTCATTGTCCTTCTCTCCACCATCACTCTCTTCTACCCTTCACCTAGCATGCATGCTAAATATCGCAACAGGTTTTTTTAATTGTGAGAGGTATTTTATGTTTGTTTTGGTTGGTTGGTTTTGTTTAGGTTTGCTTTTTTGTTTGTTTTTGAAAAGGAAGGAAGGAATTGAAAGTGAGAAGCTAGCAAGCATAATCAAATACTAAAATATATGAAGTAGAGGACTATTTTTTGTAAAAGAAAAAAGTCTGCTAATGGAATTTGGATGTTTTAGAAGGCAGCATGGACATGGGCTAAACACAAAGGAAATAATCATTTAGGTAGAAATACATGGGATGAATTCACGGTGGAGGAGGTAAGAGCTAAATTTACTATCTGGGAGAGCATAGCAGACAATTTAAAGGATAAATACAACTACAAAATCTTATGGAAGGAAACTCAGAGGACTGGTGACACCTTATCTAAATGGGGGGGAACCATGTGTCTAGGACTGTATCATTTGATGTGGAAAAGCATGCTCTACTGACTGGCAAGCAAGAGAATTTAAGTCGCTTTCAAGCCACAAAAGTAAATCTACAGCTGCTTTTGAGATGAAGTCAGATAAATGGAAAAGGTGCAGTTGATCTGGAAAGAATGATGCTCATATATAGGAGAATAGGGTGGCCACTGGTAGCAGGGGCACCAGATGTAGAAAGACATAATGAAAAGAAATAATGACATGGAAAAAGAAGGGATAGATTTCTACGGGATGGAGCTTGAAAACAACTTGAGGAATACTCTGGTCATACTGGCTTCAGGCAGCCCATTTCTGAAAACAGTTTTCTCAGACTGTTCTTCCAATCCTTCAGCCACACCTCATTTCAGCTGCCAAATAATCCTGCAAATATATAGGAAGATTTTCTTGCTTAGCCTAAATCACCATGGTTGTGAGTGAAGTCAATTGGTTATACTATCTGTAGTGTGCATTGAGAATAATTTCTTATTTTCAATAGTGTTTCTGAAAACTACAATCCTACCACCTTTGTCTACTATTCTTTCTGTAGACTGCGTAAATAGGTGTAGTTCTTGCCTCAAAAATAACATTCTTGTTCCTAAACATTTTATTGCTAGCCTGATTTCTAACAATTTACATGTTATAAATAATTAAATGTGTGTTCAATTGTGGACATAGAATTTGAAATGAGGCTGAGTTGAGAGGAAAGATTATTTCATACTCCTTAAACTTCTTAAGAATCATAATCCTATCCACATTTCTTCTTTCCCCTCTTTTTTCTTTTTCTTTTTCTTTTTCTTTATTCTGATAAGCGATAAAAATCCCACCATATTGAGATTGTTCAGAGCTATTCTACTCTTTTTCTCCATTATTTTCTTCAGAACTGTGCCTAGGTAGTTGGGAGAAGAGGGTTAAAACTAGAAGAATGGCAAGGAGGATGGTAGATTCACTCAAGTGACCTTGCAGTTGGAATTGCCAAGGCCTGGACAATAACAGTGTGGGAAACCCCATGTGTTACACCTACTGCTGTTTATCCTCTGTCTGTTTTGAGAAGTAGAATTTCTGTGTAGAGATAACGTAGGTGTTTTGAGAGACATAGAGGCACTCTCATGGACATTCCTGAGCTTCCTGTTTTGGGAGAGAGAAGATCAAGGGTCAGAGATGATAAAAAAGCAGAGGAGATCACAGCATGATGGTATACTACCCATGCAAGAGCCCTTGATAAACTGGTGCAAATAGCAGGCCCTCTAGCATGGACTAAGCCTAACAATCAATCTGGGTGCTGCTTTGGGATCCTCTGGTTACTGAGGTAATGAAATAAAATTACTCTTTGCATGTCACCCATGGTTTTGTGGTTGTTCTGGCTGCCTGCCTGTGTCAACTCAGACAGCAGTTTATTGTTATGCTATGCAACCTATAATGATCTTTCCACTCTTTTTTAAATCATACCCTGCAAATTTCAGATATTTTCTTTCTTTTTTTTTTTTTTAATTTGAGTTTTTTTCTTTAATTCAGCTTAGAGTGTTTATCCAGACTCTATATTTGTTCATCCAAATTATGCAGAGAAATACTGGGTAGCTACCAGGACCTGTGAAACTTAACTCAGTATATGCAATCAGATAGGAAAGAATCATCTAGAAGGGAGGACAAGGTGCCACACACGATGAAATGATATAGGGACCTCACAGGGTACAGAAATTATAAAGTTTCATATAAATTTCATGTGTCCACAAGTCACCTACCATTTGTCAGTCCTGCTCTCATAACCTCTCCTCCAAAATTTTAGTGACAAAGATAAATTTAAGTGTATATGTAGAGAACCACCATAATAGTGTCCTACTCTCAATGTCTTGCTATGAGAAAAAGAGAGTTCATCATATGCAGAGAGTTAAGAATTATTGTTAGGTATCCAAGTAATCTAATTAATAAAGAAAAGCCTCATTAATAAACAGTCAAAATTTTTATGCAAGATAACCTAGTAAAATATCTTCTGCCTTTTCTGTGCTCTTCTGCTCACCATTTCAATGTTGCACTATATCTTAAGCCTGAGGGTTTCATTCTTCCTTAAGAAGACCAAGGAAGGATTGTGGTGAAGCATCCAAAAATCTTTACAGGGTGGAGGACTGTGTTCTCCACAGCAAGGGAACTGCGAGGAGATGAGGTTTGATTATTTCTTCCTCTTCAGTTTATTATCTGCTTGGAGTTACTTTTTCCAATTTTTTTTGCATTTCTGTTTGCCTAAGTACAGTTTTGGATATCCAGTTACTGAACTACCATTGGAAAAAAGATAGAATCCTTAGCCTTCTACTTTGAAGTCAATGTACTGCATGATAACTTGGGGGTCGAGGGATGTTTAATAACAAATAGGATTTGTAGTATATAAATATTCTTAAAAATAAGGCATAATGTAGTCAGTCAGTTATGACTAGGCTTTGCAAACGAAGACCTGGGAAGGGCTCTATCCACATTTACTACAAGCATACTGGTGGCTAAAGAGACCAATGCAAAAAAGACTGAAAATCAAGCCGAGAAAACAAAGGCAAAGGAAATCTAAAAAAATTGTGACGTGCAGCATTTCTTTTGTCTTTGTTTTCTCGGCTTGATTTTCAGTCTTTTTCCCCATGAATTATGAAAACAACATGGAAAACACTCCTTTGAGAGAATTATTTTTGGTGATTGGGAAATATGATTAGTATTACTAATTATAATACCTAATTCCTGAAATGTTAGTTGCTGAGGTTTTTTTAGTTTAGCATTGGACTATGCATATTTAATTTAAATTCCTAACAGATCGAGGCTTGCAGGATTTCATAAAGAGGACTGAATTCTGAAGTTCAAAGGTATAGCTGACTACTTTGCAAATCATGTTATAATTTAATAACTTGAAGTGTGGTCACTGTGGTGTATAAGGGTTCTGCTTCAGGCTATGAAATAAGCAGCTTATTGACAATTTACCAATTATCTCCTTATTTCAGAACTAAGCAATTAAATTATGAATGACTTCAGATTACTTCATTGGGATATAATACAAAAAGCAGTGAACATAAATCTGTAATACAAAGAATAATGAGATTAGAATCCATTAAGAATTGATCATTTGACAGAGCTAATTTGTCTGTTTCAAGTACTTCTAAAAATATTCATAAAATGTATTGTCTTCTTTTTCCCCTAAGGATAACTTACACTAATAGGTTACACTTACAGATGGAAATATTTGTTGTGTTTTGAATTAGAGTCTTCTGTAAAGGTGTCTTTTTAAAGTACTTGCTTCATCACACTATTCTCTAAAGCATTAGAACTTTACTTCTGGTTTTGATAAAGAGATGGCAAATAAAACAACTAAATTAGCTGAGTTAAAGGTTCTTCTGGGGCTTATTGAAAATGCAGCTTTTTCTGCACTTAACTGACTTCCTACTTCCATTTTTACTGGTTTGTTAAATAGTTCCTATTATTTCAAAACCTAGTCAGAGTTCTGAATTTCATTTCTGACATCATAAGCCAGGAATCAGAGTTCTATTGAAATAGAGAGGTACCTTACTAAGTTGTCTACTTCAAGGAAGAACCAAAATGGTAGGAATTGCGTCTCATGGCTGATAGTCGTAGGAAGTTTGGCTGTAAGCTGATGGCTTACTACGACAAAAGGTCTGTAGTCTGTGGTGGTAACTCTATACTGGTGGCTGGAGAGGGACCAAAAATTTGGGGAAATGGGGCAGAAAATAAGAAAACTTTCTCACAGTGGTTGTATATAAGAATAGCCCTACTGGTATCAATTCTGCAGAGCAAGAATAAAACAAGAACAAAACACACTCTGGTGCCTTCCATTGTAATAAAATTAAATGTCATTCTCATAAAATTCCAATGTAGTTTAACCTAATTTTTCAGGAAGCATCTTCAGTTCCAAAAATATATGTCTTTTGTACAAACAGCAAAAAGGACCAAAAGACAAGATTAGAGCTGTGAATAGATAATGTCTCCCAACTGAAACAGAAATGGAGAAAACAGAAAGAGCATTGCATAAGTATCTTTCCTTACACAACCTTTTTGAAATGTCAAAAATTAAAATTCAGTTCAAGTTTGACCAAGGTTAAATACACAAAAAAATTCTTAAATGGCAGCTATCCCAAGTAAATTTTTTTTTGTTCAAATTTTCTCTTCATAAGAAAAAGAGTTTTACTAAAATCTCTTTATCAAAACAAACAAACAAACAAAAACCAGAAAACAAACAAACACAAGCTTTTGGTCTATATTAAAGTTACTACTTTAAATTTAGTTCTGATGAATTCCAAAAACAACTATACATTAATGCCAAAAAACAGACAAAAAGAGGATATAATTTAATATAGAAATAGCATCCCTAGTGTAAAAGATCAGTCTCCTGGTGTTACCAGTAAATGGAATTCTGAGATGTGCATTATTTAAGGCATTCATGGCCCTTTATACAGCTGTTAAATCTTATGAGTTTCAAACTGTATGAAGTATGTTTTAATATTATTGGGAGGGGGAAGGTTGCATGACTGAGAAGCAAAATATAGTATTTCACAAATTTTGTTAAAATTACCTTTGAAATCAGGGGAGGTTTAAGTTAGATATTAGAAAAAGCTTCTTCACCCAGAGGGTGGTTGAGTCTGGAACAGGCTTCCCAGGGAAGTGGTCACAGCACCAAACCTGACAGAGTTCAAGAAATATTTGGATGATACTCTGTGGCACACGATGTGACTCTTGGGGGTGGTCCTCTGCAGGGTCAGGACTTGGACTCGATGATCCTTATGGTTCCCTTCCAAGTCAGCATATTCTGAGGTTCTGTGATTCTGTGGATAGAGTTGGAGCAGCATTAAAACATTATTTTTAAGTTCTGAGAGATATAGAAGTGATCAACTTGTGGAAAGTAAGTACTGCTTAATGGCTTGAAAATTGTTACCTGAAAGCTCATGGCGAAATTATTCATAGTTGCAATGATGATTGATATATCTTCTAGAGATTGTTCCAAGAAAATTCATTAAAAATAATACAAAACCAAAAACCCGTATAAAGAAGCACAGTTAGGCAAAATGTTCCTCCATAGTAAGTTTAATATAATTTAGAAGGATATTAGAGAGAAATATGGAACCTTGGATATATATCATAGATTTTAGAAAGCTTTAATTTTTTTTTCCCCTTATTTCTTTTCTATTTTGGGAAAAATTCAAGAAGTGGACTTCTGGAAGAAAAATTAGAGGGAGATTTGAGGAGAAAGACTGATAAAGTAGTTTCATTTTAAACTATTTAAAGCTATTTTAAACAGTTTCAAGTATTTTTAAAAAAATACTTGAAGCCAGCAAAACTATTAAAATTCTTCTGAATTCTCGTACCCTCTTCTAAGACAGTTTTTCTGAAAAAAATTAGACAGTTTTCCAAATAGTTCTCCAAGGAATTAAAGGGAAAAAAAAAACCAACAAGCAATCACACAGCACCTACAGGATGGATAAGGGATCAGACCCAGACAGCACAGGTTTAAGAGGGGTAGATCCTGCCAGATCACGGATCTCCTTTTATGATCGGGTGACCCACCTGGTGGATGAGGGGAAGGCTGTGGATGTGGTCTACCTGGACTTCAGCAAAGCCCTTGACACCATCTCCCATAGCATTCTCCTGAAAAAGCTGGCAGCCCTTGGCTTGGGCTGGGGCACTCTGTGCTGGGTTAGGAACTCCTCCTCTCGGCTGGAGGGCCAGGCCCAGAGAGTGGTGGTGAACGGTGCTGCATCCAGTTGGCAACTGGTCATTAGTGGTGTCCCCCAGGGATCAGTTTTGGACCCGGTTCTGTTTAATATCTTTACTGATGATTTAGATGAGGGGATTGAGTCCACCATTAGCAAATTTGCAGATGACACTAAGTGGGGGGGGGGAGTGTTGATAAGCTGGAAGGCAGGAGGGTTCTACAGAGGGACCTGGACAGGCTGGAGAGTTGGGCTGATACCAATAGGGTGAGGTTCAACAAGGCCAGGTGCTGGGTCTTCCACTTTGGCCACAACAACCCCATGCAGTGCTACAGGCTGGGCACAGAGTGGCTGGAGAGCAGCCAGACAGAAAGGGACCTGGGAGGTTGGATTGACAGGAAGCTGAACAGGAGCCAGCAGTGTGCCCAGGTGGCCAAGAAGGCCAATGGCATCCTGGCCTGGCTCAGGAACAGTGTGGCCAACAGGGCCAGAGAAGTGATTCTTCCCCTGTACTCAGCACTGGTGAGGCCACACCTGGAGTGCTGTGTCCAGTTCTGGGCCCCTCAGTTCAGGAAGGACATTGAGGTGCTGGAGCAGGTCAAGAGAAGAGCAACAAGGCTGGTGAAGGGACTCGAACACAGGTCCTATGAGGAGAGACTGAGGGAGCTGGGGTTGTTTAGCCTGGAAAAGAGGAGGCTCAAGGGAGACCTCATCACCCTCTATAACTCACTTAAAGGAGGCTGTAGCCAGGTGGGGGTTGGTCTCTTCTCCCAGGCAGCTATCAGTAAGACAAGAGGGCATGGTCTTAAGATCTGCCAGGGGAGGTTTAGGTTAGATATTAGGAAGAAATTCTTTACAGAGAGGGTAATCAGGCATTGGAATGGGCTGCCCAGGGAAGTGGTGGATTCTCCGTCCCTGGAGGTTTTTAAGATGAGATTGGATGTGGCACTTAGTGCCATGGTCTAGTAACTGTGGTGGTAGTGAATCAACGGTTGGACTTGATGTTCTTGGAGGTCTTTTCCAACCTGGCTGATCCTATGATTCTATGAAGCAAAGTCCCAAAACACAACAACAAAAACCCAAAAAAAACAAACAAGCAGAAAAACAACCCCCCCAAAGTATCTGCCTCCATTGACTTTTCCAGGCCTGGCACACCAGCACACAATCCGGCTATGCAGCGTAATACAGAACTCGGACTTCTGTCTAGTTTCTGTAGTTATATATTAAAAGGTTTCCTTCATCTAATTCCCTTCAAACTTTATTCAGTGCTTTTTATTAGTTTAGTCCATTTTCTCTTGTTTGCTAGCTTATTTTTAAAGGTAAATGTTACTGATTTAATGTACACTACTATAAAACTCATTACATTTAAAGTAGAAAACTGAACTCCAACAGCAGTCTCAAAGGAGGAAAAAGGCCTTGCTGGTACGTACATCCATTAAGCAGCTGTGCTTGCCAAGTCCGTGTGCATTAGCTACTTTTGTAAGTTTAACAAATTTCATCTGAGCTTTTATTCTGCTGACCTAATTTAACAAGAAGGAAATTCAATAACAACCCCTAATATTGAAGCATTATTTCCCAAGAGGCATTTAACAACTCTTCTACATCAAATAATAATGTGTGTATAATGGAATATATGTACTAACTCCAACAAGGAAGTGAAAAAAGACCAAAAAAAAAAAAAACCAACAAAAAACCAAACCCACATAAAAAGAAAATAGAAAATACTATATGCCCTTTTCAAATAAAATACTCAATAGTTTTCCAAATTTTAGGGAAACTGATAATACCTTGAAGAGCTAATTTCAACTTTGAATTTCTTATAGTCTTTGAGAAGAAACATTTCTAATTGAGAATAAATCATAGCCCTCCTCTCTCACTCAGTATACCTTTGTCTCAAAAGAACACAAATACAAGCTGTGATAAATAGTTTCCTAGGTAGAGGACCACATCTCCAGGTTTTACATGCTGGTATAATTCAGCACGTTATTAGTAGCTTATATTAGAACAGATTGTTCTATGTAGTAATCAAAGTTCACAAATCAAGTAAATGTCAAAAATCTAGGAGAGAGGAAGAAAGAGTAAATTAAATGATACGTAACTTGGTGTTGGTTTAGATAAATGGAAATGGACATCCGTGAGTTACTATGAACAGCCTTGGGGCTAAAGTCTTTAACAGCAGTGGCTTTGTGAAGTTATTTAGTCTTCCAAATATTGGGAGAGAGGGGAAAATTTTCTCCTGGGAGAATATAACTCTGAAGACAACAGCTGGTTGCTGAAAAGAATCTGTTAGGTTATTAACACACATAGACACACACCTTCACACAGACACACAGTCTTTTAACTATATCACTATATTTCATAGTCTGTCCACTTGAAACTCCTGACATTTTGTCACAAGATCTTTTAATGAATGCAGGCTTACTGAAAATAAAGTAGCACATCAATATCAAACACACGAAAAATTTCTGAAATTTTCACATACATCTTCTTTGGAAAATAAAGATATTTAAGAATATGACGAACTAGAGTATAATGTTATTGAAAGCAGAGGACATATGGTATTGCCGTGTACAATGTTATTTACTTATCAAAATCAGCAAAGAGGAGAAAAAACAACCCAAGCTTTTTACTACTTAAGTTTTGGGCCACATGTGGAAGAATACAAAAAGAAATGCAACCACCTTCCATGTATTTTGTTTTCTATGGGCATGCAATCCACCTTGATTATAATTTGCAGGAACTATACCTTATTAAGATGACAAATTATAGGTTTTTGTGCTTTACTGAAGGAAACAATTACCAAATGATCTCACTAACAAAAAGTGTTGTTCTTTAAATGTTGGAATGGAAATAAAGTGAAAAGAACCTGACTAAATTTGTCTTGCTGAAATAACATCTCATGGTTCTGTTAGAAGAAGGGAAAAAATCAAATAAAGTAAAGCAAAGCAAAAAAATGTGGAGACAAAACAAAGGTGAGTTGGGAGAGGCTTGCCTTTGTTCTGCAATATCACTTCCCACAATGAGATTAAGTTTAGTTATCCAGAATACCTGGAAAAGAGACTCTTATTTTTTTAAAAACACTTCCTGCATTTTAAGTCTAAGATTGTATCCCCTCGTGTTGCAAGACCAACTCAAGAACTTTTTCTGTTTAAAAGTTTGCTTCTTGTCATGTTGTAGTTCTTCTGATGCATATGATGCTCCCTTTTACCATTTAAAATACCCTGGAGAACTGATGTTTTACCATTTCATAATTTCTAAAACTACTTTGTGTGAGAGTTTCAGGTCTCTTGATAGTAAGATTAATAAAACACTGGAACTCTTGTAAATCAAATTGGGTGGAAAACATTTGAAGCAAAGGAGGCATTATTTAATGTGTAAGTTTCAGCAATATCAACCAGTCTAAATAAAGAACACTTAGAAGTTTCTAAATTGAAAGGTTTTAAATGGCACCCTTACTTTTTCTTATCAAGTGTTTTGACAGCAGCTACCTAACATATTCACAGAGTTCTCCCTATATGAAAAATGTTTATATTCCTAACCAGGTTGCTTTCTATGTCATAATGTTCTATATCTGCGGAGTACAGTAGCAAAGACATTGGACATTACGGAGTGAATGCATTTCAACTTACATTGTCTCTTCTCTGTTTACTTTCAGGATTTGGTTAATATGTACAGTTCAGAGATGAGTTGCTGGAAACTGCTTGTCTGCATCAGCAACTAGAGACACAAAAAACAAGTCAAGAAAAACAAAACCGTAAGGCTCCATTGCCGACCTGATTGAAGAGGATCAGCAGTGGAGAATTATGACAATACAGCAAGTCCTATTACTTCTGCTGCTGTGGATGTGGCTGCCACATCCCTGCCATACAGAAATGCTGTTTAGAAGGACTCCTGATGTCAGAACCAAAAGCTTTGGAGGACGTGCATCAGGGAATGATGGGAAAGCAATTCACCGCCAGAAGCGAGGCTGGATGTGGAATCAGTTTTTTCTTTTAGAGGAATACACAGGATCTGATTATCAGTATGTAGGCAAGGTAGGTTTCTCATTATGTTTTCTATATAATTTTAAAGTTTGCTTCTCTTTCTGCAGAGCCTTAGATTTTATGTTATATTCTAATGTGTAAAAAGCAGATTTCCAGGCAATACGTATATTGTTTCTCCTGCTATAATCATTAAATTAATGTTGTTAGTTAGAGCTATTCAGAAATATTTGAATGAAACAAATGCAGATAACTTTGACAGATATGTTCTTCAGCACATTTTTACTACCAGCAGCCCCCTCAGTATGTTGTGTTTATCAAAACATATTATTTTACAAATCATTATAATTTTTCAACTCTATCTCCGAATATTTCATGTTTCTTACAAAATATTGCATTCTTTTTCCGTGCTCATGTTTGAAGAATGCAATTGCTTTTGTAGAAAAAATATTCTACCTCTTTCACTCTCTCTGAATTTCAATAAACTCCAATGAGTAAAGTTTTTTAACAAACATGTGATAGAAATGAGGTGGTTAGGAAGTAAACTACAGTAGAAGTCAGCAGAATGGCCCATATGACTGCACAGCATACTAGAGGTTCACATAAAGGACATTGAAAGTGTCTTTTAAATTATTTTCTGTTCATGTTTATGTTTTGCCATGTGATTTTTTGAAAAACTTATAACGTGCAATGCCATAATAATATGCAAATAAGTACAAGAAATTAATTAAAAATTATAAATTTCTTGAAATGAAAATTGGTGTCAGCAGTAATGGATACCAGTTAACACCAATGGTTGGTGCTAAACAGAGAAATTCAATTTTCTATAAACTAGTTTTTCATTTCTTACATTGTTTAGAACTTGAAATATACTGCAGTGAAATACTGACTTTTTGAAAATCACAGAATCAGAGCAGCTGAGATTGCAAGGCATCTCTGGATATCATCTAGCCCAACACCCATGCTCAAAGTAGGGTAAGCTAGAGCTTTCTCAGGACTTTGTCCAGTCAGATTTTAAATAGCTCCACAGGCAGAAACTCCATAATTTCACTGGGCAAACTGTTCAAGTGTTTGACCACCTACTCAGTAAAATTTTGTTCTTATATTTAAAGGGAATTTCTTCTATTTCAGTTTGTGCCTATTGCCTCTTGCCTCTTGTCATGTCACTGAGCACCATTGAAAATAAATTGAGCCTGTCTCCCTCACTCCTTCCTAACATGCATTTATATACATTAATAAGGTTCCTGCTGAGCCTTCTCTTCTCCAGGCTGAACAGTGTCAGCTTTCTCAGCATCTCCTCATATGAAAAATATCCTAGTCCCTTAGTCGATTTACTGGCTGTTTGCTGGACTCCCTTCAGTAGTTCCATATCTCTCTTTACCTGGGGAGCCCAGACCTTGACACAGAACTACAGACTTGCCTCACCAAGGCAGAGGAGAGAAGAAGGATCATCTCTCTTGATCTCCAGATGATGCTCTATCTAATGGAGCCCAGGGTGCTCATGGCCTTTGCTGCGAGGGCACATTTCTGGCTCCTGATCAGCTTGCTGTCCACAAAGGCTCCAAGGTCACTCTGAAAAACTGCTATCCAGCCAGTTGGGCTCCAGCATGTACTGGTGTATGAGGTTATTATAAAATGTTTCTTGAAAGAATCAAGAACATTGAAGGATTTGTGAAAAGAAACACTTATTAAAATTTATGAAATTTAAATACTAGGTAAAAATTTAAGAGTCCAGGCTTATGAATGAGGATGTTGCCTTTTTGTTTCCCTTTCTTATTTGCTCCTTAGTCCAAATCAGGCTTATAGTTGATGAAAACTGATCTTGCCCACAAAACAAGAAGGGGCACTGCATAAAAACACTATGCTACTGTATTAAAAGTGTATTGCTCAGAGAAGTCCTAGGAAACAAATAGCTTTCTAGAGCACTTGGAGTTTCAAATTATTTAAGTTCCTTCAGAAACCTGATGATTACTTTTTTTCTATTGCATTATTTTTGAACATTTATGGTTCCAAATCACAGTGTGAGTAGCGTTACTTCATAATTTTCTTCCAGTCATAAATAAGTGAAGGAAGACTCTTTACACGGGAAAGGGTTAACATTTATGTAGGTTAACTCATCTGCATTAGAAAAAGAGAAAGATGTTGATAAAAATGAACTACTTTGGCTGAGGGAAAATAAGTGTTTGCAAATGTGAAGTGATAAGTAAAGATAAGTAAAATGACAGATTAAGAGTACAGAACTGAAAAGAAACTCGAGGAGCAGTTAAGACTACACTTTATCTATTTTGCTCTGCTTAGAATAAAACAGTTGTTAATTTGAGCAAGCAAATTTAAAATTAACCTAAGTATATAAAGTTGCCCTATAGTAATTTTCTGACAAGCTGGAGAAAAGAATAGAAAACACATACAAAATAAAGAGTACCATAGCATTGTATTTTCTGAGAGAGAGTTTTACTCAAAGAAAGCAAATGAAAAGAGAGATGCAGAATTAAAAGTTGATTGTTACACTACTTAATGTTTTAGCATGATAGTCCAAATTCTCAAATTATTAGGTAAAAAAAAATAATTGCAGATTAATATTGTTCTACATAAAATTTATAGTATCTATCTCTTTTCCCTGATATTGCACTCACCTTTCCAAGGGCCATCTCAGCTCCATAGTCAAAACATTTCTTCTGGATGTTTCCTTTTATCTGATCTTATCCTGAGATAAAATCACTTGGATAGGTGTGTGACATAAAATGCTACCTTCCTGTTAATTTCTCTGCAACATGTTTGGAGATGGTGTTTGAAAATTATGTGAGATAGTAAGAGGTCAAGTTAGAACTCAATGATTTTGGTCGAGGACTAGGAGAGAATTTTTGTGATGGAGAGGTTTCAGTCAAAAACAAGCACTAAGCGTGAATTTGAAATTTGACAATAATAGTTAGAGGACAAGCATTCCTTCAGCAGAACTTCCAAAGCTGAGACTACCAGATTCATTTGGATTTGTGGTTTATATCTGCTTGCTCTCTGAGCTCACGACCGATGTATTTTTTCTTGTTTCTTAACCTGTATCTAATATATCTGTCAGAGAAGCTTGAAAAATGTTGACTATCACAGTACTCTTGAAACTAGTGTCTACAATTTACAATGCAATTTGTGCATTCATTTGTTCACTGTTTAGATCACCTTGAGAATGTTCAGCTAGAAAAATATCATGGAAATAAGGTTCACTGAATGAATGGGACATGTAATCCCATAACAACTGAAGTATTCCTTCAAGTCAACGATCCTTATGAAATTGTGGGAAAGTAAAGAAAGAAGATGGTTATCCTTTACTTCACGTAATACACAGCATTCTGAGAGTAGAAATAAAAATTATCTAAGTGAATTTTGAATATACAGAACCCCAGACTGTATTTCTAGTACAGGTTGAAGTTGTAAAAAAGAGCCACGTGAAAAAACAAACCTGTCTACATATTACACAATTTATCCTTGAGGTATCTTTGCAAAAATATACTAGAAGACAGTAACTGTGAGAAAAAAAATGCTTCTCCCAATTGCAGATAAACAATGCAGTAATATTCGAAAGGAAGTTTAAACCTCATATCAGAAAACCCACTTTATTAATATCTGGGATTAGAGTTACGGTCAATACCTCCTTTATGTCTTTTTTTCTGCAGAAATTCTATGTATACTCTATGGAAAACTGATTTATAATTTTTATTTCTTTTTCTTAATATTCAGTTTCAAAGGCCCATTTATTATTTTTCAAATAAAGCGGTGCAATTACAAAGTATTATACATTTTCAAACTTATTATGAAAAACTTCAATTTACTTTGAACATCTCTAGAAAAAAACTTTTCTTTTAAATCTAAACCTTATTTTAAAGAAGTTGTTACCTAAAAGAAGCACTACTGTGTACCAATCATATCGTAGTCTACAGTCATTAAAAATAAACTTACTAATAATTTCTTTATCCACATTAAAGTTCATTTTACTTCCTTATTATTTCACCAGATCTTGTAATTCATTGAGTTTTGCAGATATTTTCCCCACTTTGTTTTCTGAGATAGGTAGTAATTTTTTCTAGCAATTTTCAGTATGGTGGGTTTATTGCATAAAGGATCAATTGTTCACAAATTTTTCAGTACTTTGACAGACTGAATTTCTCAGTTACACTGTAGTGTTTTTTATTATCTCAAAAAATAATTTATAATATTTTTGCACTTAAATTTATATAAAATTTTGTATGTGTCATATTAAAACTGTTACCAGAAAGGTTTATCTTGGCAGTATTCCCTATTGCATGCTTGTAAGTGTAGTTATTATCTTTGATGGTTTAAAGAGCAGAAGGTTAAAAGACACAGAGTTTAAAAGACGCATTTTCCTGAAGATTCTTGTTCTGTCAACATAAAAGGATAAAGATTAGCTAAGATCAGATATGTATAGGGTTGTTGCTGTTGGAGAAACAGTCAGTTTTAAGGAAAGATTAAGCAAATT
The DNA here is from genome assembly GCF_001604755.1 of Lepidothrix coronata. NCBI lineage: Eukaryota > Metazoa > Chordata > Aves > Passeriformes > Pipridae > Lepidothrix > Lepidothrix coronata. Next base: position 3,217,010 of record NW_016690206.1, on the reverse strand, counting down.
TCCTAAGAGAAATGAGAGACAGAAACCATCCTGGGCAGGAATTCTGAATGGTCTTTTCTTTCTCAAGAAGCAGCTACCAAAAGGACTGGTTTTGGAGAAGGTAATAGAAAAGAGCATGTTGTTTTGATTTTAAAGGATTCACCATCAAGTGCAACATAGACAAAACAAGATCCCAATGAAGTGTTGTTGTTGTAGTAATAAGATGAAGACTTACCAAACCCTTTTAAACATTTCTGTATTTTGATTCCTGAAGAGTATTTCTACCATAGTTCTTTCTTTTGTAAAGACCTTTGGTGCTACAAAAGACTAAAGAGTAGGATTCTGAATTGCAAGTGCTCATGTGCAGGCTTAATATTTGGTGTGAAGATCTGACTGAGGTATAAATGCCTTTCAGGTGAAGAAGATCAGCTATGTGGCACTGAAGTTTGCAGAGGCTGAATTTTCAGCAAGAGCAGATTTGTGTGACAGGGATCAGAATATTCTGCAAAGTGAATAAATGAATGAATCTGTCAAGGTGAAAGAGGGCAGCTAGTCATTTAACAGTTTTCATGAGGGGTTTTTGGTGTAACTACTGGAAGGAAAAATGACGGTACAGCTGTGTATCTTCAAAAGCCCCACCTCATTGCAGATACTGCAGTGGGGTGGAATTGACACTTGAAAGACAATAAAATTTAGAAATTTATTTCTTTCTCAACAAGACTTAAAACATAGGCTGTGAAGAGGGTTATTTAAGGCATCAATTCATTTCAAGCATATGAAAGTTTGCTTTTGGGTGTACATGTGCGGCCTCATAGATATTTCAGCACAGGTCAAAAGTGTCAGAGTGAAATATTGTTTTTTCCATAACATCAGAGGTATCTAAAGCTTCCTGTAGGATTGTCCTGAAGGCTGATTGATTCTCAGTGAGTGCTGAGAAAAAATTCATTCTCAAAGTCTGTTGGGACTCAGCTTAGTAGGAAGTTTATTCTATAACTGCTTAGATTCATCATTTACTCTAAATTGAAGTGTCCAGAGGGTTCATATTTTCTGTTTATAAAAGGACTATTCTTTTGGAAACCTCAGTGTATGTTGGAGGGTCTGACCTGCTTCATGAAACAGCGGCATAAGGTACTGGAGACCAAGAGCTGACCGGGCTTAATAGTAATGTTCTATTTTCATAAATAATTAATTATTTGTTAGCTACTGTACCAGATGTATCCCTACAAGACACTGGGTTTTTCTGAATTGCAGAGGATGGAATTTACAGACAGTTGTTGCGGAATGAAAAGGGTTTGGAGTATTCACCAGTCTTAGTGAAGACCAAAGGAGCCACAGGTGATGTGTGCCTGAGTTCAAAGCTAGATATATTTGTTCAAAGACTGTAGATTCCCAGCCCTGGACAGATGTCTGTGCATATAAGTCTCTTTCAAGTGTTCTCTGGTCAGAAAGAAAGAGAGGTTAAGCCATTTGAGTAAGGCATATTGAGGGCATACTTAACCCAACTGCTTAAGGGGATGATCCCCAGTATCCAAATTATCTGATGAAAATTTTGCTCAGATGTGCAACACACTGCCGATGAAAGACCTAAGTGAGCACTCCTAGTTGCCTCTTAAGACTGGTAAAATCTTAGAAAGCGTGAGGAAACACAGAGACCTACAATGAAACTCCAGTGTTTCACAGTGAAATAGTACTGGAATGGATTACCGTCCTTTTAGACTTCATTTTATATGTGCAGGCCACATCCAACAGAGCTGAAGGTAGATGTTCCAAAGCAATTTTGCCATTCTCAGGTAGTTCAGTGTCAGTATTTGTTCCTTTAAGGAGAAATACTGGATGTGTTGAGTGTCTCTCTGCTTCTAGTTTGTCCTTTAAAAAATCTGACAGGAAGATCACTTGGAGCTTACTTATTACAGTCAATAGGACTGGGGAAACCAGAACCACCTAGCATTGCAAGAGACATGTTTCATAAAACCAGTGGGGCCTCATAAGATACTGGAAGTTCAAACTGTCAAGAGAGGTACTTGACAAATGACTTGAAGAGATAGGGAAGGAAGGAGGGAGGGAAGAAAGGAAGGAAGGCAAAATTAAAATTAAAAAAAAAAACTAAAAAGATGAAACAATAGGCTTGTTAGCAGTGGTGTCATTTAATCTCTAGTTTAGAAAAGAAGATCTGGTTTGACAGAACTGAGAGGTAGTATGTCCTATATTTTTATTAATGTATTACGTGGACACAAGGGAAGGAGCTCAGAGCATGCTGGTGCTGGTATGTGTACTGATAAGGAAAAAACTGTCTGGCTAACAGTGTTAATCTAGTTCTAACCAAATGGATATGACTTCTTTACCAACTGGTATCACAAAAAGATGGGAGCACTGTGGGTCCAGGTTTGTAGCTGCATCAAATCTTCACTGGTAATGAGGTTTGTGCCAATTTCAGGCTCACATCACATATCCATACATAGCCAATTGCCAGAGGACCTTTTGTCACCCTTGTGGCAAGTGATGCACTGGTAAATAAAGTGAAGCACGGTCCTAGGAAGATGTAAACCACACTCTGAGATTGCAAGACTCCAAAAAGATCATCAAGGCAGAACATATTTAAAAAAAAAGAACAGTGAGACACTAAATTGCTTAGGTATACATATCTATATCTTAGGTAGACACATATAGATGTGCTCATAGACAACAACTTGAAGTTAAAACACTAAGCCTAGTACTGGATCTTTTTCACTTCCACGGGTAGTTTTAGACATACTTTGCATAATTTTAAAGGTCAAATAACTGAAGGATTTACAGTGAAAGAAGTGAGATATAATTTCTAAAAGTAATATTTGCTCAGCTTTCAAGCAAATACTAATTTTATAATCTGTTCTTATTTCTTCTTGGCCTCTATAGGACCATAAGTATTATACTTAATAAGTTTAACACTTTTAATGGTCTTTAATTAGAAGCTGCAATAGACAAACACAAGGTGGGTTTAATATTTTTGTCCCCTTAAGGAAATCCTTAAACCTTAAACAAACTAAAACTGCGTGTAGGAGGTGCAAAGTAGAGTAAAATACTCATTGAAATTTTAAATTCTGCCAAACAAAGTTGTTAAACATTTGAAAATTAAATGAACGTAATAGTTCTTCCTGACCAAAATGACTCTTTGTAGGCATTTAAAAGTTTTCTATTTCAAGCACAGTTTTTGCATACTACAACTGGTATGTTTAATTTCAGAGGTAAAACACTAAAATGCATTTCTTATTTGCTGCCATATGTCACAGGCAGCGTTTTGCCCTCCCTTGCCCAGGCTTTTCCTGGGGCTTTCGCCCACCTGCCCGTGGCTGAGGGGCTCAGCCGTGCCCTGCGCTGGGGCCCCTGGAGTTGCTGGAACCAACCGTGTCCGGGCAGGGCAGTCCCAGCCACCCCACATAGGGACATCCCGGCATGACTCTATATGGTAACATGCTCAGCTCTTGTATATTGAAACAGTCTTTTTATTATTTCCTTGTCCTTGTGTCAATAGTTCTTTGTATTGTAAAATTACATACTATGTTCATACTTAGTTTTGATCTATGAGTGAACACTTTTCAAAACAATTTGGGGATTTCACTTCATATTTTTCCACATCTATTAATCTAATTACTTTCAAATGCTATTCTGTTATGCAAATACTTTTCAAATTACTCATAAACTAATGCAGGTATGAGTAGGGGCAAATCCTCCTTTTTCTGTCAAGTAATTGGAAGCTACACATCTAATGGTATCGAGTGCTACAAGGTAGGATGGTAAATGCAAAATACTGAGAATGTGTTAATCATAGAACCTTAGAATCTTGAGAGCAGTAGGGCACCTACAAGGATCATTGAGTCCAGCTCCTGGCCCTGCACAAGACAACCCCAAGAATCACACCATGTGCCTGAGAGCATTGACCAAATGCTTCTTGAATTCTGGCAGGCTTGCTTTAATTAAATGGTTTAATGAAAACTAGCTAGTTTTTATACAAGAGTGAAGAGGATTATTTGACTTCTCCATTTTATTTCTTTTTCATATTGATATTTGAGTGCAAGTCATTTATCAATTTTATCAGAAGTGGTAAATGAGACTGAGTGGTCAGTACTGTTCTGTTAGTCACTGGCATAGGTTTCCTGCCACTGCCTTTCTCAGTCTCTGAGAAAACTATGTTAAAATGTTTGATTTTTATTTTTTCCTGGGATAGTAATCCCAGTAGCAATAATCTAACATTTTGGAACTAATTTCTGAAAGAGATAATTCTGATCTGTGTAAGCACAAAGTGCAATAATGTCTGTCAGCTGTCAGGAATACTTAGAGGGAAGATAGTCTAATTATGGGCATCCTTCCAGAAGGTGTAAAATCATTAATAAGATGCATTTTTCTTCCTTTATGAAGAAGAGCTATAGCTCTCTTGGGTAGTTTTCATTCAGAGCTTGTATGTGATTTTGCATTCTACTTAAAAGGCCATAATGCTTCAAAATAGTATAAGAAACTGGGAAATAGTTTAGTCTGAACTCTCCAATTCCTTTCAGTTCAATTTATCTTTCAATTTTAAAATTGTATCTGCTTGTCACAAAAATATAGTCCAAAAAGGAAAGAACTGATAAAACTGAAATGATTTATATTCAAAGCCACAAGTCAGGAAAAGTAGAGACTATTTCATCACAGTACATTCATTCACTCAAGGGAATGAAAAACATAATAGAAAAGGGATCTTTAGAAATGTGTGACCTACACCTTGTTTGAAATTATAAATGTATAAATAGCCAATAGTTTCAGCAGCAAGTCAAAGGGTGATGCCTCTTTGGGGCTTTTTTTTTTAACTATCTTGATTTTATTTTTTTTTTAAATCAGGTGCAGATGACCTTTTAAACATCCTGTATACCCAGATAACAAGGAAGAGCCGGGAGTAATACTGAAAAAAAATTGGTGACTTGCAACAAAATATCCATGAGGGAGAGAGTTTTAAGAAGTTAAAGTTGATATTTACTCTTTTAAAATGACTTCCTGCTGGGAGGTTTTCCTTATATTTATAAGAGTGTTTTTGCCTTTGAAGATAATTAAAAGGTGAAGAAAAAGGACTTTTTAATGGCAAGTTCTTTCAAAATCTCTAATACCTTCTCTTTTGAGGCAGTAAGTAGCAATAAAATGTATCTGAAGTACCTGGCAGATAGAGTGGGATTTCTTTTCAGGAGTAAACAAACATCATTGTCCAACTCATCAGTGTTACTTCCTCAAACAATTATTTCTGCTTCCTGAGTCTTTTAATAGCTATGTATTTCAGAGCATTAAAGGAGTCCTGGACCATTGAGGGGCAAAAATGCCCTCGAATTTATGACAATATTTTGGTCTGTAGTTATTTTAAGTCTACAACCCTAGATGAGTTCCGACACTCAAGTCTGAGAACAGAAGCTGTCTTAATTTTGTTTCAAAGATTCAATTCACAGACCATCCACTTGTCTGAAATGCAGGTGCAAAGGTACTTTACACATCTAAACGCACTAAGACCTTAGAAAATTGTTAATGAATGATTAGGTGGCTTGACATACTAAAAAGGCTATGTCCAAACAGACTGGATGCAAGCAGCTGGATGGAAAATATGAGCTGAATGAAGGAAGATTATGTTCTGGGATATTCATGTTACTGTACTTTTTAAAACTATGAAGTTACAAAGATTTCTACCTGCACTGTAAGACTTAGATGACTGGGCATGTAAAAATTCTGTGTGAAAAAATTCTGGATACTTGCAAGAATATGTAACAACTGAACAAAGCCTTGGTGCTCAACTGCAATTATTTTCATCACTTTTTTACCCCTTATCCAAGTTGTAGAAAAGCCTTGCTTCTTTGTATTGCCTTGCACAGATCTTCTGTGCCTTTTTCTGTTTCCTAGGTCTGTAGTCTTCAGTCCAGTTATGCTGTCTGGGTTTAGCATTATTTATCATGCAACACAGACCCATACCAATTTAACTTTTCTGGGGGTCATTTTTATTTAAGCAGTAGCGTATGTCCTCTCTCTGCTTCTGAACTTTTATTCCTTCAGTCTTGCCTTTCCTTTCAACTTGCCTAAGTATTTATCTCAAAGCAGAGGGAAGAAGACATGAGCATATTAAGTTTCCTCTTGGTGTAAAATTGGGAGTAATCATACCATCCTTCACTGCCAATATTTTGGTGACCTCTGACTTTTTTTGTATTTTTTTTCCAGAGAATATTTGTCTCTTTGTAATAATTCTCAAGCAAACGATATTTATTAACAAAACAGGAAACAGAGGTTGGACTCGATGATTTGAAATATTTCAGGGTGAAACTGTGGTGAGAAAAAGAAGAACAAACAAACAAACAAATACAAATCAAAAACCACCAAAAAATCTACTCTGTAGAAAACATTGGAAGCCTGCAGGATACATTAGAGATGAGTATACACAAAACTTTGTCCCTTCCTTGTCCAAAAACACTTGAGTAAAGATGCAACTTCTTTTCCCTACCATTTAGTTTATAAACTGCCTTATGCTATGAAATGCTTTTTTGTAATTATATATAATTTAGAAGTTCATATCTTACAACATAAGGATTTATACTTGATATACAGAAACATGAAATAGTAATACAGATTTCTTCCTTCTATAATAAGAACCTCATCTTCTAATTGCAAATTTTCCATATCTTTTTTGAGGTATGACATTTACTGTAGAATATGCATGAATTCAAATTTCTGAGTCTCCATGTTTAGGATTGTTAATTCCACTATAAATGGGGTATTTAGGAATTAGGAATATTTAAGAAATATTACTTTGGAGTGAATATAATAATTAATAACTATTACTACCTAGGTAATTGTGGTTAGAAAATATCTATCTTAGTAATAGATTATTAAAATGATACTGATATTTTTAATTTTGAAAGTGAGAAAACTGACTAATGCAACTGTGTAAGAGGTGAAGTAAACAGGGAGAAAAAAAGGAGTTTTATTTTTTTAATTTTCTGTTTTAACAAGTAGGAATTTAAAGAAATGTCATGAAACAATCCATTTTGAGGAAGGAAACCAAAAAGATAGATAGAATAAAACAGTGTTCCAGGCCATGTTAGTAAAATTTAAGAAAATCTTAGTGAAGTGAAAGTAGTTGTAAAGTGTGAAATTAATGTGACAAATAGAATATATGAGCTTCAAGAGAGGTCAAATGGGCATAGCCATATGGCAATAAATATATTTATGAGGTGACAGAGCTAGAAAAACTACAGGACTTTTGTAAATTGATATAAATCTTTCTACTTGGAAAATTTCACAGAACTCTCCATTCATGTTGTACTTTGAAAAATACCTGTCCTTTGGAAGAACTACTGTGCAGAAATATGGCCACATTTTTACACAGTGTTACTACTGAAGATGCCTCAGAGGACTTGGAAATACCTCTAGCAATCAGTAGGGTGTCTTAGGTCATTCAAAAAGATAATGAGACTGCTATATAAATAATACAGTTGAAAGATAAGGAAACTGATTGCTTAATTATCTCTTTAGTTAGGTCAGGTTATTTGACACACCATTCTCTATGTGCCAAGAGTGGCATTTTGTCTAGTAAAAGCCAAGTAAAATAAATTAAATAGCTAGAGGACTGCTGAGGGCTGTGACACTGGAAAGAGTTTCATAGGATTAATCAAGGCTTAACATTTAAGAATAATGGAAGAGATTTCAATAACACTGATGTATTTCCTAGGAAGAGATAATGACATGTCATAGAAAACAAAGTCATTAAAGGAGCAAGAAACACTATTTCAAGTTCTGTGTAAGACTGTGTACCATAAAAGAGAATTAGGAAGTTTTCTAGGGATAGTGTAGAATTCTTTCTACTGCCAAAAGAAAAAAGTAGGAGCTAATAGTGCACAAGACAAGGGCTAAAACTTCATGAAAAGAACCAACAAAACAACCTAAAGCATAAAAAATCTGGATGTTAAAAGAACTTCAGCAAAGTCTGAGAAAGACTGCCATAGGTCAGGATTTTTTTTTTTTTTTAACATAAGAATTCTATTCTTAAGTCAAGCTGCCAGAAAGTAAGGGCACTTCAGGTCCACTGACAGTTCTCTACTTACTGTAATCACCTGATGTGCAGACTGTATTTATTACATTAAAATTTGGACGAGAAGATGCTTATTGGCTCATGCAAGAACTTTTTGGTGTATGGAATTCAATTAGTCTCTAGTTCATCTTAGCTCAGTGTTTGTGTGTCTTCTGAAGTAGAAGCTGCAAGAACCTAGTGAAGCTAAAACTTCCATGTTCTAACCCTCTGAACATCAGCTTGAGAAAGGAGATCAGGTATTGGTGTGTTGACTTAGTGGTTCTATGTAAGACTCTTTGCTGCTCCTCATATGATGTCTTTAAAAAAAAATCTTACCTCTCTCAGCTGAAGTCCTAAAATAGTTTGGCAGTGACGAGACCATATACCTTCTCCATACCATGAATCATCCCTTTAGAATAAGCTACAATAATGGGGAAAAGATGCAAATCTAATGATGAAAAAATACCTTTGTGTTACAGTTAGTTTCTGGAAATTGAGAATAGTGCAGATGATATCAGTATCAAAGTTTGTAGGAAGTTATGAAAAAGAACATTTCTATTTCTGTGATAGATAATACTGCACCAAGGATGTGGGGAAAAATGCTTTAAAATTTATTAATTATAATTTTATTAATTATAAAAGTATTGAAATATTTTAATTAATATTTTATTTAATTAATATTAAATATAAAGCTATTATTAATTAGAATTACTATTTTAGAACATTGGTAAGAACAAACAAAAATTTTGAACAGGAAGAACTACTGTAATCCTTATCAATAAAAATTGTGGAAAATACTTTTATCTTTCCTTTGGCTAATGAATCAAGTTAAATAAATATAATTTGAAAATGCACCGCAGACTGGAGTTTTTAATTTCTGCTTGTTGCAAAAGAATTTCAGAGTACTCATCTTGCGCTACTTGTTATGCTTGCATTTTAGTTTGTCCACTGTTTGTCTTTCTCAGACTCACGAAACATTCTTTGAGAAATATGCCTTCTTCCTTTCTGCCTGTCTCCTCTTAAATAACATACGATAGCATAGGATTGGCAAACTGACAACATAACTGAATGAGAAAACTGTGTGACATGTCTCAATAAAACTTAGTGCAAATTACAGAATCACTGAAAGGAGTTGCTTAAAGTGTTACCTTTAGGATAAATTTAAGTAAGGGAACCTCTTTGGTGAGTAAAATGTGGCTTAAAGCCATGACAGTTAAATCTGCCAACTGAGAGAATACCACACAGGATATGAGCTGGTCTGAAAACCTTTTCAAGTAAGTGCAGTTAATGTTGAACAACTCCATCATTTATTAGTTCAGTTCATGATGTTTAAAACAAATATCTCTATTGTGGGAATTCTATATCAATTATTTTTAGCTGATTTCAAGTCAAATCTGCTTAGAGAGACAATCATTATTATTCAACTAAGTGTCCAATGAACGTGCTAATATTATATATGCACTAGAAAACTGAGTGAAAAGGCAAATGCTTCCACAATGTGTTTCGGCTTCACGTTGCTAATATAATCACTTAGAAAAGACAGAATAGATTACATTTTGCCCAGAAATTTCCCCTCAGAATTAGGAGACATTCAAGACTTATCTGAATAAAATCTAAAAGATACAGTAATTCAGGAATGTGCTGAGGTCTCATTGTTACTTCGATACTTGGATTAAATAAAAAAATGGACATATTGCAGAAGAGAGTAGAAAATTTTTTTCTAAATTATACAGTTAAAAATGACTACTATAAAGTAAGAGAGTAAGAATGCATTTAATAAGTTAATATTGAAATAGTCTATCATTTGGTAAAGATTTCCAAAACTATAACCTGCATTTGAAGGTGTACATTATAGAACATAAAATTAAGATTAAAAAAATGAACTGTATTAATACCTACAGTAAGTTTCCAAACTAAAGGTCAGTTTCTTAATACAGTCCTATCAGTTCTCTGTCTATTTGAATACCGGTCACTGAAAAATCACAGAGGAACTTCTGAATCTGGAGTTCGAATAGAAATAGGTGTGACAAATTTTAAAGATTTTAGCTGGCATTGTCATAAATTAATTTAAATTTCAGAACTAGTTTGTATGACAAAATAGCTCTAACTAATCCAATCCTCTCTCTGTTTTTCACAGTAGCATTGTGCCGCTTTTTGGTGAAAATAAGATTAGCACTTTGTATGATATTAGGAAAAAAGTCCTCCACTTTTATATTCATTTGGGAGATTTCAGAATCATGTAGAATTCATGGAGGAGGAGGGAGGGAAAACCCCAGATCCTGTATTTGACAGGTTTGATTTAAATCGCTGAAAGTCAAATAACATAAAATTCCTGTGTTGTAATTTTCTAGTTTTTTGAAGCAGAATTATTATATTGTTCATTTGAAGTCTTCTGAAAGTATTTTTACAAAAGTCTTTTACAGATCTAAAAAGATATTGAACTGAATTTGATTGTGGCTTCTTTTCAATAAATCAGTTTATTTACAATTGCATTAATCTTGAAGAAGAAGGTAACATATTAAATAACTTTGGGGGTTTTTTCCTGCAGTTTAAGACAAGAAAATCCAACTTTTAAAATCTGGTTTTGCCTCTATTTTGGATTGGTAATTCAATTTCTTTTTTAAGTATTCACATAACACTCCATTTTGTTTCCCTCTTTAAATATTATCTTCTTTTTAAGATAACCTTTCTTTTTCATTTACATGAAATCCTTCTGAATTTAAAGTTTGCTCAACCACTTCAGGTAGGAGACCAAATAGCAAAAATGTCTTTCACAGTAATTGCAATTACTGTATGATACACAGGGCTATATAAAATAGTACCAACAGACATTCTGATTTTCTATAAAGTGAGAAAAAATATACATAAAATATATATACCCCTAAGAGCTGAAAAGGGAAGTATTTCTGTAGATGAACAGCAAGAAATTCACTAAAACAGGAGTTTGCAAAATATCAGTGACAGATATGAAAACAAAACCACATCTTCACAGCTGATCATTTTGTGCAATAAAACTGCTAAATGAAACAGATGTCTCTTCATTTCTCAGCTTGGCTGACATGAATCACAGATGCCCATCAGCCAAAATAACTATAGGAAACACTTTACACTAAAAGTAGCAGGGAAATATTTTCCAGAATGTTTTTTTAGTACTTGAGTAAAATGAAAAACCTTTGCAGTGCTGATTGACACACTGCTCATGTATTTCAGAGCTGGGTAACGATTCACTGTACAAGGCTGTCAAGCACATAGGGCAGTCTTTAACCACCTTGGTTCCTCTAATGGTGTAACAGATAGATAACATACAGATGCCAAAAATTATGTTTCGTCATTGTTTCTGCCTGTCAAAAACTTCCTACCAAAAATTCTGTGTCAGTTTTCCACCAGAAGTTCTCACCAGGATTTTCCCACTGGAGTTTTCCTGCCAAAAGGTTCTGGTATTGTTCATGGTTATCATATCTCTGCGAACATCTGAATAGGGTTACATGCCAAGAAACCACACACAACCTCCTTTGAATACTATAAAAGATGAACAGAAATTTGGGAAGAGCAGGGAAAGAGGAGTGAGAAAGAGAGTTGGTTATAACAGCTGAAAATCTCTTCTCCGCCTTGCCCTCACCTTTTCTTCTGCCGCCATAAGCTGCCTGCCGTCACCAGAGACTGGACTTCTGCCGTCTTGAAGTGGACTGAGATCCACTGTGCTACCCGCGTGAGTTTTTCCACCTTGACCATATTTCTGAGGGCCAAGAGGTGCAGACCTAGACCTCTGCACGGCCTGGGGCCGCCCGGTGTGAGCGGAGTGAGCAACAGGGAGGCCCAGATCCTGGCTGCATTCCAGAGAACTAAGACCCCGTGCAGCTAAAGAGATAACATCACATGGAAGGCGGCAAAGACCAGAGAAAAAAAAAAAAGGCAAAAAAATGCTTCTCTCTCTTCCCCCCCACCCTACAGACCAACTCGGATACAAAGGTAGTTTTTGGTGGTAATCTTTTCTCTGCTTATAAAAGTAATCTTAGCATTTTCTAACCTTTTCTTATTTTTTCCTCTTTCTCTTTGCATCTCCTAGCAATTAATAAAAACAGTTTTGGTATCAACAGATAACTTGTATGAGTTTTAATTTTGCTCAAGGGAATATTCGAATCTAAAAGTTCTTTCTGCAATATTTAAGCAGATTGTAACATTTCAAATGGCATCTGAATTGAATTAAGAGCTAAAGAAAATTAAATGAGAGGTATTCTCTTCCCTTGCTTATATATAGTACATGTTTTCACTCCTTGAATTATGTCTGGAAACCTTGCTCCTTGTATCCGTAGTTTTCTGTTTCCTGATCACCCAAGAAGACCTTCTGAAATGTCATTCTGAATTTGAAGTTTTTATACAATGACTGTGGACAGTTATATGTATATACGTATAATTTAAATTGGATTACCAATCCAAGGTAAATTATTAACATTTTTTAGAGAGTACAAAGTGTTACATCTTAAAGTGTTCTTTTAAACTATCCAGGTTGGTATTCCTTTAAAATATGTTACTCTGATGTACAACTCTCAGCTCCCTAGAAGTTTTTATGTGGATATCTCAAAGTCTTACATTCAACTCCCTTTCCAGAATTGTGTCTAATATGTGTGGAGGGGGGTGGAGGGAGGCGGGAAGAAAAAAAATATAGAAAGACCACGCCACAAAAACAAACAAACAAACAACCCCCCAAAAAAAATCCAAACGAAAACAAACAAAAAACTCCCAAACAGAAAAAAAAACGCCAACACCCCCCCTCAACTATAAAGCAGAGGTAAAGAGGTTAATGATTTTATGTGTGGCATAAAAATCATTTCCATATCTGCTTACTAAGACTCACACATGTCTACAGGTGAGGCAATGGAAGGCCATCAACATTGATAGCACCTTACATATAAAAATAAAAATTATGCTAAAGGATATTTACATGTGGAATTGGATCTAAATATAGTTGTTCAAAAGCTTCATATTTTTTAGTGTAGAGATTTTCTTAGTTTTCTGGTTTAGTTCTGTTGACAGCATTGTTCAGGTTTCTAGTGCTAGGCAGCATTTTAAGGCACTAATATATGGTTATTGGGATTGTTAATTATTTTACAAGTTCGTGACATGGTTTTGCTAAATATCACTCTTCCGAACAATTTCCATCCATCATTTGTAAATTAAATTTAGCCAGATACTATTGTTGGGAACTGTTTGCATGGAGTTATGCTATTCTGGAGATAGCTTATTAGAATGGATTTTGCAAGACCGCTAACCAATTTTGAGTTAAAGGACAGGCACTACAGCATTGATATACTATTGTCAACTTTTTAAAGTATTTACAATACTAGACCTGACTTTGGAAAGCGTATAGGAAAACTGCAATATGCCCATTTAAAGATTCCTCTTTTCCTCTCCCCATCCTCCATCCTTCTTGCTCAAACAGAAATTTATTTTGTATTTCTGTCACACATGCCTAAGGAAGAACAACCTCTTCATCACTCTCCTGTGAAAGTATTTTATCAAATGGTCATGGACCAGCAGTGAGTTCCTAGGACCAAAATGTTTTTGAAGATAAAATGATATCCTAGGAAGAAGTGGAGAAGAAAACACTTAAGGACTAGTCACACTAAATGACATTATAAAAGGGGCCACAACCTTCAAGATACTGTCCAGTCCCTTAAAAAGAATGTTAATTAGAAGTGTGAAAGGTCACAAATTTAGTGGGCTATCAAGAGAGGAGCATGAGGGATTAAAGTTCACAGTAAAAATTCATTCCCCAAAAGAGTAGTGAGAATGGCTTGAAACCTTCAGTTTGAAGTCAGCAAGAGAAACAGAAGAAAAAGAAAGAAAAGGATTTATTTGCAAAATTTTTTTTTAACGTCTACCTTTGTACTCTTCATGTTTGATGGAGTTTCCCATTTCTTTATTTATTGTGGAATGAAAAGAAGTAGTAAGAAAACGTGTATTTTGTAAAGTAAACATACATGTATGTAATGAAAGCAAAGTTTAATAGGTCTAAATATTTAAAGTGTTTCTCGAGGTTTACTTCTGAACTGGGAGAAAACAGAAAAACGTTTATGTAGAAAATCAAATTTCAGAACAATGATAATTTTCAAATTTCTGCCGTAAAGGTTTTGATCCAAGATTCCACATGAGTTCCTTCTGTTCCACATATTGGAAGTGTATGGGAAACATTCACTGTTTGAAAATGTTGTAGGACAGAGGCTTTACTGTTTGACTCTGGCTTATCCCACCAGTCCACTCTCTGTGTTTGATTCCAGCAACAAAGGCAAGGAAAGCCACATTGAAAACCCTAATAATTGAATATTTTACTTCTAATACTTAAAATGGGTGGTAGGGAAGGCAATATGAGGGCACTACAGACAAAAAAGAGAAATATTTTCATAGTTGCATGCCAAGGGGGATATTTATACTAAGTTACATGTGTAACATTTTTTATTATCTGAAATGTGAACTTAAATTAACAAAACCCCTTTTTACATGACTGAATATAATCTTACTGCAGATCTAGTTGATATTGTTAATATATGTTCAAATAACTATTTTTAGAAAGGAAAAAAATGTGCTAGTTCTGTCTTAAACTTTTTGGAATATTCTGATATTGCTTGAATGTGATTTTTTAAAAGTTTATATTTGCACTTCAGTTTTATAATTAGAGGTTCTACTTGATTTGATCCTTCTGCTGAACCCAAAAATAAATTTACATACAAGAATACATTTCGTGGTTAAAATAAACCTGAATGCCAGATTCTCTCAGTTAATTATGAAACCAAGGAGATTGGAAGGAACTTTCCAACAAGATGATGAAAGAAATCATGCTAAGTGTATCCAAAAGATCAAATGAGCCATCCCCATTGCTGTATTGAACAACACAATTGAATAATTTTTGTCTAAAACAGTCAGAACTGTGAGTCTTATATGTGAAGTTAAGCTTTATATTACTTATATAATGGGTATTAAATCAATACTGAATGCTAAATAAATTTGTGAGGTTTTTTTTCCTTTAGGCTATTTACATTAGTTGGTGGAGAGAAAATGATAATGACTTAAAATGAAATGTTCTTCAATTTAGGAGAAATATAAATTATATGTAATGAAATTTTAAAAAAAATTATTATGACATGAAACCAGTTGTTCTAATTTCCTTAATTGTCTTGTATTCAGCCATGTTCTTTATACACTTAGTGAGTTTACAACTAGCACAGAAGTTGTGAATTTTTAATAGAATCTCTTCTAGGAAGGAAAAGGTCAGTATTAACATAAAATCTTCTTTAAGAACTGTGGTGCAAAGGTTTCTTAGTAGAGAACAGGTGTTGCTGCAAAACTAAAATCTACCAAAACAGTCAAGTTAAAAGATTCTTCGAGCTAAGTTAGGAAGCACTGGCAGTCAAACAGTGATGACTGAAAATTAATTTCTTTTGTTGGTGGTAAACATGTTTGTTGCACAGAGAATAATTTCACGTATAATTAATATTTTTGAAAACATCCCATCCTTTTTATTGGTTCTGAAAGAAAATGCTTTCTTCTTCCATTTCAGCTTCATTCTGACCAGGATAAGGGAGATGGATCCCTCAAATACATTTTGTCAGGAGATGGGGCTGGTACTCTTTTTATAATTGATGAGAAAACAGGTGACATTCATGCTACTCGGAGAATTGACAGGGAAGAGAAAGCCTTTTACACCCTGCGTGCCCAAGCTATCAATAGAAGAACTCTGAGACCAGTGGAACCTGAATCTGAGTTTGTCATCAAGATCCATGACATCAATGACAATGAACCAACATTTCCAGAAGAAATTTACACTGCAAGTGTTCCTGAAATGTCAGTAGTAGGTGAGTGCTTTATACTGAGACACATATACTGTCCTATGTTACTCAACAAATTGTTTCCCCATCCTCTGAAAAGTCAGTCATTTGTGGAATTCTACCTGATGAGTTAAGTATTTTCCATTTTGATTTGTTTATTCAATTCCTGGAATTGCATCCAGAAACAGATTTTTATGATCTGAGATCTATTTCTACTTGGAATATTCAAATTATTAGCTTACAGTGCTTTGGAATATAAATATAAATAGAAAGTAGGTAATGGTGAATCATCCTCCTCCTTAAGACCTGTTGATGACTAAATTAGCCTTTTGAAAGCTCAATAAATTTTTTTCTTTAATTTTCACTGGAGGTTGCCAGTGGTAATAAGCACTGAATGGAGAGCTGTCTTCACTTTCACTCTCCCTGAGGCTGAGGAAAATTATATATTGACTCATGTTGTTGATGCACCGTCTGAACGTAGACACCCTCTTTACTCTCTTTTCTTTCAGTTTTTTTACCCTATAGACAAACCATCTTGCGCTTTCCTTTCCTCCTTAACTCCATTCGTGAATGGCAGCTTCAAGAATCTTTAACAGTTGTTTAATTTTTCTTCTGTTTACAATGTATATGCAGTTCCTATCTTAAACTGTGGCCGGGATCATGCCAGCTTGTAAAATTTATAAACAATAACACTTTGGAATATGAGTGTTATTAATTAATGCATAAAATTCTTTAGGAGTAATTTTGAAAAACTTAAAAATAAATTAAGTCTCTTTTAAAAATTAGTATTATTTTTTCATCGTATTGCACTGTAGCTGTAATAATATTGAATTCTGAATATTCAGAAAACAAACAATAAATTTATTTTTTGGCTATTATTACCATTTTAATTACTACCACTGCCTGAACTAGATCAAACAGTGTTTTGAGATGCTTTACATATACAGGTATTGAAGATTTAGTACTTACTTTCTGGGCTTTGGAAAATCTTAAAAGAGGAAGAAAATACATAATTATTGAAAGATAATGGTTTCAAGAAAGTTGTACAGCAATATGTGGAAGCATAATACTAATAGTTTTCTATGCCTAATAAGATATTTCAATCTGTTTTTAGTTTTTGATTGAATAATTTCTAATAGTTCCAACATTTAGCAAGCAGTTTTTATTATAAAGGAAAATAAATTAAAAAAAGAAAGAGAAAGTAATCTGACAGATGATTGCATAAGGTTGTACTGAAATCTCATCAAACTTGTTCTCATAAAGAAGACAGTTGATAAGTCTCCTATGTTCATCGTTTCAAGATCTAACAAAATGTAATACCAATTTACTAATTTACTAGTCAATTCTCTAAATTTCCATAAAATAAATAGCTTTAGGCAAAGTATCTTGAAAGAACAGTATTGCACTTTCTAGAGAAGCATACAGCAAGATTACAGTAGGGTTGAAAAAACATGTCTCAGGATATCCATTTTGTTCCTCGTGTTCTTTCTATAAATTCCAGGAGGCATTGTTTAAAATGTGATTGGAAAAATCTGTGAACTTGATTTATTGTTTTTATTAAATATTTTGCTGTTATATAATATTCTTTTGATTCCTAATTTTTTCAGTCTGAATTCCATAAATATAATCTTTTTCTTTAAATGTTTTCAAATATTCAAGGCATTATTTCAATGATTATAAAATATTCAGGCTGTAAGGTTCCACTGTAGCTTTACATCTACATAGATCATACAGATTTTGAAACTACAAATTTTGCTGCATCACAACAACAACAACAACAAAAGAGATAAGATGATACGAGAAATATCCAAAAAACACCAATGGCTGAAAAAAAAACCCTACAAAAAAAGCTTGGGTACATTTAGTGTTAACCCTGTATCTTTCACAAATAGTTGTGCTGAAATAAGTAGACTTTTTCTGTCGATAGAATTACCATAATTTAGAGAATTGTAACTCAGTTAAAATATTATCATTTTTCCAGATTTTAAAAATGTGCTCATTCAGCTGCTAGACTGACTGACTGCCTACCTTATAGGTAGAATTTATTTTTGCTTTATGGCTTATCCCTAGAGGTGTATATCCATCTGTGGTCCATGAGGGGATGACATGTTTTTATAAAGTATTAATCAAATTTGATTAATTTCCTCATAACACTAGTTTAATTTTCCAACTTAAAAAACCCTACTCCGAAACCTCAAAACTAAAGACTGAATGGAGAAGGGGAGAAATGTTCTGCAAGAATAAGATGCATAAAACTTCTGAGACAAATATAATTAACCAAAAATTGCAAAGTCAATATGTAAAAAATCTTCATGTATTTGTATAATAATAGTATATTATCACACAAATTACAAAATCCTTTTAAATCAGTATTTTTTCTGACATCACACAATTCAAGCATTTTTAGTAGAGAAAATTTACATGAAAAATTTATGAAAAAAGAAATTACTATATTTGTTACGACAACTGGACCTCCCTGTCAGAAGAAAAATAAGAAATTCCTGC
Source organism: Lepidothrix coronata (assembly GCF_001604755.1). Taxonomy (NCBI): domain Eukaryota; kingdom Metazoa; phylum Chordata; class Aves; order Passeriformes; family Pipridae; genus Lepidothrix; species Lepidothrix coronata. The sequence goes on along the minus strand of NW_016690206.1, from coordinate 3,198,656 downwards.
GTTGCTCTATTCGCTCTCTCATTATTTTTATTTTTTTAGTTATAATAGTGCAAGTAGCCCTTTACTAGTCCATTCCTGTTTGTCATGGGCTAAGAAAGTGTCAGACTTGTTGATGTAAGGAATGCAGAGAGAAATTGAAGTCTTGGATGTAATTATACTGTTGCATTGAATGTCTCCTGTAGTAATCACCTCTGTGAGAATATAGAAACATTTAACTTTTCCATATCTCATCCAGCATAGTCAACATAATATGGCATTACTATGGTGGGAGTCTGAGCAAGAGTTAGATTACTGGAAATACACCCTACCTTGCCTGGGACAGAGACAGCTCTGTCTGTGAGGTAGACAGAACACGATGGGAAGGATTCCCTACCCTCAGACTGTTCCAATTCACTGAATGTTGGGACTTAAGGGATAGGGGGGAACGGTGACCAGTTCCTGCCCAGTCCCACAGGCATGTCTCTTCTGTGACTACCCCACATTCTTAGGTGCCCTTGCATAATAGGCAGGGGCAGATGCTGATCTTCCCGCTCTGCTGATTTGCAATAGGACACAAGGAAATGGAATGAAATTTGAGCTTCAAGGGAAGCTCAGACTGGACGTTAGGAAAAGGTTCTTCACTGAGAGATTGGTCAGTCACTGGAACAGGCTCCCCAGGAAAGTGTCAGAGTTCAAAGAGTATCTTGAATGCTTCTCTTAGTCCGTGATTTAGTTTTAGTTAGTCCTGCAAAAAGCAGGAAGTTGGACTTGATGATCCTTATGGGTCCTTTCCAATTCAGTATACTACGACAGAATTATTCACTAAAAATACATCTAAATGTTTATAGAATGTCTTGCACTACTGCTACTGTCTGTACCTCCAAGTTCAATAGTTTACTATCAGCCACTTTATCAGGTGTGAAGGTTGGACCCCTAGACAGGCACATAAACATACCCAAACAGTGGTTTTTTTAAATTTTTATTTATTTAAATCAACTTTATAGAGAAAGGTCATTTTATATATAAGAGTATTGGTGAGTGGTAATAATAAAATGGGGCAGATAGCAAATGAAAAGGCATGGCTCTTTCACTACCAAAGATGATACAGGACCTGCTACAGGTAACATTGGTCAGATGTCTTGCCTTTTACTGGGGGAGGCAAGGCTGGAACAGTGCTTTTTTTCCATTGGTTCCAATTCCTGTAGATGTTGTCATAATCTTTTATATGTATTTTCACCACATAAATGATGTTTTATAGATGATAAATATGGGTGCTTTTTTTCTTTGTTGTACTTCAAGTACCGGTCAGTCTGTAATATGATTAGTAACTTACAGCTTGTATTTGTTCCTTGTATTTATGTTATTCTGAGACTGTATTCTCAAAACCTCTGCTATCTGGTGCCTGCCCTCTCAATCCCAGTACTGAATATCACTGTTGTAAATGGGCTTAATCTTATCTGTACTTTAAGAAGTGTCAAAAAGTCAACTATTCTGCAGTTTTGCCACGTTTTTGTCAATTTATCTACATCTGTACTGCAACCATGGTGATGAGATGTTCATATGAACTCTGTATGCACTCATCCGAATAGAAGAAGATAAAAATGGTATCCTATCACATTAAGAAAAGAAAGAAGTGCACAAGTAGCAAAAACTTCAAATAATTGAGATCTGTGCACCCTTGCTGTACAGGGTTTGCTCCATCCTAAAACACCCTCTACTATGAGGTACTACAAAGATGGCTAGAAAGCAAGAAACAGACTATTAAATCTTTATCTACTACATCTACCCCCATCCATAGGGTATCAAATCATGTTGTAGCCAGACACCAGACTTTTTCAGACAAAAGACAGTAGTTTTGATTTTTAACTCAGATGTGGTATTAACCAGAGGGATACCTGAGCATGTAGCTGTTTCTATTATCAAGTAGAGTGTATTGACAAAGGCCCACAAATTCTTTGTTGTCCTGCTCATCTTTCTTCTGCTGCTCATTAAACGTAGGAAAGGCAGACATAAATGGGCCAACTTCAGGATCTTGCAGCTCGGTGAATATCCTAGAAGATGACTTGTTCTCCTGAAGTCTTTTTCCTGATTACTGGATATTTAATCTTTTCATTTTTTACTTTTCTTACTTTTAAAGCTTATGACTCAGAATATTCTTATGGTTTTGATGACAATCTTCTGCTCTGTCCATCATATTTGTCCCATATCTCTATCTGCTCATTAGATGGTTTCTTTTCAGAACTGCACATGAGTTTATTTTCCTCTATATGGATTTTTCCATGGATTTTGCCTACTAATATATTTATAAAAACTTTCAGAACTTTTGATTTAGACTTTTTTTATTCCCTATATATTCCCTAATCATTCCTTATCCTTATTCCATCTTGTATCTTCGCTTCTAATTTAGGGATATCAATATATGCTTCAGAAGATGTAACCTCCCTCTGAGTTTACCTGTGAAGTACAGGTTGTGTGCCCTACAACTAGCCTGTCATCTCTACCTCTCATTATACTTTTTCTTTCTCCTCAAAAGCAGTTAGAGATACTATTGTTTAACTTTTTACCTAGGCTTCCTATATACTCCCTCATTAGTGCTGTTCACCAATTCCCAATTCTTAGTCCTCTCTGCCATGGCATTTATCTTAAATCATTTCCTTCTGGTTTCCTATTAATGTAGATTTTTTTTTAATATAGAGTTCTCTCACCGAACCCTTTTGCAACTTTTGACTTATAATTCTATATCAATAATGATAGATTTTGAAACCCCAGATTCTTATAATTTTAGATTTTTACAAAGTTCAATTTCACTCTGCACACAAATCCTGCTGCAAGGACATAGGACAAAAAGTTAAAAAAATAGATAAAAAAAAGAAGAAACCCCCCCATCAAGATTAAACATTATTTTTCCTTGAAAGGGACATCTTAAAAGAATTGAAAGGGATTTGTGCACAAACTTACTATTTTCTAAGTTACAAGAGTACCATGTAGTCAAAGAGGTTTCTGACATCAACTTCTCTGAATATGCAGCCCATTCAAGTTTTTTTGTATTCTGCAGCATTAAATAGTTTATTTCAGGGGAGAACATGTCTTATTATTTCCTCTCATTTTCATTAGAAAGAGCAGAAAATTTCTATTAATTGGGCTTGTTATTTGTATGGATAATTTACTATGGAGGGTACTTGCTCTAGGTAAATATCACATAACTCAGTTGGGAGCAAAGAAAAGATAAAATCAAAGTTTAGAATTCAGCTCTACAATGGTTATTTTGTGCATTCCTTTTCCTAAGTAATTATCTTCAGTGATTTTTATTAACATATATGCATCATAAATGCGCTCTGAGGTCGAAGTCATTAATACTTATGTGGTGTTTGAAGATACTTGCACCGAACATATTAAAAAGGGCCAAATATATTAATTAATATTATAGTCCTAGACCCTAGGGAGATTCAAACATTATAATTAAACTCATGTTAAAATATGCCTTCTGAGAACTACAATAATCTGACAGAAGACTGTTTCTTTCTGGGCCAGGTTTACCACTGTATAATTCTCATTTATGGTATAGTAAAATTTGCAATTATGCAAGGAGAAAAGAACAGAATTCATTGGTGTTATTAATAACATAGATGGTGCCATACTCACAGGTCTATAGAATGGCTTGAGTTGGAAGGGACCTTAAAGATCATCTAGTTACAACTGCCCCTGCCGTGGGCAGGGATGCAGGGTTGCACAGAGCCCCACATAATCTGGCCTTGAACGCTTCCATGGATGGGTCACCACAACTTCTCTGGGCAACTAGTTCCAATGTCTCACCCCCCTGACAGTAATGAATTTCTTCTTAATATCCAAACTAAATCTACTCTCTGTCAGTTTGAAACCATTCCCCCTAGACCTATCACTATATGCCGTTGTAAAAAGTCCATCTCCAGCTCTCCAGTATATTATCACTGTGTCATTCATGTCCTCCTATAGAGTTCAGATTAGGATCTGAGGGTCAAAGACCGACTTCATCAGAAGCAACTTGTGTCTACATAAAAGATAGACCAAGGCCCACACCAAGCAGTGCTCACTGACACCCATAATGTAGTTTTTAAAGCTTGGCATAATTGATCATCTTCAATGCCTTTGCATTATTGGTCCAGGTTTCAGGTCAGTACAATGTATTTATATTCTTGAGCACCAGTAATCTTCAGTGTACTGAATCAAAGCAAAACCAGCTAGTGGTTTGACAGCTGATGTGCACAATGTAACTGATATATGGGTAATACTACTCCTGGTTGCTTCTTGGAATGGTTTCTGTCAGGTTTTTCATAGGAATCACTGATTCCTCTGTGAAAGCCTAGAAAGCATGTCTCTTTTCTACTTTTGAGCAAGAGCAAAGATCAAAATGGTGAGTTCTGTACCCTGAATGGCACATGGCAATGTAGTGGTGCTCTTGCACTTGCCCTGCCATGTACCTAACTCATGGCCTGTAAAAGCCAAAGAACTGAGGTAACATTAAAAGGTACAGATCATCCTTACTGCTTCTGGGTAAGGGGTGTACATTGTCCTGAGCATATCCCTCCAAGTAAATTGCACTGTGTGATAGTGATAAAAGTACAAGCCTCTTCCCACAGATTGTAAAGGAAACAGTTTCAAATCTACAGTTTTCAGAAGTGTCTGACAGATTTTATTGGATGTATATATGCTGCCATGCTCGTTGCAGCTACAGAGAAGAATAGATGACACACTTTGTTCTGTTTCGTGTATGTGTATTAAAATAGTATTAATGTTCATTGTGACACTCATAACTAAGGCATCAATAACTATTTTATACATACATCTTATTACATTTCGAATGGAACTATTATATTTTAGAGCTATGAAACCTGTTCTTTAGTTTTCTTCCAAATTATCCTTCAAAGTTGATTCTCCATGTTTTTTTAAACTAACATGAAATAAAAATCTCATACAATTGGCCTATTCATGAATACTTCTAGTTTGAACATATGAAGGAAATGTGAAAATCGGAAACAAGAAATGGTACAGTTACATGTATCAGAGACAAAATATTGCCTTTCATGGGTTTGCAGTGTAGACATTTCTGATTAATGCCTTGTGCTGTTGGGACAGCCTTGATTATAACTGTTCTGTTTTTATGAATATAAAATGGAGGAGTTGTAAACTTTACTTGGATAATCCTATGTTGGTCAATGTACTTGGTGGTTTGATATTTTTTTGCCTTTCTTCTTAAGCTTGAAGCACTTCAGGTACTGGACATGATTTCTCTTATCTTTCTTTTACACATCTTTGCTATTTCAAAGAAAATATTCTTTAGGAGCAAGTATACATTCTAGCACTGCAGATTACTATATAGTAGGATGGTACAAAAATACATTTCAGAATCAAGGCAACAATCCTCAGAACTTAAATATATTCAACAAAAATGCCTCAGTATCTTTTAATGGAACAGTTATATAGACATATATCTACAAATGGAGTGCAGTGTAGCTGAAGGTATATATATTCACGTGCGTGAATCATAAAGAGACAAAGCTTTTAGGACAGATCTATCACCCCTACATTCTTATCCTTAAAAGTTATTCAGATTTTCATGTTCAACCATAGTCTAGACATTCACTAGACATTCATTAACACAGTAAAAACTACTCATAACTTTTATCTTATTTTCATTATAACTCTGTAGGAATTTTTATATTTTCTTTGTTTTATTTTGCGTTTGGGACTTTGCTTTCTTAAATCTGTGATTCATTCAATTTTAATATGGAATAATATAACCAGGAATCTGCCTATTTTGCCTTGTTTATAAAATGCAAGTTGGTTTTGGGACTCACTCAAACAAGTATTTCTGTTCTCTAGCAGTTGAAAACTGAACATTTCTGAGAACTTATCGGTGTTTCAGCAGTTAGGTACATGCTCGTTCCCTTGATATTGGTGCCATAATTGAACAATTTACACATAAAAAGCAGATCATGTCATGAAATTCCAAATAAATGGAGGTAGTTTAGCATTTGCTTCTACTTGCCATTCTATATATATTAGAATAAATATGTAGCATAGTCAAGCTATGAAAGAGAATAAGTAGCTGTGACAAGGGCCTCAGATTTACGGATGCTTTATTTTGTAACATTTGGAAGTATTTGGTGGGGAAAAGAATTTTGAAAGAATTGCAATAAAAAGGGAAATAAGTTTTGAAGTCTTCTGATCATCAGATTAGCCCATGGCTAACCAGTCACATGTGTGTGATGATTTTTTTCCTTTTTTTTTTTTGTTGTTTCCTATATTTTTAATTTTCTGTAGTCTAAATATTCAGCAGATTTCAAAGTTCATATGGTAACATTTCTTCTGGTAGTATCTATCTGTAGTAACACTTGGAAAGCAAGGAGAATTGATGACTTGTTTTTCTCAAGTTCCAATGACCTATTTAATCATCTTTTTCTGTCATGTTCCTGCATATGTAATTTCATATCATCTTGGCATCATTAAACATAACAAAACAAAACAAACAAAAAAAAAATCCAAAAAACCCACCAACCACCCCAAACCTGGAAAAATTAGTGTAATAAACCCAAATGTCTTCTGAAGAATGTGATTACATTGAATTATTGTAACTTGGTAAGAATTCATCTCAATCATAGCTACTGTTTACATTTGCTAATTAAATACTAATTACACTTATGGAATTAGGGAAGTATAGATTAAATTTGTGTAGGAGACCCTGAAATAAGGAAGAATGTACCTGGAGTTGGCTATAAGATTACAAATATATTTGGAAAATCCAGTTGACATAGCTGAAATTCTCTTTGGTGTCTGTTGGAACGGAAATTGATGCTCTTAGACCTCCACCTAGTGCCATCTGAAACTAATTTGACTTTGAATCTTTAAGGTACTTCTGTGGTCCAAGTTACAGCAACTGATGCCGATGACCCTTCATACGGAAACAGTGCCAGAATAATTTACAGCATACTTCAAGGACAGCCATATTTCTCTGTGGAACCAGAAACAGGTCAGGAAAATTTTCATTATTTTTATTTACCATAAACTTTAAACTTTTTCTTTCATTCAAAAGATCTCAGGTCATATAAAAAATAACTCATTATTATTTCTTGGGTTTTTTTTTCATGAGATATAATTTTTGTAGCACATATAAAAACTCTGAGTTATTGCAGCTGACACTATGAAGTATAAGTAATTTTTACAGCGATATTATTGATAGTGTAAAAACTAAGTAACAGCATTTCTGATATAGGCAGAAAATGTTATTTTTTTCTTAATGGTTCTACTTGGATTAATAAGAGATCTTCTTTCTACTCATAAACCTTGTGCATAAATATATTGAGTAATTTTTAGCATGAAACTGGAAAGGGAGCTGTGATGTAGAACTAAGACTTCAGCCAAGAGATAGCTTGTACGAAAAGACTATTATAAAACTTATGGATGGAAATTTGTACTTTGAAACATTAAATGAACATTTTAGAGGCAGATTTCAAGACTAGTTAAAAAAAAAAGATGCAGCAGATTGCTGAACATAAAACATAAAGATATTACTAACAATTTTATTTTTTAATTCTTTATTTATTTCAGGCATCATCAGGACTGCTTTGCCCAACATGAACAGAGAGAACAGGGAGCAGTACCAAGTAGTTATCCAGGCAAAGGACATGGGAGGCCAGATGGGTGGATTATCAGGGACCACCACCGTGAACATCACTTTGACCGATGTCAACGACAATCCACCTCGATTCCCCCAGAGTAAGCTGCATTTAACAGTTGCCTTGTACTGTAAGAGTTAAGCAGTCACCATCTGGTTTAATTTAGAGTAAACCTAGATTATGGGGCACACATAAACAAAAGGCTTATGTACTGATTATGATTATTAAAGCAGTATATTAAATGTCACAGCATTTGTTTGTTAGAAAACAGTTACATGGTCAAATATAACTGCAGTAAACCTGGAATACTTCCCAGGAGTATGGGAAGGGGTGGTAGGTGGACTCATAAGAGCATTAGAACAATGTTTTTCTCTTTTCTTACCTATTGCTTAAATCCCACACACTCCCCCACTAGAGAATAAAACATGTAGTAATTCTGGATATGCAGAAATGTTTGAATTGTAGTATCTGCTTAAATATTTAATCATGAAGACTGTGGGAAAAAAAATACTTGAAGGGAATCAAACAGATTTGTACTTTTTCAGCTGCAGAGCTACAAAACTTAATAGAAAATTTCCAAAAGTAAAGTAAAATACATTTAAATTTTTTTGGTAATTTTTTAAGCTTAAGTTTAGTGAAGCTTTTTATAATGCTTTTTACCTTCTGATAATACAGCTATCTAGACTTTGTATACTCAAACTAAAATATAAAAATGTTCTCGGTCTCTATTTAACATAGAAATATTAAACCATGTAACATCAAACTTGTAAAGGTTAAGTATTTTAAATATATTTAAAGCCTTTTGCATTAATTAAAGTTGTAATATTTACAAGATTATTTGGACTTAGGATTTAGAGTATTCTCAGCAGCCATTTTTTCTTCTATGTAACTCTGCTTAATCCAGTAGTTACAGATTCACTCTTTAGGATCAAAATAACAGAATCAACTTCAAATGATGCTCTTCATGGCAGAAATAGAGGACATAACTTTGTTCAATTTAATATTGCAGTTAATATATATGGTTTTAGCTAAGACGTTTATCAGCACGTGATTTTATATACACACTCAAAATAAAAAAAACCTGAACAATCAAGTAATTAGAATTTGTGCATTTCCACAAAGGTCCTATTCTGGACAGAATTTTTTGTTAATTTATCATTTTCTGTATTCTATGTATAACTTTTATATTTATTATTTTCACAATTTTCATTGATATATAGAAGATTATGGTATTTCCATCACTGCATAGGTGAGGCATGCTGTATTGCTCCTCTCTGGACATGTTGAGGAAGATTATTCAAAGAGGTGTCATGTTCAAAGCCTTACAGAAAAGAAAATTTTAACAGTTAAATTTAAGACAGCATATAAGGTTCAAACATGTATATATATTCTTTTCTTTTTCTTGTTTCTTAAACAGTGGGTAAAATTAGAAGTTAAAATGATGGAATCAACTTTCTAGACCATCTTTACTTGATTTATCTGGAAGTCCGAGATCATATTTGAGTCAGACGAGGACTTGATGTAGAATCTCTGCATTTTTCTTTAATGTCAGGTTAAATCAGATGTGTCCTTTGCTTTAAAAAAAAACTTTTAGTCTTACCCCTTATGAGCATTTTTTGTTGTTTTATTTTTCTCTCTATTTTCTCTCTGCTAATTTCTTTGCTAGATATAAATGTATATTTCACTGGTAGTGAAAACTAAAACATTTATAAAAATGACTCACTTTATTAGATATATATAAAAGCAAAAATAGCTATTGACTTTTTAAAAAATCATTATATTTAATCTCAAAATGCAAATAGAGATTATAATGATTCATGATTTTAACAGAGTTTCATGAGACTACTGGAATTGAAACTGATTAAGTTAAATTATTTTTATTCTGTTCCATTAATAAAAATCCAGATGTAATAGGTTCATGAGACAGTAATATTCATATCAGATTTATGAAATACCAGGAAAAGTATTAAAATGCCCATTATGTTTTCACAGGACTCAGCATATTATAGCTATATGTTTCAATAAAATGTTTCAAACTAGCTTAAATGTCTCCCAGAAGAAACTCATATTACAATTGTGGAAAATTCACATAATTCATTTTATCATAGTTTCAAAAAAAAAAAAAAAAAGATGGAGCAAGGGGTCTTCAGAATATTTTTCTCCTCCTAAAGATATGCTGAAAACCATACAGATAGCAGTGGCTCTTCTTTTGAGGAAACATGATAAAATTGACTGTGTTGCAGAAAGGTCCTCAAAGACCTCACATGTTGGATCTCTATTTCAACTGTAATATTTCCCAAGTGTTCTCAGAAGTAAGGAGATAGTGTTGACCAACAATAAAGGGATAAGCGATTTATGGTCTTAGAAGCCTGAGTCTGACTGAAACTCGGTGCAACTAAATTATGGCAGCCCATGTCTCCTGTGAGACTATAGCCTGTAGTACTCTATGAAAATATTTATTTTATACGCTTATTCGAGAGTGAATCAGAAGAAGGGTAAACAAAAAAATAAGGCTGATTTTTCATTCTTTATGACTGACTGAAGTATTTGCAGTCCAAAGTGTGTAGACTGTAATCTTTCAGCTGATTTCCACTCTCCTTAGTATGTGGAAAAGTTTTCCTTTCCTTGATCCTCCCATTTCTTTTCCTGACAGACAAATGAAAAAACATCACCCACTGAAGTAAATGCAAACAGTAAACTACTTTTCCATAGAAGAGAGAAATAAGGTTGACGGCAGAGTTTTGCAAGCGTAATTCTAGTTCAGTGTAATGTGTTCTGAGAAAGTGTATAAAGCTTCACTGCACCCCATACTTAGTCAATGCATAAATGTCTCCAGTGACATAAATAATAAAATGAAGCGTCTCATACTATGGTGGAGATTTCTATAAATGGATAGGTTAGATTAAAAATTATCTTTCATATTATAAATTTCTGGTTATTTTCACTCTCTGTTTCCACTACCTTATTAGCAATTCAAGATATGAGCTCTTACCACTTTGTAGACTAAATTAATGACTTGGGTATTGCACTGGGAGTCAAAGTAATGTCCACAAGGCATAGCTTAGGGGTGTAGTTTTAAGCACTCCAGAAAAAAAATGTGGAGAATAGTTCGCACTCCATAAAAATAATTATAGTGTATGAATATTAACTGGAAAAAAAACAAACCACAGTCTTTCACTATAGTCTCACGTAGTACTGATTAAATATTAATGGGTGTTGAGGCCATTTTTTTAAATCTTTTTTCTTTTTTAACCATTATATAAATGGTTAAAGAGATTCTCTACTAATGTAGCAAAGTATACAGATTTAGGTATTAGATAAAGGTAATAAAAATGTTAGAGCAAATGCAGGATAAATCACTCGATTAAACACCAAAGTGTAACTGAGCAAAAATAAATACATGTAAATAGAACACAAAGTGTACATGGCCATAAAATATTCATTCTACTGCTATATGTCAGTTTCGTATTAAAAGCTGCCTAAATAAATTTATATGAAGAGGTTAAAATTCAATATTTTTCATTCAAAATTTAATTGCAAACTGTGTGAACATATTTATATTTTAATTTTAGGAGGTTTTTTTAGGCTTGTCAAGTGGTAGCATAATAATAGAACAGAAAATTAGCTCTGTAAGTTAGCTCTGTAGAAGCATAAAAAGTCTCAAATGACCTGATGAATAATAGGGTTTTTTCACTGAGTGTCACTCTGTAGCTGACTTGTAATACACCAATACTCTTCACCTGTGTTTTCCTGAAGATATGTTAAAATCATGTCGCCAGTGGCTTTCTAATACAGCCTTGCCACTGCTCTCTCCCCATGATTCCTCTTGACTGCACAAAACTAATAACAACCCTTATGGACTTCTCTGTACTGTTTATTTATGACAATGTATATGTGTCCTGCCTTTTGGGTAGGCTGTTCAGTTTTTTCCTGTTGTAGTTGCTGGCCTTTTCCACTTCCACTTTTATTGTTATTGTCAACTAAACTATATTTCTAACTCACTCAATTTAGTCCCTAAGTAGAACAGCAAATCTTGGAAAACTTAACTAAGGCCATAGAAGAAAATGTTTTTCAATAGAGATTTGATGACTTCACTTTCATCTTTGAAATGACAATCATATCTGCATTAATTTTAAAATCTTTTTTCTGAGTATTCATCATAGTGCATTATGTCCCCCACGTGTTTTTATAACATATGTTCTGACAGATGGGACCAAATATCTCAAATCTTATTTACAGTTTTCACACTAAGCCTAGGACATAGAATACTAAAATATATGGTAAGATGTTTATTTCAATTTACTGCAGCACATCTGAATGATGAGAGTTTTATTCCCATGTGTTTTATCAGCTGTATGACACCAAAATAAAGGGATACAACTGAGCTAAGAAAAGTAGCAAAACCCTAAAATTGCAATGTTCGTAAGCCCATTTAAATATGAATTAATTGCTTTAACAAGTATAGGCACACCTGCTTGTGGATTTTCAAAAGTCTACCCCTGCATTAATATATTACTCAAATTTATTTAGTATGATATCCCACTATCTAATTTTGAAAGCTGAAATGTCAGTCTGTTGCTTAGAATTGACCAGCGAAGTCAAGGAATTTTGTTCTTTGTATTGCTTCCAAAATAAAATAGATGTAAAATGTATCCCAAAGATTAGATATTAAAGGGTAAAAAGTAGAGTGAAAGCTGGCAAGAACACAAAGCAGTCTTTCCACATGATGTTTCAGGAATGAAAGAAAAAGAAGGGCAAGAGAAGTACAGACAGTTGATTCTTTGAGATAGAATAGAGGTCCTTCTCAAGCCTATTTTTCTATGAATTTGTTTTTTCTACAATTTTGTTTGCAGTCTTCTATCTAAAGCTTTCCTTTGCATAGTTTTCTGCCTCAAATTTTGCTCCTCTGCTCGGTATTAAATGGTAAGGTCTCTAGAATAAAAGATACACAAAAATATGTTATCAGCTACTGTGTGACACGATGCTACTTAATGCATGTCTACCGGCTTGTGGGTGTCCTGAGTGGCTCTTTGTCTCTTCGACAGGTACCATCCACCTCCGTGTTCCCGAGTCTTCCCCAGTTGGGACAGCCATTGGCAGCGTTAAAGCCACAGATGCAGACACTGGAAAAAATGCAGAAGTAGAGTACAGAATTATAGATGGCGATGGGACTGACATGTTTGATATTGTGACACAGAAGGACACACAGGAAGGCATCATAACTGTGCGAAAGGTGTCTATTAACAGCATTCACTAAATGATTTTTGTGTTAATATTATATCACAAATACTCATTGCTTAGATCATGAGATGAAGTGCTGACTGCTTAACATCCTCAATCACTGACTGAAAGGGACTATTTCCTTTTAAGGTGAACTGGAAATAAAAGTCGGTAACTATAGCTGAGATACAGCATAGGTGTAAAGCATTGTTGCCAGCAAAGTATGAAAAAAGGGACCAGAGTCACTAATTATCTCTGTGTTTTTAAACGCAGACTTCTTTCATATTCATGAAACCTATTTTGTTCAGCAAGCGATCAGCAGTTCACTCACTACTTGGAGACATAGGTTTTCCTTATCTGTGAGATTCTCATCTCCTTGCGTGACCAGTGTATGCCAGAACACACTCATGAAAGCTGAGTTGCAAGTTCAGGTTCCTGTTTCCAGCATATCAGATGGTTACCACATGAGCAGTGTGTACATAATGATGGTGTTCTTGTGTCAGAGCTAGCTTTAGTTGTGCCCTCTGTCTTGCATTGTCAGGACACTTTCAGATGCTTATCTTCTAAGTGCTTATCTCACAGTTAGAAATGCCGCTCTCCTGCTCCTCAACAAATTCTTTTCCAGAAATCTCTTGGTCCTTGTATTTGGGCTTTTGAGATGTGTTTCTAAAGAGTTCAGGCATCATTTCTATCATAAAGCACTGTTTATACTAGCTCTTCAAACAAATCTCCTTAAGCATAAAATAATGAATTAAACAGTGATATAAAATATATCTCCACATCTCTTGATAATGGCAACCAAGGAAAAGATAAGTTCTGCAAAGATAAGAGAGTGTTACTCTTCAATCTCTCTATTCTTCTGTGTTCATAGTCACTGTAGTAGTTTACCTGGAAAGGATGACCAAACAAAGTTTGGGGTCTACTATTATACTGAACTAATAGAATCTTGAAAAAACAGTCCAGTAGCTGAATCAAGCATAAAAAAAATTGTGTTATAATACAGCAGTTCCAAAAATGTCACTGCGAAATACTGATGAACAAGATCTTGTGATTTTGTCATTAACAGTCTGACAGAATATGCATTTTTCAGGATGCTTTCTCCTATTGATGAATAAGTAGTTTATTGAATACCATAGACAACAACATTAACTAGCAAGGGAGAAGATGAGAATGCTGAGTTCATTGATTTAGTAAAATATTCTGGGATTTTATTATTATTATTTATCCCCGTTGATTGTAATTTCTCTTTTTAGTGGTGAATAACAACAAATAGCTGATGTTCCTTTACTGAGCCCTTAAGTTATTAAGTCTGATTTTAACATCTGCTGTAAAAGAACTTTTCTATACAATTTTTTCTATACAAGTTCTCACAGACAAAATAATTGATTTGCCACAATTTCTTATATTTGGGCAACAGTTTGGTTCATTACTGTTAACGGGTTGGAATACCTGTTTAATCCACAGGTTTCATATTCATGTTTTGCAGTGTAGGTGGAAGAGATGTCCAAATTGGATGTGTATGTTGTAGTAGCAAGTTTACGTATTCATTGTGCACATTCTGGCAAATTAAGCCAGCTAGCTAGAATAAGGCAGGACTAGCATTTTTTCTTTGCTTCTAGGCTTGAAGCCATCATCCCTTAACAGCAGCATGCTGCACTTTATAAACACACCAGTAGTCTCAGATCTAGGTTAAATAGTAACATTGTGTTGCATTTTTCAACCGTATTCAGATATTCTACCATGTGCTCTAACCACTTTTTTAAAACAAATCTGGGGCAGTGAAGAAACTCAGTCTTTCACTGGACTGCATCTTTCTGCTCTTGAATAGTGTATTTAAATGTCTAATCTGTCACTTTGCATCTTTTGTGAACATTAATTAGTATTTAAAAGCAGTTAGGAAGAAAATAAGTCTTCAAACACCCATTTTGATGAATGAAAACCACTAGTTCTATATTTCTCTGAGATTTTGTTAGAGTTAATGAAGTCTTCTTTGTGTCAGAAAGGTAAATTCTCATCTTGCTCATTTCCTCAGAATCATTAATTAGCTAACATTTTTCATCTATGACAGCTAGAAAAATTTGAAGGAATAGAATTCTTTTCTATCCAAAGTGATTTCTAATTATAACCCTGAGCCGTTCCTCCTTCCATTTTAAAAAGGAACTGCTGACAAAAATGTCAACTTTATTTTGCAAAAAACTCTGATGTTGGATTCATTAAATTAAATGAAAAGGAACAAGATTAAGCTCTTACTGTTTCTCTAGATATAGAGAGCTTTGACACACACACATTCCTTAAAAGACATCTGAAACATTCCTGATATTTAAGACCAGCTACATAGGTTTGACAATAAGAATACTCTGGCCATTTTAATTATCCAAGAGTTTACAGTATTTATTGAGAAATATTAGTATTAAGTACCTTGTTCTGAACTGTTACTATTTCCACTCTGTATGTCAAGTATTTTAAATGCTGTGATTTTTTCAAATCCATGTTCTTGTGAAACAGCTGCAAAGTTCCCTAAATAATCGGTTTATTTGCACTGAAAATCTTTTTGTCATTGATGCTGAGATAATTCAACTAATGTTTAGGAAGAGACACTTCCTCTAAAAACCATGGAAATTTCTTACTAGACAAAGTAATTCCTGTGGTGGGGAAAATTTGAATTGTGTTGGTGTTCCCACAATGCAGGGCAGTATCTGATAAGGCTTGAGTCCTCTTCAGTTTCCATTATCAGTCAATATATAAATGTAATTTAATAAGCTTTGTCACAATTTTTATTTTAGCCACTGGATTATGAGACAAGACGACTTTATACTTTGAAAGTAGAAGCTGAGAATACCCATGTGGATCCACGCTTCTATTATCTTGGGCCTTTCAAAGATACAGCTATTGTGAAAATCTCTGTAGAAGATGTAGATGAACCTCCCATTTTCAGCAGATCTTCTTACCTTTTTGAGGTGCATGAAGATATTGAGCTGGGGACAATAATAGGAACGGTAATGGCAAGGGATCCTGATTCAGCCTCAAGTCCAATAAGGTAATATTTCAGATTCTGTAAATCCATTATGTGATAAAGAAATTAAGATAAATAGTAATACAGCTTGAATTTTCATGTACACATTATTCACAGGAATAAGGTGGTAGTGTTTTTTGTTATTTATTAGTGTCCCGTAGATAGACAGAACTGAGAACTATGTTAATCTGTTAACCTCCAAACACATTGGGGAACAGCCATTCACTTACACACAAAGTATGTTATAAACTATATTTAGGGGGAGGGGAGGATATTAGTTTATTTTTCTATAATGCTTAAGCTTTAAGAAAAATGTAAGACAAGGCTTTCCAAGGATATATGCTGTCTGAAATACCAAAAAAAGTACCAAACTTACATTGTGATAAAAGAACCTTATTTACTGACTTTATAGTCAATTGCCACATATTTCTTCATAAGGCCCAGGTGGATTAGAGAGTGAAAATTAATCTTATTTTATCCTATGGCAATTCATGTCTATGGAAAAGATAAGACATAATAGCACACCTCTAAAATTTGAGAATATATAAATAACTTAACGCTGCAACTTTATCTACTCTAATTACATGAGACAACTGTCAGTTTTAGTGATTATACTATCTTAATTGTGACTGAAAAAGAACAAACTTGGAGCTTTTGCTCATTTTGTATCTGACGCAACTTGAATTGAAGAACTGTTGTAGGCATTTCCCTCACCACTATTATTTACAGTGACTAGTAAGCTAAAGATTATTTTATATATTTTTTAACATCCTTTTGATTTTTAATTTAGAAGAATAAGGTGGAGAAAACCAATAGTTACAAGAGCAAAGAAATTTGTAAAATGTTGAAAGGGACCACTGAACCTAGATTTAGTTCTCTTGAAGAAAAAAAATCAAAGATATATGTGATATTGTTATTCATAGTACAGTAATTTCAGATTTCATTTAATGTCATCTATTTGAAAACAAGAACTTAATTCGAATGACATTTGTTTTGTTCCTCAATTTTCAAAGCAACCTTGTATTTTCATTCAAACAATAACTACCTAGGATAAGTTTTTACAAGCTTTTATTTCTTACAAGATCAATACCAAATACAAAGTACAATATGTTTACCCCAGAAGTTAACAGCTAACATTTAAACTAATGTAGTCTGAAGGCTGGCATATGTTGAAATTAGAGTAGTTTCTATAATACTTTGACACTGTTATTTAAAAAAAAACAAACAACATAGATTCAGGATGTGGCATTGATTCAGGTTTTGTTTTTTGTTTTTTTTTTCTGTTTAGCTGTTTTTAAAAATACTAATTTCTCTTTATTAAAGCTACATGTAATTTAGACTTCCTGTAAATTGAGTGCAAATAGCTTTCTGTTGCACTAATTTCTATTTCTGTTCAATGAATATGAAGGTATTTTCTGGAAATAATAATTTTGGTACCATTTGAAAGCCATTAGAAGTAATATGATGGCGTAAAAATATGTGCTTATCTCATGTTTTAATGAAGCAATGTAGAAAAGATCTTGTTAGCTAGAGAAGTGATTATTGCCTGTTGAAAAACTGTTAGGTAGAGTGCTGCTGATATAATTTCTTGTCTTCAAAAAAACTAATACCATGGATGAAGTAAAATGAAATGCTTATCATATAAACCAAATAGTCTTAAGTATAATTTCTCTACAAAATAGCAGATTTCTATTTCATTCTAACTGAGAGTTATTATTGTGAGCTAACAGTAAAAAAAAATAGTTTGAGCAAGTTTTTATTGCACTTTCAGAAGTCTTCTTTGACTGTTCTAATTTTCTTTTGTTTTGTTTTTGTATTCATTTTGGTGTTGACTTGTTTGCTGGAGTTTCGTTTTTGTTTTACGTATTTCCTTCTATTGTGTCTGATAGATTGAGCAAACAATAGCCACCAAAACTGTATAAATATTATTTTCATATCACAGCATTTTTTTATTTGGCTCAATTTATTTAAGTACTGTAAGTGAAACCAGATACACTTGATGAACTGTTTAGATCACTCATAAAATTTTATAGAAACATGAACAACAGTTTCTGTTGCACCGTACAATTGTACTAGTTAACTTTTTTAAAAATTTGGCCCTATTCTGCCACATACACTGATAAATGCTCTGTATTTGGCAAAATCCTACATTAAATTCCACATCAAAGGTTCAATCCTAATTGAAAACAGTGTTAAATATTAGGGAAAAAAATGGGGAAAAGAGCAATTTTCTGATACTAGTTTGACACCATCATATTATGTTAGGAGTTGTTTTGCCTGCAGAAGCAGTATAAAGATCCTTTAACCTCTCTTCATGAAAGTTCTGCATACAGATTTTTTTAACTTGATCTTTAGTGAATTATTATATCCTGAATTGTAGAAGCTAAACTTATAGCAATACTTCTGAAAAGCTCATGAATTACTGTCAGTCTTGATCTGAAAAAAAAGTATATCAAAGACAACTTTCAAGATAAAAAAATTCTTTAATTATTATTTTGAAATTCTGACTTTTTTATGATTCTCATATATGTCTGTAAATGCTCTTATTATCAAATATTACACTACTGAATCATATTTTTGAAATTCTTCCAATTTTCATTCTTTATTCTGTGAAGCTAACATTCAGAATTTTCAGAAGTGTTTATAGAAACTAAATATATGTCATTTCAAAACTAACCTTTGTAATGGAACATATAGAATGTAAAATCTATTTTGACTTGTGAAATATATGCTTTTTTCCATTTTCTATAATTTCGACAATACTTTTTATTTCTTTATCATATATAGGTTTTCTCTGGATCGTCACACTGACCTTGACAGGATATTTAACATTCATTCTGGAAACGGGTCCATCTATACTTCTAAGCCACTTGACCGTGAAATATCACAATGGCACAATCTTAGTGTTATAGCATCTGAGATCAGTAAGCCAATTTGGTTTTTCTTTTTCCTTTCAGTTTTCCTTAGCTTGTAGAGTTACACTTGTGACTTTGTGAGTAAAAAAACCTCCCTTCCTTACTCCCTGCCCCTTTCTACTAGATCTTCTGGAAATCAAGCTGTGGGAAGTTAACAATGGCTGTTTCCTCACTGCTTTTTTCCTCACCTGCTTCCATCACTGACCTTTACTGTCCAAGTTATTTCTCAAATGTACCAAATTAAATAATGTCACTGGAGTAAATCTGTTTTTTTCCTTTTCTTGGAGGACTGTAACATGATTTTGCTTTTAAAATACCAGAGTTTAGAACGGTAGTCTATGTTTTTGTCTCTATTGTTTTCTTCATTTCCTTAAAAGTACTTTCATTATTTCTTCCTGTGGTACCTACACCTACAGCTCTTGGAATCAATATATCTTACAAGTTCTGTTCAATTTGATCCTAAACTGTAGCATTTCTTGGACTATTTAAATCATCTCTCTGTAGATATTTTCATGTTAACAGCACAAAGAGAAAAGCAGAGGTCCTCCTAAGCCTACTACGTTATTGAGATTAGGTCTAATCAGTGGACACAATATTTTCTAAGGGACAAAGTTCTGATCTTTGAAATCAGCTACTACTAAGAATTACTTGCTTTCAAAGTCACTTATTTTTTAAGATTAACTCTAAGTCAGTAAAAAAAAAAAAAAAAGTAAACACTGATCAGCAGTGAAATGTGACTGGTAAGAGCTACACTGTAGAGAACTAAATGGAACATTGTGCCCTGCCAATTAAACACTCTGTAAAAAAACCCCAGAAAACCCCAAAAAATAAACAAGTGTAATTTTTTTTTAAAGTCTTTCTTTTTCTTGTGATGCATTGACCTGAGCTTGCAATCCTTCAGAGTGCTGTCAAATGTTGTGCAAATACTTTTCAGATTTATATATTGCAAAAACTTTGCCTCCTTACATAATTATATCTCAGTGTTCAACTCATTTCTTTGTCATGAAACTTACAGCAAATTTACAGTCTGGACATATTACATTCTAGGAGTAGCTAGCATTCTCCAAAGAGGTGTGTTAGTTTTGGAGAAAGAAGTTAAGGAAGAGATTTAGGTCTTTAAATCTTTAAAAATTTTACCCATTACAAAATGGGAAAGCAGTGTTAAGATTAGAAATTATTTGAAAATTAGTACAAACATGCAAAAGGCTATGAAAAACTCTGTCATAAACTTGGCATTTTAAACAATTCAGGATGTCAAAAAGATCCTCATCGTACCCTTTAGCAAAGGTCTTATTGATAACAAGTGAATAAAATTCCAGGTGCTCCTAAATGTTTACTGTTTTATTTGAAGCAGAATAAAAGAGGGGAGGGGGCGAATCAGTAATTTGGAATTATCTCTCACTGTTGTTAGTTATACCATTCCATTAATGTTGCAAAATCATATAGTACTTAGCTACCATCCAGCAGAATTCCAAGAAATGGCTGCACTATTTTACATCTAGGCATTATTTCTTATTCTTCGTATGGCAAGTGAGAACAGGGACACTTGTATTCCTGACCTAACCCATAGTAATAAAAGAGCACTCTAAATAATAATAGAGTTTTGGTATTTGGCAAGGGGGAGGTTACTATTCTTAAGCTGCTGTCTGAAAATCTACCTTCATATTTTTTAAGGACATTTAAACATATAAACTCTTATTTTAATAAGTTCTGTAGCAGATTCTTTTGGGGGGTTAATTTCATCTGTTTTGTTGGAATTTCTTTAGGCACAAGAGAGGAAAGTCAGGCTTGAAAGATGTTCAAAATATGTATGCATGTCATCAACTAAATTAACTATATCCCAGCGAAACCCAACATAATGCATAAAGTCAATAATATCTTCTCTCCGTAAAATAAACCAGAACACAAATAATTTTAAAATTAAAGATAAAAACCTTACAAAACCTTGAGCCCACCAAATAATCAAATTTGTTATGATAGTAGTGGCATACTTTAACATACTAAATTTGAATAGATTGATATTTGCAGCCCCTATCTTCATGTAAAATCTTAATTGCTTACTAGATACTAATACTTTATTTACTCTAAACAAATAATTTCCTTATTTTTCAGAAGGCCTGATTCTTACATGTTACCAGTTTGTATGCTAAATATTGAGCAGATTCGAACCCAATCTTGCAAGAATAATGTTCAAGAAATTTGGAAGAAAACAGAAAATTCCTAGTAAGAAAATAATCTCTTTTTTTTTTCTCTCTTCTGCTGTCAGACAACCCCAAAGATGCTACTCGTGTTCCTGTCTATGTAAGAATTCTGGATGTTAATGACAATGCTCCACAGTTCGCTGTATTCTACGATACTTTTGTATGTGAAAATGCAAGAGCTGGACAGGTATGCCTCTGATAAACACTACCTACTATCCAGTTTTGCTACAGCATGCAACTGTAGATCATTCTTGCCTGTTGCTCGGGAAAAATCATATCTGAAATAGTTTCTGAAATGTTGAAAATGAAAGCAAAGTAGTTCTGTAGGTGAGGCTTAGAGTGAAATCTCAATATATTACAACAGTATCAGTTTGCTAATTACCACTTTTCTTTACCTAACCTTGTACTACTGTTAAATCCTGACCAGATGTGTCCAAGAGACATGGTCATAATTTTTCTTTGTCATAAATTTCATAAAGTAAAATGCTATATGTAACTACTAAAAAGTTTGATCTATATTTCCAATAACTCTCAAATAGCAAAATTCAGATATATTTCAATCCACACTGATGGTGATTATAAACAATTACATCTGCCACACTTTTTTTCTTTTTTTAATTGTTAGATTTATCTTTCATTATCATACCAAAAACTTCTGAAAAGGAAAAGAAAAAACAACCATACATTTTTAAACTGGTAACATAATATTTTGGTTTGCCTCTTGGAGGCTACACAATGTGTACTTCAATTTAAGTGAAATGACTGTGCTACTTAATATCTAATTCCTAATAGACAGCTGTTTATTAGAACTGTTAAAAAAATGTTTTCCTATTACATTAGAACACAATCATCCAATAATAAAGCCTTTAAAATTGTAGCAGTAATAGCTCAGTACAACTCCTTCAGTACCTTTGAATAGAATGTGGGAGAAGTGCCAGCTTGTCTTAACTGTTTGAGTCTCACAGGTATGGCATTCAGGTTGTATTACAAATTTCACATTCAGGTTGCCTTTCTTCATTCCAAAGTGACACCAGTT
The DNA here is from genome assembly GCF_001604755.1 of Lepidothrix coronata. Lineage (NCBI taxonomy): Eukaryota > Metazoa > Chordata > Aves > Passeriformes > Pipridae > Lepidothrix > Lepidothrix coronata. The sequence goes on along the minus strand of NW_016690206.1, from coordinate 3,176,640 downwards.
GGAAATAAGAACAAAAGATTTAAGGTCCAAATCTATAATGCATAAAATATCTAAAGGTACTGAGCAAGGGCATTTGTCTGGTTTGACAGTTGTGAGAGAATTCAAGCTGTTAGATAAAGGGAAATCAGTGGCTAAAAATGTAGAAATTTTGACAGTTGTAGTTTCTTCTATAAATACTAAAATAATGTTTTAATAATTTTCAATATGACATGAGCGTTAAGAATTGGAAAACAAGAACATTGAATTTTCCTGTTCCAGTTTCACCCAAAAAAATCCTAGGTTAAAAAAAAAAAAGTCTAAATGCATTAAACTATAAATTTTACTCACCTGAGGTTCTAGAATCTGTTATATACAGGATACTAATAATGGAGGGTACAGAAAATGTTAGTAGAACAGTTATGTTCCACATAAATGTATGTTAAGGAACTCTGTTCTCCACTATCTAGATTATTGAAGTCAGTATTTAAATTTAAATTTAAATTTAAGTCAGTATCTAATTTAAACATAAATAGAAAAGGTATTTCTACATTCCATTGTTTTTCTGTTTACATTCAGAACAGGCTGTCAGTTAAAAAGTTGAATAAAATAACACTAATCATTTATGACTGATAAATGAGAAGCTAATTAAGTGTATGCACCCGCAAATGTTTATTTAAATTGTTATAGAGCTCAAAAGTGTCTTTTTATCAGAAAAAAAACCCTACCAAATTTACTAAAATGATCATTAATATAAACATTTCTTATGAAATCTGAATTGCGAATGATGGCTTAAAGAAAGCAATTCACAGGAAGAGAAAAAATGCAATGCTGAATAACATGAATAATCTATTTGAATGTAATTATATTCTTCTTGTTTACTGGTAGATCATAAATAAGACTTGTTATTTTCAAATTCAGTCTGTCCTGAGAGACTGAATCTAATCAATCCCAACTGAACATGGTTCTCTAAACTTGATTCCTCCCACATTTATACTATCTTTCTTCCCTTTCAGGTTTCTGTAGTTGCTTTTGATCCATGATCAAATTTGTATCTTCCATTAGATCACAGAAAATAATGATGATTCATCAGTCACAAATTTTGTGGTATTCATTTAAATATTTCCTATCTACAAAAGAAAGACATTTTAATCAATATTATAGTTTTCCATTTACTTAATTTATAAAGAAGCCTAAATAATATATATATATACATACTTACACATATAGACCCACACACTATATATGATACCTATAGATGTGCAGGTATATACATGTATATATACATACATACAAATATATAGCAAGAGAGAAATGTGACTTTGTAGACTGAATGGCTCAAAGGGCCTGTGATGTTTTCCTACTTGCTACTACTGCTGATGTCAGATTGTACCGTGACCTTACAAACAATGTGAATATCCTATCTCAAAAAACTCAAGCAGCACTTCTGGCAGAATGCTATTTTGGTGGTTGCTGTTCTTTCGACCCTCTGAAAATGAGGACAGTCTTAGTGTGATGGCATAAAGAGGACACAGGCATTCATGTGAGCTGTACAAAGCTGACTCAGTAGGGGTTCAGGGAAAGAAAGCAGCAACGTGCTCAGACTGCTGCAACTCCATAACCAAAGAAGTTCAGCTGTCCTCCGGCCCCAGGTGAGAAGAGCCAGGAGCTGGGCATCTGGACAGATGGAATCCCACTGGTTTTTGTCAGCTCCCAGCTGTCACACGTCTGGCAGCTCAGCAGCCAGTCTCCAAAGATCCTCTAGTGTAAAAGATAGGAAGCAGTGTAGAAAGCAGAAGTCAGTCCTGCTTTAGAGAGATTTTGCATGGAAGCTGAGTATGATTTTTCTATATATATTTTTTTTCCCTATAGCAATGGTCAGAAGAGATGCCCTTCTTCTCTCTTTGCAAATGATACGCCAAAAGAAAAGAAGGCAGGAGCTGACCTTGGACAGCTTCCAGGTGCCCATCCAGGCACTTCCTCCCTCCTCAACAGTACAGGGGGAGAAAATATGAAAAAGGAAATGGCTTGAGACAGAGACAGACTTAGCAATTTCCATCACTGGCAAAACAGATTCGACTTGGGGAAAATTAATATACTGTCAGTTAAAAATAGGGTAGGGTGGTGAAAAACAAATACAAAAGAAAAGAAACGCTTTCCCTTCATCCCACTTTCTTCCCAGGTTCACTTTCACCCCTTCACTACTGACTCATCTACCTTCTCTTCTCTGACACTCCTTCCTCCTCATTCTTTTTCCCGTTCCAGTGTGAGTATTTCTCGTGGATGGCAGTCTTTCAGGATAAATCTCCTGCAGCATGGGGTCACCTCCAGGTCTGCAGGGAAACACCTATCCCACCGGGATCTCTCTCAGGGCCGCAGGCCCATCCCTGCTGGGGTCTCCCCTCCCCTCCTCTCCTCCTCCCGCTCTGCCCTTGGGGCTCGTAGGGCTGTTTCTCACCCGGTTCCCCTCCCTCAGCCCTGGCTGCTGGGCAGTGTTTTGCCCTCCCTTGCCCAGGCTTTCCCCGGGGCTCTCTCCCTCCCACCCATGGGGGCCGCACCAGCAGACTGCCAGCACTGGGGGCACCTGCACCTGACACAACTATATTGTGATGTTTAAATGGGAAAATGCTTACTTTTCTTCCATTTTCCTTTGGCCATTCACCGTCTTCTACTCTGGGTCATTGTAACTCCCCGTGTGTGTATGGGAGGGTTATATACCTAAAATATACCAAACCACATACAGTTTTGTGTTAGTAGACCCATACCAACAAGGGTGCCTAGTGGCGTTCTGGTCCTTTGTGTTCTTTTCTGAAGGACTACCTCCGTGAACCAGAGGTAGGAGTAGGTAAACAACATGGCTCTCTGCAGCTTTCAAACCCCTCCACAGTAGTGAAGAAAGATGTATTTCCATCTGTTTGGGTCTCCAAGCACACTTGTTACAATCTTGCTATTATTAGCCTTCATTTTGCTAAATCTATACGCGCCCACTCTTCTTTTCACATGTCCCTTTGTTATATAAAGAGGTCTAGCTCATAATGAGTTCTCTTTCAGAGACCTTTTAAAATATGAATGATTTATTCTTTTTTCCTATAACTTAATTCAACAAAGATTATATAAACACACTAGGTTTCTTGAATTAATTCTTTTTATGTTGCTCCTCTTCATATCAACTCATCTGACCCACATAACAATCTTCATCAGGGATGTTTTTCTTACTAAAACCTTGCTTAAACATGGCTTTTGGTATCTTTATATTTCCAGAAATTTCCTTGTTATATTCACCAGGTGTCTTTCTAAAAATGGTTGCAAAACTAAATTCCTTGTGGTTTCATTTTCTAGCATTCAATTTTCCCTTCTTATTTTTAGATGTTTTTATAGAACTTTCTTATATCCTTCGATCTTGAAGCCTTTTTTTATCTGTGTTTATTGCATCTCCCTCTTTTCTTTTGACATACTACAATTTGTGGTCAATTTACTTGAAATTTTTTTTCCTCTTTCTTTTCCAGGTCCCCTGATTCATTCTTACCATAGTTTTTTCAGTATATTTCCATAGATCTGATATCTTCCAGTGGTTTTACTAGTATCAGAATTTTCCTTTTGCCTTACTTTTTTCAAAAACTCACAAAGTTTTACTTTTTTTACTCTGGTAAGAGAAAGTTTTTGAACTGCAAATTGATATACAGTTTCTAAAGAGTTTTGCTTTTTTTTTTCCTTAATAGTACATTGTCTGTTCTGTTCTTTGTGCTGCATTTAAAAGCAAATATATAATGTATTTAAAAAAAAAAAGTTTACTTAAACAGTTGATAGAACTGATGCTCAAAGATGACCTAACAAGCAGAAAGATGAATTTTGTTGGAATAAGCAGACTATACAGAAAACTTGTTTCCACTTTGTAATCAGTTTTTTAGCGGCTAACAACCCTCATGACTACTTAATTTCCTGACTGTTATCAAACAGTCCTTGACTTTCCTGCAGTTACTGCTTTGCAGCATTGATAGCAAGAAGAAGCAACTTACTGTGGGTGTAACAGGGGTTTCCCATGGTTGACAGGTCTAAGAGAAAAAAACGGTGTTTGAAATCGCATGCAAAACAGGTTATATCACATTAAAAAAGCAACCAATATTTTCAGGAAATAATTTGCAAACTGTGTAATATAATGCTTTCAATTCTACATACTCTTTTTAAACTACGAGTGTGGACACTTAGCAAATCAGTTTATTTTCATCAGCGTAACACCAAAAACTGACTGTATTCATGGTCTCTAGTCAAGAAGTAAAAGGGACTAGTGTTTTCTTGATTTAATTTTGTTGATATCTCTCAAGATTCATATGCTAATTACTCACATAATTAAAATATTCAAATAATTAAATAACTACTCAAATAATTAAAATATTCATTCTTGAAAATAAACAATATTCTATGCTCGGATTATCAGTTTTGTTCATTTTATAAGGTATTGTATATCATGTATGAAGATAGATTTAGAGAAAGGCAAAATGCCAGTTGAGAAAGCAAGGAAGCTGCTACATTAAAAGAAATACGATCCTTGCCTTGTGAAGAAATTTATTGCTGTTTTCTGGATGGACAATAGAGAAGTTGGGAGTTAGTCATGCATTTGTTAAGGCAAACAGGAGTACATTGCATTTGTTGATATTAAAGATGATCAGACCTGACAAAAGCTGTGATATGAAGAGAAATGGCTGTATTTGAAGGAATTGGAAGAGGAAAAACAAACAGGGTTTAACGAGTATGCCACAGGGAATGAGTAGTGTTAAAAATTAGATGTAATTCCATGGTTGAAAAATCAGTGCAATTTAAAATGATGGATAAGAAGTGAAGAAGAAAAATGACCTAGACTAAAGATTAATCTATTTTTGGAAGTTAAACTTAAGAACATAACTGAACATTCAAGCATGCATGCACAAAAAATCCATCCATAAGTTCATTTTTTATTGCTGTGATATAAAAAAAGTCCCAGTCTGAAATTAAGCAATAAATATGCCAAAATGTAATTTGTTTGGGAAATAATATTTTTCCTCTCTTAGATATAGAAACTTCAGTGAAAAATGCCACACATTCACTCACTTGACAGATAAACAAATGATGATAAAAGGGCTTGCCATTACTTTCCCAAAAATACCCACAATTTTTTGTAAGCATTGGAGAAAACACTCAGCGGAAGTATTGAACTGACCTGATGTAGCTTACTCTGAGAATTGTGACACCTGATTCTCATCCCACCCTGAGGTGGTGTATCTCCAGAATATACTATGTTTTATAAGAGTTGAAATATACTCTAACTGGCATTTTTCATCTCAGGAATCATATTGGTGTGTTTTGTTATGATAATAAATAGAAAAATCATGTTTAGAAACAAATGTTTTAATTTTGAAATTTAATTTGAAACTTTAACTTCCGTATCAGAAATATGTGTTTGATAAAATACCTTTTTTATCACAAAACCAAAAAACTTCCTGCGAATTACTGTCCTAGATTATGATTTGAACTTAAAATGATGGATCAGAGATAAAGAATAAAAACTACTTAGGCTACAGCTGAAACTATTTTTAGCAAGTTTTGTCCACATGTGGGTACAAAAATATAGGTGTACATGTACTACCACATGAAAGATAAAGATGTTCTTGTGGGAAAAACTTATATAGTACACTTTTTTTGATATTTGTTCAGTTACTATATTGTTAAATCAATGTGTCTGAATATTGTTATTTTAATATTTTTAATCTTCTTTGATGAGACAGCTTTATCAAAAATCTAGATGTATGTGGGGTTTTTTGTTGTTTGTTTGCTTGCTTTTTTTCCTACAGCTTATTCAAACCATAAGTGCAGTAGACAAAGATGACCCTCTTGGTGGACAAAAATTTTTCTTCAGTTTAGCTGCCGTTAACCCTAACTTCACTGTTCAGGATAATGAAGGTAATATTCACGCCTGTTTCAAGGAAGGAGTTTTATCTTTGCTGTCTCACTACATTCCTGAAATGTATTTGCTTTTGATGTCTATCAGTTGGTAGAGAAGCTGTGAAGATTGCTGCTAGCAAGAAAAATACTTTACCTGAATGTTTGAGGTTTAGGACTTCTACAGTTTTATCTGTTTAAGGGAGGCAAAAACGTGATAAAACAAATTATAAAGAAAATCAGTATAAGTGTTGTCTTGGGGTGAAAGAGACATGAAATGCATGACTAAAGGAGAAAAAAAAAAGCTTTCAGAAATGCTGGCAAGTTGAGATTTTTCACTTTAGCCTTCGGTCACATAGTTCTGATTCCCTTGGCCTTCTCTTTTACTTCTTTCTGACCATTAATGTAAATAATGGTTTTGAGAGCATAGCCACTTTGGCTTTTCTTTTGATCCTTTGGCAATCTGTCTTTATCAGAGAAAATTTTCAGAAGCTTCTGTTGGGAAAGGAGGACTATGCATTTTGGCCTTCTTTATAAGTATGACTAATTGAGAGGACTCCAGATTACAGAAGAAATAAATCAAGGGGAACATGGTATCAGTCTTCAAATGTGTTGCACGCATAAAGGCAATGGGAATAATCCTGATGATTTCAGGAAGTAATAGGTTGCAAACAACAGCAGAAAAAAAGAATTCTAACACTAGGGAAGTGAAGACTTGAAATCAAATACTTTGGGTATCTTATAAAATCCCCAGCAGGAGAGGTATTTAAAGATCCATCAGATGCATAGTTTCTGATGTTGAATGAAAAAAAATAGCATAAAAATACATAAAACAAATGGAGGGAAGCAATAAAGGAAAACTTTGTCTTTCACATCTTGAAGTCTATAAAAAATTTAATATTTTAAACAAATATTATATCCTGGTGACTAGGTCCTGAGTGCAGATAGGTATAGATCTTGCTCTATATTTGCTATCTGCAATGATTTTCTTTCTTTTTGCACATGGGTTCTTTTCATTCAGCCTGAAGTTGGCTGTCAAGATAGCTAACCACTGAGCTGAAGCAATCCAAAAATACAATGAAAATTAAATTTTCCTTTTAGTGGAGACTAAACATATATTTTCTCTCTTTTGGACTAAAAATTTAACAACTCTGGTGTTGGCTGACTCTTGTGTTGTGGCTCTAACAATAGAAGAAGTAGTCTCCCTGTTATTCATTCCTTCTCTTCCTTTCCTTCCCTCTGGATGCTCAGTGAACAGCTTTTGATGCTGAAGTATACTGCACACAACTAAGATTTGTCTGCTACAGATACAGTTTAGTAAGTTCACTTCTCAAAAATGTGCAGGTAAATCTATTGTCTTTCACATTTTCTGAATTACTAAGACAATTTCTATTAAAAAAAATCTACTCCATGTGCTAAGGTACATAATTTATGGTTCTACAGTGTGTTGAAAGTGTTTTGGTGTAGCAAATCTTATTCTGAGTTGACAGATAGCATTCCCATAGATGTTGTCACAGATGATCCATAGGAAGAATCTTTCAGAGCAGAGTGCTTGTTGAACTGTGTGAAGTGGAAGGTTACTTTTTTTCAGTTGGCCGCTGCATTTCAGGGCTTCAGCCCTGAACTATAACTATGTCACGCACCACATGCATTAATCTATAAAACATTTTAAGCTTTGAGAAATCCTCTTTTCAAATCACATGCAAAAGTGATGCAGAGGCACAGACACGCAGGCCAGATGTACCTAAAAAATTATAAATAGCTTTCTGATCAAATGGGAATGTTGTTAGAAAAAGAGAGCTATCACCATGATATCAGGAACTATTTCAAAGTGTAACTGCTGAGGTAAAATATGGTGGATTGCATCTACTACAAATTGTATGTTTTATGTTCATATAGTCTACAACAATATATTTTAATCAATCTAGATAACACTGCCAGAATTTTGACAAGACGGAATGGCTTTAGTCGACATGAAATAAGTACTTACCTTCTACCAGTGGTGATATCGGACAACGACTACCCGATCCAGAGCAGCACGGGCACGCTGACCATCCGAGTGTGTGCCTGCGACAGCCGGGGGAACATGCAGTCCTGCAGTGCTGAGGCCTTGCTCCTCCCTGCCGGCCTCAGCACAGGGGCACTCGTTGCCATTCTCCTCTGCATCATTATCCTGCTAGGTAAGAAAAGAAATGCGTCTTCCCCCACCCAGGAACAAATATTTCAGGCCTGATTCATTTTACGAAGCTATGCAGGTTGATAAAATCCATGATCATGGATTTTGCAAGAATTTAACTATAGCTTGAAATGAAAAGGAAAAGAACCAAAAGCAAACTCTGTTTTTCTGTTAATTGGACACTGTAAATAAGAATTCAAGTCTCAGACTGTTAAAACTATCAGTGTGCAAACAGAAGCTCATTTATGTTCTTTTGTTAAGTTGATCAAAAAAAGAAATATCAGAGAGGAGGAATAGTATAATCAAAAACTGCTTTCATGTCTTTCATTTGAATTTTTTCTTGAGGAAATGTCTCTATTTAATAAACTATCTAAAGTCAACATACAGTATATATTTCACACATAATAAGACAGTAAACTGTATTCTTTTATATTAAAGCACTGCCTATCTATAGGTTTCTGTGCTGTAATTAAAAAACCCTCTATTTTGTGGTTTTCAGAATATCACTTAATGACCTATAATTCACCTCAAACCCAGTTTTTAACAGTGTACTTTGAGCTTGAAAAAGGGAAAATATCTTCAGAATAGGCCTGGCTTATTTAAAGCACATTACAGTTACAGAAGGAGCATGCAGACAAGTTTGCAGTCCTGTAAAGCAGAGCACACAATTGGTGTGCAAAATAGCACTTTTTGATATAGACCTTACTGTGTTACCATAATACGGATAGAGGTGTTTATCCAGTTATCAGACAGAAATGAGTTGCTGAAATGTAGCTGAAACACAGTTCTTGTACCTGGTGAATTTACTGCTAAGAAATTGTTAAATAGAAATCGTTACCCATTCTTTGTTTCTCTCTTTAAGTTATAGTGGTGCTATTTGCTGCTCTAAAGAGGCAACGAAAGAAGGAGCCTTTGATCCTCTCTAAAGAGGACATCAGAGACAACATTGTGAGTTATAATGATGAAGGCGGTGGAGAGGAAGACACCCAAGCCTTTGATATTGGCACACTGAGGAATCCTGCAGCTATTGAAGATAAGAAGCTTCGACGAGACATTATCCCTGAAACATTATTTGTACCACGCAGGACTCCTTCGGCACCAGACAACACAGATGTCCGAGATTTCATTAACCAAAGGCTAAAAGAGCATGACACTGATCCTTCCGCACCGCCGTATGACTCGCTTGCAACCTATGCCTATGAAGGAAACGATTCAATAGCTGAATCTTTGAGCTCCTTGGAGTCAGGTACTACTGAAGGAGACCAAAACTATGATTACCTCCAAGAATGGGGCCCTCGGTTTAATAAGCTAGCTGAGATGTACGGTGGAGGAGAAAGTGACAAAGACACTTCTTAACCTACAGTAGCTTCATTTTTTTTTCCTTTGAGTGGAAGTAATTTTACAGACACCTTCTGCACTCAACAGTATTTAACATTCAGGAAATTTTTCCTGCCACTCAGCACAATGGTTTCCTTTTAAAATTTGTTTTAAACTTGTACATTAATGTCATTCATTCTTTCTAGTAGGATGCCACTTGGAATATATACAGCATTTTATTTAATCAACTTCCAAGAGCCAAAGCTATGGAAAGTCAGTGTTGTCCATTTTAGTAAGTAAAATAAACAATATCTTACCTTCAGAAATTTGAACAGGGTGATAATCCCTTAAGCAACCTCATGTACAAGCCGCTTCTGTTAGGTACATGTCCTATCCCTGCAAGTGCAGCTTTTAAGATGGCAAAGAAGAAAAATCCAATATGTCCTGTTCTGTACATTAAAATAAAACAAAATGTACACGTGGTGTTAATAAGTGTAATATGCAGCTGGTTTAAAAAAAAAGTTTGTGCAACTTCATTTCATCAAATTCTATCTGCCAATGTTTTATATTTATATTTTTGTATTTATTTTTAAAAAATAAACCAGTTTTTACAACTATGTTGCTGCTTGCCTGCCTGTTCTGGCCATGAATTTCAAGCTTGAAGAGAACATGGAATTTCTCCAATAACAGCAAAGCCAACTGCTTGTACTTGTGTGCTGCAGTATTCACCATACATACCACACGGCCTGAAGTGCTTGTATTCACTGAGAGAGTATCAAGTTATAGACTTGTTTGTTTGCTCAAAAGCGCTACTTCTTACAGTTTAATGTTTAAGAGATTTTTTTTTTTTATTTTTGCACTCAACTAATCATATTCTAGACTAGAAGGATGAATTACTGTTTTGTCGTGACTTGAATTGCCTTATTTTAAAAACATGCCTGCACAACTAATCTATCCAGATACATAAAATTAGTTTCAAAATCTCAATTTATTTATTCTATAGTTCACCATTTTGAATCATAATTGCATCATTAGAGATGGTCTGTAACTGCAATGGGTAAAGTGTAAAAATATGTTTAAATAATCATTTTTAAGCTCCATTTTTCCAAAGACAAATCATTTGGTGACAAACCACTGTGTGTTGTATTACAACCACCTAAGGATAACCTAATCTCCTTTAAAGCTGTCAGTCTGAAGACTGGGAAACTGTCAATAAAACTAGCACAGCCCCCACTCAATTTACTGAGATTTAGGATATTTTGGAAAAGTCTAGTAAAAAGAAACCTGACCAATGAGCCAACTGTAACCAAAATTATATTTTAGTTATCACAAAACTAAGGAGGTATCCAAAAACATTTTAAAATGTCTCTTTTCTCTTTTTTCTTTCAATTTTTTGGTTACATAAATTTTATACTAAACAAACACTGCAATTTTGAAAGATTGCTGAGATTAAATAATATCAGAGCGAAAGCAGGATGTCATAAGGTCTGTATTAGTTACTGTGGGAGAAACACATTTGAAGGATAATCCCTCCTCTGTTTCTCTTTACTTACTGGCTTAAAAACCAAGATATATTGTAAATATATTAGTCCTTTGAAAAGTGGAATGCTGCATTCTCATTTGGTTGGATATTTCAGTCTCCTTAATGGACTGATTAAACCCAATGAAGTTGAAAGCCGAATGCAGTACCATTATGCAAGCTATTTTGGTGCAATGGAGATCAAATTTTTATTGACTTGATATCAAGTTAAGCTATTTGATCTATTAAGAAATTGTGAATATAATGGATTTTTCCTCATTTCACTCAATAATATTTTCATTAACTAAGGATTTTTTATATTTCTTACTAGAAAATTATTCTGAAAATATTAAGAAACACCTTACATGATCGGCATGACAAAGCTTTGCAGAAGTCTTACAGGTGATACAAACGGTTGATCTTAATAATTATGTAGTGAATGGGACCTAATTTTTTTTTGCTTTCAAATCTCCATTACTCCTTCAATAACATGTAATAGGAAGAAATAAACAAAGAATATTCATCCATTAAAATCATAAATAGACAAAAGAGACTATTTCAAAACTATTTTCTATCTACAAGCAACATTGAGATCAGTGACACCCTAAGTGTTTAACTGAGTATGTAGTAGGTCAGAAAATAAAATAGACTGTAAAGCAGCTGGGTTTTTACCTCTTTACTGAAACCAAAACTTTGCTTAAATAGGTTCAGACAACACTTTCAGATATAACTCTGTAAAAATCTCTGTTTTGTTTCCAGAAAGAAAAAACAAATGCAAGTAGCTCCCTTGTTCTTCAGAGTTATCAGCAAATGTCAAATAAGACTCTATTATTTTGATTTGCATTACAGTACTAATTTCCAAATAAAAACTACATAGAAATTTTTGTCAACCACTATGTTTAAGGAAGTTATTTTATAACTGTTCAGCAGAATCTGAATCACATTATGAAAGTATAAACAATATATAAACATAGTCGTAACATTATTATATAAATAGTATAAATGAAAATTTCTTTTACTTGTTGCCATATCCTTGGAGATTTATTCCCCAGCACATTTTAGGAAAAGCTAAAACCCAAATTTCATTTCAGCACTATAGATGTTACTCTGCATGTAGAATTTCACCGTACAAATAGATATACCATTTTACTGCACAATACTTCAACATAGTGAAAGTGTGCACAGGAACATGAAGTCATCTGTGCAGACAAATCATTAGAAAGTCATAATTCATTGTCATATCTGATTTATTTTGGGACCTGTATCACTTGAGCAACTGATTCTGGTCCTTAATATTCCATGCAGTAACAGAATAGTCCACAATGTTCTCCAAGGTCTAATACACCATGGATGAGTCACAACATCTTAGTCAAGTGTAAGGCCATATAGGAAAAGATAAATGCCATGAGTATCATATGTCATGAAAAGGGAAAAGAAAGCAATCAAGGGCACCATCACAATGGCTTCTTACAGTGTCAGAATAGTGAGGAATTGGAAAGTGAAACTCCTAGACAGTTTAAAATGGAGGAAATATAAAACAGGATACTTGCTTCCCAAGCAGCACCTCCTCAGCCTAGCTACATAAGATTGTATGAAACTTTACAAAGCATAACAACATATAGTAAACAAGATCCTGATATTGTTTACTCTGAATGAATTTTCTATATGTTCTTAAGACAAAAATGTCACAGGACCACAGAAAACAAAGAAAATACATTAATATTGCATTTCAGGTGGAACTTACAAATTACTTACAAAGCAGATCTTCTGAATGTTTAAAAATTCGTAATTGTATCAAAACTACTCCAGCCACTGGACCCCCAGGAGACAGTGAATTCTTAGAGTTTGTTGCAAGAAAAAAAATTCTTTTTTTAAATGGATTTTGTGGAGGCAGATGTGTACAAGATCCTATGTTAAAAACAACAATGAAAAAAGTAGTATTTCATAGGGCCTTCAGGGAAAAGGTTGATAGTAGGAACTGTCTGAGCGGAGTAAAAAACCCAAGAGAATAAAACAAGCCCCTAAACCAACAAAATCCTCACACTGCACATGGTCAGGTCAATATTCACCAGGTGCCAGATCCGTATATGCAGATGTTTTTCACTCTTTCACTCTTATAAGGTATCTCATTTTCACAATTTGTCCTTCAATCATATGTAATACTATTCCCAGGCCAAACTATTTATCAATTACGTTACTGTCTGTCAAGAGTTTACGCCTCATTCCTCTCACTCATTGTCCAGTGTGACTTTGTTGCCTTTGAATCAGAGATTCTTATAATGATTTTTTAAAATTCTTCTTATTCTACATGTCACATAAAGTTGAAAGAAAGAGAACCAAATTTGCTACATTATTCTCCTTCAACTCTGTTCTTATAATTTGATTCTACTGGGTTAACTATGAAAACACTTGTTACTGGCTACAGAGCTGCTTGTTATGCTAATCGCAGAATCACAGAATATTCTGAGTTGGAAGGGTCCCACAAAGACCATCATGAATGATGGAGAAAATTAAATCCAGTCATTGCTCCGAGTTGCTTCAGACTGTTTAGCCCTTATTCATCAGAAATAAATTTTTTGATAGTGTTTCTCTAGGTTTGTCCAACATTTGGGAAAAAGTAAATACTCTGTTTTGGTACATCATTAAATACTGAAAAGAAAAATCAACTAACCTTTTAGGAAGCTACTTAGTAAAATACATCCGATATAGGAATATCAACAATAGAGTTTAGGTTTCCTTACTTTTTGTCGAAAAAGTGAACTAGAAATCTGACAATAAAAGTTACCTGAAGCCTTCAAACACTATTACTTGAACAGCACAGAAATCATCCAGCAGTAATCTGTTCACAGCAAGATGCGCAAGATGCTAAAACAATTTCATTTATTCATAACAGTGTTATCTATTATGTCCAAAACCATTACGTAAATAGCAAACATAAAGAGGTAATAGCAAATATAAGGAGACGTGAATACAATTTTTTGGGGGAACAAAATATCGTAGGTTTCTCTATTGTCTCTCCAGTTTTTCAGAGCCTTATTTAAATTCTATATTAATACAATTAAACTGACTGAAAAGTCATTTCTACATGACAGAAGATGTAAAATCCAGAAATAACAACATCAGAATTCATAAATACAATAAGCTGGCCAGACTTTTTTAAAATTCTTTTTTTTTTCTTCTTCACAGCTATTGTTGTTTTCATTTTAAAGGACTATAATCAACCATGAGATCAAAATGACAGTTTTTAAATCAACATTTTTTCTGAATACGAGTTTCTTGTAAAAAAAAATAAAATAAAACATTTAACTTTTGAGAAAATTCATTGTCAACCTTAGTGAACAATGAAAATTAAAAATCTATTTGAAAAGAAATATGAAATAGCCCATCTTTGATTTTTGACTACAAACCAGAGATCATTTATATTTTGAACTTATACCTAGAAAAATAATTCTGTACATTTCCATTAACATTTGCAAAACAATATTTTGATTATTGATTAAGAATTGGAAGGAAAGAATTTTCTAAATACATTTTCACCCATGTTTAGGTACCGTGTGTGGAAACTTTGGGCAAAACTTCTTGAGGGAAGCAGAACAAATTCTAATTTATTATATTCACTAAAAGAACAGAGGGAAGTCAGCAGTTAAATCTAGAAAGTACCTTTTATGTTCCAAACAAGTGATAGGTTATAGGATGACAAAGTAACTTGACTTCCAGCTCTACAATCACAGAAAGTGCAGCAAACACAAGAAATCAACTAATCAGTAATGCCTGAAAAGTTTTGGAAGGCATAACACCGTTGAGAAACTTTAATTTACAGAGGAACATTGTTGTATTTTATATAGGTGCATAAAGAATACCTCCATCATAATGTACATCTCTATTATGTAAATCCCCACATGAATTTCATAATGGTAAACAATTATAGATGTTCTGAATTTTTGTGATTTTGGTTGGTTTCTGGATAGTGTGGTAATCTGCTTGTTCACAAGGACAGAAAGTCAGAAGATCTGACCACTTACATTTACATGCCATGAATTAAGACAGTCATAACTTTTACATATAGAGGAGGGAATTTCAGATTTCATAGTCTGTTTAGCTTTCCCAAAGATGTTTGACAAGGTCTGTCATCAACACTCCTAAAGAAATTAAGCTGAAAGTCTTCTCCTCAACAAAATACAGAAAATCAAATAGAGTAGATATTCAATGGTTCTAGTAGAGGAAGGACAGAAGTGGAATTCTTCATGATCTGATCTTCTGATCTGGAAAAGGAGATGACTAATGGGGTAAGACAGCTTATTTATGATTGCTATTAGGACCAGTTAATAAAAAGGCCATTCAAAAGAATGTGAAGAGATGGTGTGATGCGACAGAGTTATTAACAAATGAGATCTTGTACTCATAACAGCTAATTTTGTGAAAACCTTGCCTCAGAATTAAGTAAATAAAGGAAATAATATATTAAGAATTATTAGAAAGAATAAAAAAATCCTATGCTACTGACTATGCCCTTATATAGAAGGTTTTATTGCTGTCATTAGCATATTCTCCCCCAGACAAGATATTCTCCATCTAGCAAAGATAAAGAGGAAAAGGGATGATCAAAATGAGAAAATGGTTTCTTTATAAGGAACAATAAGGCAGACTAGCATTCTCCAGCTGATAAGAGATAGATATCTATGAAAACAAGGATGAGATGGAGGATCTACTATTCACTGTGCTTTTAATAATAGAAACAGGAATCTTCTAGTAAAAACAACAAATAGCAGGTTCAAAAAGAAGAAAAAGAGTTATTCTTCAGATACAAAAGACACTTAAGGTTGTGGAGTTACTTTCTGCAACATTTTATAGATGCTAACTGCTTAAATACATTACAAAATTGTTGAAAGAAATGTTTCAAAAGCTCATCCATGTAAGTTATAATCATAAGAAGCCCTGGACTTTTTTATTGACGGTGATCATAGAAGTAACTTCTATATGTAAGTATCACTACATGCTTACTTTATGCTTACACTCTTCCTAACCACTCACAGCTGGCCACCATCAAAGACAGGCTCAATAAACCTTCTAGTGCAATGATGTTCTCATTTTTATGACATTCCCCCTGCCATCAAAAACAAATCCCACCATATAATTCTCAATGCAAACGGATCAACAATCCTTGAGATTCTTTCTATATATCTGCAACTACTACTGAACCATCAGGGGATAATTTTCCAGAAAATGTTCTAACAGAAGCAGAAGAGAAGTAGATCGACAACATGCTAGATGGCATTGATAGAAAAACTCTATTTCACCTGTACTCAGCTAAATTTCCCTTCATTACAGGTGTGTTTTAATTTAAGTGGGGTCAAAATACAAATTTATTCAAAGAAAACATAGTGGGTACATTTTCAAGACATTGCTGGCATAACAGCTAACAAACACTAGATTTAATGTGACTAAATTTAAATTTTCATTGAAAATATTTCACTCTGTATAAAAGTCCATCAAACACAGTCAAGGATATATAGTTAATTTAGCTGCCATAAACATCACTTTATTTAGTAACAGAAGTTGGTAAAATTTGTTCGTAACTCAGAGGCTGATGAAAACTATTACTGGAAGGAAACTGTTGTCCATCTGTCTCTCCTCCAAATTACTCATGTTTGGGAAGCATTGTTTCCTTGCTACTCTTTATCAATTCATTCAAGGTAAAATAGAATCTAAAGAAAATATTATTTCTAACGTTGATATTCTATATATATGTACAGGTATGTATGTGTGTTCTAGATAAACATATGTACACGTGTGCAAAAAATATATGCATGAAAAGGGAAACAAACATTTCATTCCTATTAACAAGACACACGTTTAGAAATGTCACAGTAACCTTTTTAAATGACACTCCCAGCAGAGACACTTCAGACAACTCCTGTGCACAATTACACCAAAGACATATAAACCTTCCTGCATCAACATCTCAGAACAGCGACCTGAACAGCCTTGGTATAAATGAGACTAGAAAACAGAAAAAAAAGAAAATCATGAAGGTTTTCTTGTGACCTTTAATTATATCATTTGAAAAACAGTTCTTGTAAAAAAACGGTCCTTTGTAGCTAAGGGCTCAGTCTGGCCTTCTTCCATACTAGTGCACTGCTGAGAGAGAGAAAAAAACCTTCTTCCTTATTGCAAATTTCCTTATATTCCAAATATTATGATAACTCCTACTCTCCCCTATCGTAGTTCATCTTGTTCTATTTTTCTCAGTTACACACCAGCTGGACTTGTTTTGGGAATGGTTCGAGGCTACTGTATAATGACTATTTTGTGTAGAGATTTGCCTCATTTCATATCAAGATTGTCACTGGTAGTGAAAATGCTCCAAAAAAACCCCTTACACTTCCCAGGTAGCAGATTTCTATTTCTACTTCAACTAGAGAGTCTTTAAATAAAATAAATATTAGTAATCATAACCTGTATAGTTTTGAATTTCTGAGCTCCAAGCTTGTGGCAAAACCATCAATCCTTAAGACCGTGAATTCACAGCTACATATCTCAGCTAGAAGGTGTCTTTATCCTTTAGTAGTTATTCTTCAGCTCTTATTTTAAAAGAAATATAAATACACCTTTTAGGCCATAAGGATTTTTATGACTAAATTAGTTGCCAAACACTCATCTTCTATAGTGCTGAGCACAATAGGCATTCTGGGGAAAAAAAAAAAGCAAACAAAAAACCCCCCAAAACAAACAACAACAACAAAAAAACCCGAACCAAAACAAACAAAACAAAACAAACAAAAACCCCCCACAAAAACCCAAAAAAACCCCCAAAAAACCCAAAACAACAACAAAAAAACAAACAAAAAAACCCCACAAAAAACCCAAACAAAAAAAAATAATTAAAAAACCCCCCACCAACAAAAAACCCAAACCAAAACAAATAAAAACCACACACCTAAAAGAAAGAAAAAAGTACAACCTCAATAACAACATATCCTGAGTTGCCTTTACAATTTTAATTTGCCTCTAATTATGTTAACTATAATACTGTTTTTGAGTATGATGCCCATTAGTATGTGATGAAATTAATCAAATTTTTTGTCTGAAGTTCCAGTTTTCCTGTATTGTAATGTGTAAGGAACCATTTCATAAGTAAAATTTGCAAATGTGACTGTTCCAAGATTCCCTTATAGTTTTAACATTTTTAAAAATTGGAGTGTATTTGAAATGTAAGGAAAACTTGTTTGCTTCTTTGTCTCATGTAAATAAGGGTCTACCAGATTATTCTTTTCTGAAAAATAGAATCTTCTCTTAATATTAATAAAACTTTGGAGTTCTTTGCTGCTATATTACAGGATTTAAAAAAAGTACCCCAAACCTTCAAATATAAAACAAAAAAGGAAACCTTGCTATCAGCAGAGACATAAAAGCAAATTCTGTTTCCTAAAATTCCAGTTCATAGAGTAAAAATAGGATTGAATAATAAATTGCAAGTATTCTTAAAATAGATTTAGCAATTTTGCTCTATTTATTCCTTTCTGACAGCACATTAAGAAACCCCCAAATAAAACTGTCTTGTTGTTGTCATTCTATTCATAGGTCTCACCAATAGTATAGGCCTTCCCTCTACTCCTAAGAACTGTCAGAACAATATCAAATATATAATATGAAATTGCTTACATAAAGTGTTGTAGTCTTATACATTTTGTTCAGGAAACAACATTTTTGCAGATGTAAAACATGCTTGCAATCTGAAATGGTGTTTTTTAGCTAGGAAGCAAACAGTCCTCGGTGCATCAGCGTTCTAAATTCATATTTTTGTAGTTCCAGAGTGACAAACATACTTGATATGTCATTATAGAAGGATGTTAGTTCTTTCAACATCAAGTACAGCATTTTACAAAATAAGCAAAGCCCATCTATTCCTCCAGAATGCCTCAACACTATTAAAATGAATGCCAGTAATCTTTACCGAAGGTGCCTCAAGTCAGATTTGAGAGTAGCATTAAAGAATTGTAACAGGAAGAACAAAGGAAAACTTTCTCAAAGCTTTTTGTAAGAAATAAACAAAACAACTCACAGAGTTTACAAGAATCTGAACAGTTAAGTTTCAACTTTGTAGTTATTTATCAGCTTTGTTTATTTCGATGAAAACAAAATATTTCTGTGATTACATTGATTAATTTAATTAATGTAAGTAAAAGCAATAGTAATCAACAATCATGTGTGCAGATAAAGTCTGTTTAAGCCCACTGAAAATAACTCCTCCTGGTCACTGTCAGCTATTTATGCATTTCTAAGCCATTTAATGTGCAATTATCTTACATAAGATATTAAGGAAAAAGCAATCCATGTTTAAAAGGAAAATGTCAGACAGCGGAGGGGAGCAGCCTAGTTTTTGCCTAACAACCAAATGCTGTGAAATGAATTAATATCAATTCATGCAGCCACTGATGGTTGAATATAATTCCTTCCTATTTCAAAAGTAGTGAAAGCTGAACAATGTTTTTTATTGATTTTTGTGCAGTGTTATTACAGGAAAAAGTAATAAAATAACGTAGCAATAAAATATTCTTTTGTCACTCACAAAAATGGTTGATGTTTCCTTCTATCACTGGTTTCAGCTTTATTTCTTGCAGTGGCTGTACCCCAAATAGATTCAGTTCAGTTCTGACAAGCATGAAAGAGTCATTCAAAGCCTAATTGAATGTTTTTCAGCCCTTGTCCCTTCTGGTGCCACTGCTGATGTTAAAGAAAGTAGAGCCCTAAGTCAGAAGACAACTTTTATGTAATTTCAGCAGCATCCAATTTGAGTTAATCAGGACCATTCACTTTATGACTTCTGAGTGCTTCATCTCTTCTGTAACTATAGTGGCTTTTGTCATGCACAATCAAGGAAGTAGAACATGCAAATATAAAAACATATGAACAAATAAAACCTTCTACTAAAATAGTTTCTGAGAAACCAGTGTGTACAAAGTAAGAATCAACTTGTTTATTCATTCTGAAATTCTACCATTCCCTTGTTTGTTTTTCAATACAGAAGAACAGTCAGAGTTTTAAAAAAGAAAAACATTGGACTGTGGATTTTTTAATTGTCTTCTTCAACAGAGATGGGAACTAATTAACCTGTGTTCTAGGCATGAGGGGGACTGAGTTTGAAAAGCTGTAATAGATTCTACTGTTATGTCCTGGTGTACCTTTGAAGAGAAGCATCATTAATTCACTTTAGTGGCATCTATCACAGGTGGATAAGGAGAACAACGAGAATAGGGAAAAGACAATAGAAATCTGAAGTCTATGGCCCTTTCCTGATTCATACAATCAGAAGCAGTATAGCAATTGTTTTACTCTCAGAAAACTAAGACTGAAGATTACCTGTATCTCTGGCTGGCATTACTATGGCAGAAGTTGACCCATATCTCTTCTCTTGCCTATTATTACTGTATTTCAGGGAAAATGTTACTATTAATATTTCATAATGTTTTTCAGAATCAGATCTAGATCTTAATACCACACCACTTCTATTACTTGATTCTAATATATTTTGTTACAGGCTACTATTATCTTAATCAGAAGGCTTCCAAAGAATGTCAAAAATAATATAAACCTGGTCCATTTTTTGATCTTTGCGGTTGCTCTTCCTGAAACTTATACATTTCAAAATTATCACCCCTAAGCCACACAGGAGAGATTCAAGATACAGCTGTTTATAACACATTCTATATGACCAAATATTTCTGCCTTTCAGTAAGAAGTTCTATATTTCTACTGTCTCTGCAAGATATAATCTGTTTTTCTGAAAATGCAAAATCAGCATATTTCTGTTAAATCTTCTTGAGTATACTTAAATAGAAAGCCAAATATTCAGTAAGTAGCAATGATATTTTTTTACAACATGAAAAAAAATAAAGCTGCTTAAATGTCAGTTATTATGATATTGCCAAGAACTTGTATAAAACTGAACTCCCGAATCCCATGTTAACTGCATATCATGTTTTAGCACGACACATTTTAAAAGAGTACAGGAATATAAGAAATTATTTTTCACAATTAGTAGTATATGTCATAACATTTCCACAATATAGGTATATGATCCCTATCTGATAGAGAGAGCTCTGATAATCTCTCTCTATTGAAGCATATCTAGTTCTCATTTCAGCACATCATTAAAAGTATCAATTTCACAAAGATGGAATAGCTCAAGAAACATGTCATGTAAATTTGTGACTACACAAGGCATACACACTATTATCTCACTAAGAGATGTATAGGAAATGGCTCAGGAACTATGAATTAGAACATTTGAAATCTCTTCTGTAGACAAACTAATTTGACAAATACAAAATC
The DNA here is from genome assembly GCF_001604755.1 of Lepidothrix coronata. Taxonomy (NCBI): domain Eukaryota; kingdom Metazoa; phylum Chordata; class Aves; order Passeriformes; family Pipridae; genus Lepidothrix; species Lepidothrix coronata. Next base: position 3,155,407 of record NW_016690206.1, on the reverse strand, counting down.
AACAAATTAAAATTAATCATCATTACCAGTTGAGCAACTTTCTAATTATAACATTTACTTCAACACTGTTTCATGTGAGAAAAAATTAGTTACCCAATAATAATAATATGTTTATATTACCATATCCAAGCACTGGTATTGTACTCTTAATTAATTTAGTGAGGTTTTGCTTTAGGATAACAAATCAGTACATGGTGAAATATTTCTAGTCTTTTTCAGTAAAACTGATGTGCCAGTTGATTAAAGTAAGCAAAGAAAATAAATAAGATCACAACCTAATCTAATGCTCTGTACTTGGAAATCAAAAGACTTTTTTTTTTTTAATGGACTTCAAATCCTCCTAGTTTGATTTATAGGTCTTTCATCTGCCTAACCCACTCCTCACCCACCTCCCCCCCATCCAGAGCGATGTTTTAAGCAGGAGCATATCACGCAAAAATGCTGCCAATCTGCTTTCACCTTAATGTTTTGGGCTCAATTACACAATGATGGCATTAACTGATTCTGCACGAAAGATTATATTACTGTAATAATTGTTGTTTCAAATGTAGTATTTTAAGACTTTTGTTTAAAATAGGACTAGATGTCCTGCAGTAGTACTGCTAATGCAAAACATAAAGTACTAGGAAGAATTAAAAAATTTCACATGATCGTTAAGTGGTTTTACGTACGAAGGAAATATCTGTAAGAATGTCCTTAAATTCCTTCTGTTGTTGCTTATATTAAAATAATATTATCTTCATAAAAAAATAATCTCATGTCCCACTGCCACACTGCATCTTTCAGTGAAATTCTATTAAAAAATCTCAATATATTTTACAAAACTTGTAAATATAGCAAACAATTGTAGTTCTTTAGCATCTCTTCTGGGTTGAAGTCTCAGAATTGTTTTAGCTCTTTTCCAGCTGGTAATATCATCCTGTTCAAGACTGGGAGACTTTTTTGGTCATCCAGATCCTACACCTGATTCTTGAGAGTATGACTATTCATTCTTTCCATGGAAAACCTCTGGTAAGGTTCACTTAATGTATAAAGGACCTATATTGGGTTTTTTAATAACAAGGTATGAAGATGCAATGGTGTTCAAAGCTTTCCTGAAACTTTATCCCTTTTCTTATTAAATGTGAGACATTCTTTATTATGGCATTCACAGTCATAAAGGAAGGCCATATAATTACTCCAAGGAAGCTAGATCAGCTGTTGCAGGCTATGGAACACATATTTTTCAGGCTGAGATAGAAACGTAATTTTATATTGCTTCTCATCTTTCTCAAAATGCTTTCTAAAACAAGACAATAAACCACCTGATTTAACCAATTCAGCTTCTGCCTTCGTAACATTTATAGCAGTGAAACTGAACTCATTTTCCTCCATGCAAATTCCGAAAGAGAGCAAGTACATTTCAATGAAGTTCTTTGGGATTTTAATGGGAAAGAATCAAATTTTGGCTTTTTTTTTTTTTTCAGATAAAAACCTGAGATTCTTTTTTTTTTAATTATCCTTTGTTAGTAAAATTCTAAGTAGTAGAGGAAAAATAGCCAGAAGTTTTCTTTGAAAAGCACTGATCATTATTTCCTTCAACCCTTCCGAGAAAGTGTTTTGCACCTTATTTCTGAAGATGTTATACCCTATGAACTGTTCCTTACTTTCATGCTAATTATTTACTTCACACATTTTTCACAGTTCTTCTTTTCCCCAGCAATGTGTGAAGATTTGCACTGTAAAGTGAATGGTATCATCTTGTGAGAGAGGAATTCTTCTCTATTAAAATAAATAACCTGAATTCTGGCTTTCTGAAACACCCACTGCTATGCATGCTATCAGGCAAGGCTTAAATGCCTACATGTCATTTTCTTTTTCTCTTGGTCATTTCATAGATTTTGGAGAAGAATTGAACAGTTGTGATCAAATGCATGTGGAATATACTAACATACAATGCTAGCATAAAGGAAAATATAAAATGTTAATATGAAATGTTTCCTCCAAAAAGATTTTTGCCAAACCATAGTACTCCTGTGAGAGATTTTCTTTAACTTGTGATTACAAACACGTCACCTAAACTGATGGACAAGGAACGTTGGTGACCAGAGGCCTCATACACACATCTGTCATTGTGAAGGATTCCTGTTAACTTTGTTCCTGTTTTGCAGGGCAGGGGTGGGACATGGGGGTGGAACAAAATTTCCAGATAGGAATGTGAAAATTAGGTCATTATTATTTATGCATAAAATATTTTCCAAGATGCTAAACCATAGACGGTTTGTTTTTTTATTGCAAAGCAAACCCAAACAAATATATGTTGCAACATTGTTTGCAACGTATTGTTTGCAGTTGACAGTGTTTGGAATAGACATTTGAAGACTCTGTACTCTAGGTAAACAAAACTTTATGACCTGCTCAGTGGATAAAGTAAAGGCTGTGGATGTAGCCTAACTGGTGAATGTAGTTACATCCAGCTGGTGGTTGGTCACAAGTGGTGTTCCCCAGGGCTCAGTACTGGGGCCAGTTCTGTTTAATATCTTTGTTGATGATCTGGATGAGGGGCTCAAGTGTTGATGATCTGGATGAGGGGCTCATGTACTCACTAAGTCATGTGTCACTAAGTTGGACAGCAGTGTTTACCTGCTGGAAGGTAAGAGTGCTCTGCAGAGGGATCTGGACAGACTGGATTGATAAACTGAGGCCAGTGGTGTGAGATTCAACAAGGCCGAGTGCAGTGTCCTACACTGTTCACAACAGCCCCATGCATCACTACAGGATGGGGTAAGAGTGGCTGGCAATCAGAAAACAACCTGGGTGTGCTGGTCTACAGTGGCTGGACAGCAGTGTGCCCAAGTGGCCAAGAAGGTCAATGGTATCCTGATCTGTATCAGAAATATTGTGGTGAGCAGGACTAGGGAAGTGATTGTTCCTCTGTATTCAGCAGTGATGAGGCCCCACTTCAAGTGTTGTGTCCAGTTCTGTGCCCCTCACTTCAAGAAAGACACTGAGATGCTGCAGCATGTCCAGAGAAGGGCAACGAAGCTGGTGGAGGTAAGAGTAAGTCCTATGAGGAGCAGCTTAGGGAATTGTATTGTTTAGCCTGGAGTAAAAGAGGCTCAGAGGAGATCTTATCACTCGCTACAGTTACCTGAAAGGAGGTTGTAGTGAGACAGGGATTGGCCTCTTCTCTCTGGCAACTAGTGACAGGACAAGAGGAAATGGTCTCAAGCTGTTCCAAGGGAGATTCAGGACATCAGACATCAGGAAGAATGTCTTCACTGAAAGGGTGGTTAAGCAGTGAGGTCCTCAGGACGTAGGTTTGTTTTAGAGTGACCTTCTCTTAGATGGATGGCCTTACAGGGCTGACGAGCTCCATCCGCCCGGAGGAGTTCCCTGACCAGGAATCGAACCCAGACCGCGGTGGTGAGAGTGCCACATCCTAACTACTAGATCACCAGAGGTCCTCATTGATCACTCTTGATACAAACACACCTTATACCACTATGAAACACAAGTAACTCAGTAATTAAATTGATCAAGTCCAGCTTGCTTGTCTTCTAACTGCTCAGGTTTCAGGTGTGAGTTCTGTCTCTCCAACACTTCACATCGTTCTGCTTTTCCAATTGTGAGCAATCTTTCAGCAGAGAGGGATAGAACTGTACTTACCTATTTAAGACTAGAAGTAATGGAGAGCTCCCCATGGTAATGGTATTCCTTTCAGATGTAGCAAGTTACTGTGCACGTGCCAGTTTATGAATGCATTTTGTATAGATTGGAAGAAAAAAAGTATGGTGATAACTTGCAACCTTCTAAAATATCTCTTCAATTATTAGGTCTCAGAATTGCCTTAGTTCATTTTCAGCTGACAGCAACATCTTACTCAAGGGTCCTAGAGACAATCCTGACATGCCCTGTGAATTTTGTTCCCTCATTATACATTGCTTCAGTTGTTCACTTTATGAGCTTTCCTGTTTACCTTTGGAAAGTGACTGTCTCCTAACTGATCAGGCATGCAAGCAGTGTCCTCAAAATTGCCCAAATGCCGACTTAACAATGCCTCTTAACAATATCCTTAAAAATGTCTCTGGAAAATATGAAATAAGCATTAATAGCTGTTTTAAACTTGGCAATAATGTGCCATACCAAAGCCATGTGGATGGTGAGCATTTTTACTTTGACTGCTGGAACTGTCTAAAATTGTATTTGATACCTTTTCCACTTTCTTTTCGTATACAGGCACCTCTGTCTAAAAAAACACAGTTTGGATTTAGCTATTTTTAACAGCATAATTAGATAAATAGAAGCTAAAAACTATGATTTGTTTTTTGAACTAGACAACTACATCAGGGAGTTGTAAATGATTTGGCGATTAACACATTTTTTTTGATACATTCTCTTGTATCTCTGAATGCAGAGAGGTGGAGGTACAAATGACTAACTGGACCAGGAGAGTCCTTACGTTGGTATATTAAAGCACACAGCTCCAGATCCCACATACAACTGAAGTATTCTCTTAAACTCTGCCACAACTTTTAGTAAAACATTATTACTACCCAAGACTATCCAAGATCTGGAACACTGAGTTTGCCCGGTTTGGATTTTGAATAGGAATAGTTTCTACTCCTTTTTCTCCTTCACTGCAGTCTACTCACTCAACATTTCTGTTTTTAGTCTCACTCTGAATAATATGGCCAGACACAAATGGTAATCAGAACTCTGAAAAACAATGAAAATGAGTTTTGCTTTTTTGCCTGTTTTTAGGTTTGGGTTTTTTTGTTTGTTTTGGTTTGGGTTTTTTTGTTTTTTTAACATAGACCTTATAATTTGAAGTATATTATGCTCCAATATAACTGCACAGGTGGAGGTGAATATGCTTTTTTTTTGCATTAAATGAGTCCAAAGGAGTTTTTGAAGACACTAACCTCTCAGGAGAATGACAGTGATAATGAATGTAGGAGACATGACAATATAAATATCTTCAGACAGAAAGGCAAAATACTGAATTTGTTGGTGGATGGTTTTCTTCTGTCTGATGAAATCAAAGGTGTATTTATGAGAGCCTTTTAAACTCACAGGTAGACCAAATAAGAAGCCTGAACCACACCACGAATGTTTATTTATGTTAGAGTATTGAAATCATTGCCTAGCAAAAAGGGTCATGGCCAAACAATAGAGATAAGTTCATTTAGTAGCTTCCCAGTGCCAAAACCAGAGGTTTTAGTCTTCACAAGGTTCTCTTGTGCATTTCCTGAAATTCTACAACATTCTTCCATCTCCTGTATGCCAACTCTGACACTTCTTAAACTGACTGTTGAGGAACTGACCAAAAGGAGAGTAAATTTACCTCAGCAAACCAACAGAACACTTTTTTCCCCTTATTTGGATCAGAAAAAGATCATAGAATCAAGAGAGCAATTGAAAGGAAGAAAGCAGAAAAGCAAACTTGCTTTGCTTTTGTTGGAGGGAAATGTTTAATAGCAAAAAGCTTGTATCTGAGAACAGTCATATTAAGATTAAGATGAACTCAGGATAGGAAGTAGCTCAGCATAAGATGTAATGCAATGCACAAATATCTAGTAAATGTTTGAGATATGTATAATAGTCAAAACGTGACTCACTTGGAGAAGCTAGTTTCTCAAGAAAAAGAATCTCAAAATGTCTTGAGCTTGATGTATTTTTTGAGTATTTCATTTTTCTCTCAAAGTCTAGATAGGGTAAAATTTTGTATAAAATATTTAAGCATTATGAAACTAGGTGAATTGGAATTACAGCATAGAAGGGGGCAGACAGGATTAGGATGCTTTGACTTACTCCAAGGTCCACTAGAAGAATTCGGAGAAATTTTTCAATGGTTAATGTGTCCACATCAAACATTAGAAAACAGTCATTACTCTTTGTAAGTCTGGTAGGGACAACTATCATTTTGATATGTAGAAAAGTAGCATGTTTCAGCTATTTGGATGCAATTTATTTTAAGCATTGCCTAATAAACACCTATACTTTATTTTTAAACTCTGTTTTTATATGTATTCATTCACATTATATTTTTTAATATATATTAGCATATATACATGTATGAGGGAATTAAAATACTCTTCTATATATAATATTTATATCTTCTGTGTTGATGGCACAATTCCTTTAGAGGCTACTTTTTCTGATCTAATAACTTTTTTCCCACTCCACTGACTGCAGGTTTTCACTAAACCACAGAATTCCTTCTTATGCAGTGCAGATACAACAACAGCTATGAGATTACTACAAGGCAAAGAACCTTCAGTTTTCCACTTATATTCAGTAGTTTAAAATTAACAGTATCTAAATATTTCCTTGAAGCATTAATCCGAGTATGAACAATATGCATAATTAAAACAGCCAAAAGAGTTTTGAATTTTTATCTGATTGACACATATTATTTGAGAATGAATTTTAATTTCCCTATTAAATATATACAATCTTTGTAGCAATTCGAGACTTTAGTTTCCAAATCTTTAACTGCATTGAGCTAAGTGTGCCAGAGTATATCTTTATCAGGTAGTTCTTTGAAATGATATCTTATGACTTCGGATGTGATTTTGCTTACCCTTAAATTACTGTAGATAAAGAATAATTCTGCTAAAGCTAGTAATAAAAAAGAATAGTATAAACCTGTTGCAAAAGAAGTCAGTTTCTTTGAATTTTTTCTACTTGTTTCATTCTTGTGAACTAGGTCCTGAATTTTCTTCTTCACAAAGATTTTTCTATCACTGTACTAAGCAATTTCTAGAAATAAAAATAGAAGATTCATACGTTTGATTTAGCAGTCAGTGGCATTCTGAAGAGTTCTGATGAATCATAATGTGCTGCAGTAAGTGCACATTATTCTGACCAACAAACAGATAAATAAATAAGAGAAGGAGTGTTACAGAACAAAATAAAGTACTGTAAGTACTTGCCATCTGATTTTCCAGCCCTGAAGGACAAACAGTGTGGTCGCCAAACTCCAGATTAATCCATCTTCAGTTTTCCAATGTTATTGAGAATTAAAAAAGACAGCAAAGTACCTAATTGTGTGTCTATGAACAACCAAACTTAGAAACAACAAATTGTAGTGGAAGAACAAAATAAATACATACAACTTCACGAGTGGTAAGAATACTGTTCTACCCAATGAAGTTCACAACACATCAAATAATATTTTGACAGGATCTAATATTGACCTAGAATTGATATGAACAAGGGAATAGCTTTTCATCTGGCAAAAGCCTGGGAAATACCATATACTTGCATATTGCTATTGTGAATAATAATTAAATGGAGCAAACAGTCAAACAAGCCAAATACCAAAACAACACTAAAAATTGAGTTTTCATGTGCATTATTTCAAGCTAGGTTGTCCATTTTGAGACACTGTAATCCACAAGTGTTTTCCATAGACTTTGGCCCATTCAATGTATAGGGAGGAAAAGAAAGAAAGAAAGAAAGAAAGAAAGAAAGGAAGAAAGAAAAGAAAGAAAGAAAGAAAGAAAGAAAGAAAGAAAGGAAGAAAGAAAAGAAAGAAAGAAAGAAAGAAAGAAAGAAAGAAAGAAGCCCTAGCTTTTCACTTATGACACAGAGTAGAAATATGACAGTCCCAGCAAAAATGAGAGTTCTCCGTGCTTTTGCACACTTCCACAGACATTTACTTTAAAGTCATAATTTTTCTTCTCTTCCTGCCTCCATTCTACAGTCACTGAATCAGCTAGTAGAGAAGGAGCAAGCTCACAGAATTGATTAGTCTGCCACATGTTCGTGGGGTAGCTCCAGGTGACATTATACACACTGTAGGAATACAGATATCTTAAGGCAGTTCTGTACCAGTTCTGTCACAATAAGATAAATGTAACTGTACTGCCCCTAAGGCTTGTACGTATTTCATGGTACCTGAATGATTAATATCAGTTGATTAGCAAGTACAAAGCATTCTAAGTAAAATGTGAGAGAAAAAGCAGGCTAAGCTTGTACCTTACTTAGGATCATCTCAACATCTCTTTAAAATTAAATTCATTTATTATCTTCTAAGGCAGTTTCTGCAACTATCCATTCATAGAATCTCTACTATCCCTTGTCTGCCAAAAATATATTTCACATGGTTTGCCAATGTCAGAATATTAGTATATATGAGTGAGAAGATTATAATTTCCTTACTATTATTACTAAATTCATATTTTAGATTAAAAATCAAATATTAACTGACTTACTGTCCCCAGTACCATTGGGTAGTTCTCAATTACCTGTAAGCACTTTTCAATATATCTTTATATTCTGTAAACCTGAAGAAGTATGAAATGTGAAGTCAGGACAAAATATTACTTACTCTTTCTCTGTGTGAGATATACTTCTCCACTTATCATCTCTTCAATGTATGTTCCAGAACTTTACATGAAGAAGTTCTTTGAATTGATAGTCCATGTGAAAAATTGCCTTTACAGCAGGTCTTGGAAGTACAGCAGTTACTAAAGTTATGCTACTTACATGATATCTGAACAGGTGCCAAAGTCTCAGCAACCTTCTTCTAGAGGAAGGACTGTGCATGGTCAAAGGTACTGCTTCAGGAAGGTTACCTGGGAGCCTGGCTTCTGTATAAGCAGCACTGGAGGGCTATCCAAACTGGTAAAATGTGGCACATTATCCATAACAATCGCCACCAATCAACAAAATTTGTGGCCAGTTAGAGTGCCTCTCTTTGCTTCAAACTTTGTCGAGACTTTGGGCTTGCCTAGTTTGCAGAAAAGGAGTCTGAAGGCTGACCGTATTGCTCTCTACAGCTTCCTGAGGAGGGAGAGGAGGGTGCTGATCTCTTCTCACTGATCCAGTGATAGGGCATGCAGGAATGGTTCAAATCTGCACCAGGGGAGGTTTAGACTGGACATTAGAAAACATTTCTTTACCTTGAGAGTAGTCAAACACTAGGGAAGTGGTCAATGCCCCAAGCAATACAGCCCTTAACAACATGTTTTAGTTTATGGTCAACCGTGAAGTGGTCAGACAGTTGGATTAGATGATCATTGTAGGTTCCTTCCAATTGAAATAATCTATTCTATCCCTCTATTCCAATTTTCACCTTCCATACTTTCTTTTATTGTTAAAATCTGGGACGGTTCTAAAAACAGGTCTTTACGCTATAAGAAGTCAGATTATTACCAGTTCCTCCATGTCTGTGAAATATTTTTGGTTACTGGACGTCCAGTTATGGGAATCACCTTCCTCAGAAGGGGAAGAGACAAGCCAAAGTTAGAGAGTCAGGGTGCTAGTGAGGGCCCTCAGCCTGTTGCTCTGAGTCATGCTGGGTACACAGGAACACACAACTATAATCTTACACAAATTTGCTAGGGGCTCCTGAGGCAATAGGAACAAACAGGGAAACACTGGTGAAAAACCTCAAAGGAATTAAGGTGCACTCCTCTAAGACAGTGACATGGCCAACAGACCAGCTGAAGTACCTTTACACTTGTGCATGCAGCATCAGCCACAAACAGGAGGAGTTGAAAGCCACCATGCTGCTATAAAGCTATGACCTAGTTATCATAATTGAAACTTGATGGGATGAATAAAAAGATTAGAGTGTGACTCTCAAAGGCTACAGACCATTCAGAAGGGACAGGAGAGGAAGGAGAGGTGGAAGCGTTGCATCTACATCAAGAAATGAACAAAGTGTGAAGAGCTGTCTCTGAAGAACAGCCATGAGCAGGTTGAAAACTTACGGGTAAGAACCATAGACTGAGGAAGGAAAAGGAACCTCAACATCAGTGTCTATTACAGGTTACCTGATCGAGAGGAGCCTATTGGCAGGGCCTTCTTGCTCCAGTTTCAGGAGGCATCACACTTGCAGGCTCTAGTCCTTCTGAGGGACTTGAACCACTGACGGAAAAGTAGCACGATAAGCCATAGGCAATCCAGTAGATTCCTGAAGTGCATTGAAGACAACTTTTTAGGCCAAGTAGTAGACAACCCAAAAAGAGTGGATATGATACGAGACCTGGTGGTTACCAATGCAAGTGAGTTAATAGTGACATCAAGAGTGAAGGCAGCTTGAGCTGCAGTGATCGTGTACTGATGGAGTGCACAGACCTGTAGGTTACAGGTCAGGCAAAGGGTAAAGTCAGGACCCTGAATATTAGGAAAGCAAACTTCCAGCTGTACAAGGAGTTAGTCAATGGAACTCTCAGGGAAACTGCCCTCAGGGACAAGGGAGAAGAACAGAGATGGCAGATATTTAAGGATGCTTTCCATAGAATACAAGAGTTCTCGATCCCCAGGTGTAGGAAATCAGGAAAGGAAAGAAAGAGTGGCATGGCTGGGTGAAGACCTGTTGGACAAACTAAAGTGCAAGAAGTAAAACCACAGGCAGTAGAAAAAGGGACAGATGCTGGGAAGACTATAGGGATGCTGCCCAGTTGTGTAAAGATGGTATCAGGAAATCCAAGACACAGCTAGAGCTCAGCTTGGCAATAGACACAAAGAATAATAACAATAAAGGCTTCTACAGGTATGTCAGCCAGAAAATAAAGGTCAAAGACAACAAACAAGGAGAAGGCTGAGGTACTCAACAACCTTTTGCCTCAGGCTTCATTGGTAACCTCTCTTCCCACATCTCATGAGTGGATGGATCTCAAGGCAGGGACTAGGGGAAGAAAGACCCTCCCAACGTATGGATCAGATTTGAATCATCTGAGGAACCTGAACATGCCTAAATCTATGGATGGAATTGATGAGATTCATCCCAGAGACCTCAGGGAATTAGCTGATGTAGTTTCTAAGCCACTCTTCGTAATACTTGAAAAGTCACAATGGTCAAGTGAATTCTCAGGTGACTGGAGAAAGGGAAACATTGCATCCATATTTTAAAAGAGCAGAAAGGAGAACCCTGGAAGCTACTGACCTGTTAGCCTCACCTCTGTACCTGGAAGATCATGGAACAGATCCTCCTGGAGGCTATGCTAAGGCCCATGGAGAACAGAAAGTGATTCCAGACTACTAGCACAACTCCACCAAGGGCAAATCGTGTCTGATAAATCTTGTGATTCTCTATGATGGAGTGACTGCAACAATCAACAAGGGAAAATACATTGATGTAACCTACCTAGACTTCTTTAAGGCTTTCAAGGTCTCACACAATATCTTTATCTCTAAGTTGGAGAGACATGAATTTGAAGGATAGACTATTCAATGTATAAGGAATTGGCTGGATGGACACAGTCAGAGAGTTGTGATCAATGGCTATAGGTCCAGGGGGAGGTCAGTGATGAGTGGTATCCCTCAGAGCTTTCTCTTTGGAATAGAATCCAGGCAGTGATCATCCCCCTGTACTCAGCACTGATGAAGTCACACCTTGAATCCTGTGTTCAAGCTTTGGGCCCCCCAGTACAAGAAAGACATTGAGGTGCTGGAGCATGTCCAGAGAAGGGCAACGAATCTGGTGAAGGCTCTGGAGCACCAGTCTCATGAGGAGTGGCTGAGGGAGCCGGAGTTATTTAGCCTGGAGACAGGGAGGTGCAGGAGATATGTTATTGCTCTTTACAACTACCTGAAAGGAGATTGTAGTGAGGACAGTACTGGCCTCTTCTCACATATAACAAGTGACAGGATCTCATGGATTAACCCCAGCCAGCAGCCAAACCCCACACAACCACTCGCTTGCTCCCTCACCAGAGAGATCGGAAAGAGAACTAGAAGGGTGAAAGCTGGAAAATTCATGGATTGATATAAAGACATTTTAATAGGAAAAGCAAAAGCTGTGCATGCAAACAAAGCAAAATAAGGAATTAATTTGCTGTTTTCCAGGGGCAGGCAGGTATTCAGCCATCTCCAGGAGAGCAGGGCCCTATCACCTGTAACAGTGACTTTGGAAGACAAACGCCATCACTTCAAGCACTCCCTCACCCCTCCCCTTTCCTCTTTTTGGAATATCCTTTTGGTCAGTTTGGGTCACCTGTCCTGGCTGTGTCTCCTCCCAGCCTCCCTTGTACCTTCTTGCCAGTGTGGCGGTACAAAAAGCAGAAAAGACCTTGGCTCTGTGTAAGCCCTGCTCAGTAATAACAAGAACATCTCTATATTATCAAACTTGTGTTCAGCACAAACCCAAAACACAGCCCCATACTAGCCACTGTGAAAAAAATTAATTCTACCCCAGACAAAACTAGCACACAGAACAAGAGAAAACTTCCTCAGGTTGTACCAGGTGAGGTTTAGATTATATATTAGGTAACATTTCCTCACTGAAAAGTTTGTCAAACACTGGAACAGGCCCAGGAAATGGTGGAGTCATCATGCTTGTAAGTATTTAAAGCCATGTAGACATGGTACTCAGGGCCATGCTTTAGTGGTGACATTGTCAGTGCTGAACCTGATGATCTTAAAGGTCTTTCCCAACGTAAATGATTTTATGATTCTAGGAAATTTTCTTGCTGATTAAGCAATCTAGATGTGAAGTATATTTACCTAAGCATAGTATGCATCTTAATCCAGCTTTTAACCTTTGCAGGATAATAGAAATTCTTTCAAGCTATTCTTCACATTACATAAAAATGTGTCTGCTGTATTTATGGACCAATATTTTCTTTTTATTTTTACATTATAATAGTTATACTATGTATATCAAATACTAGGATTGTATATTATAAAGGCATCTTTGTGCATTTTTCTTAATATTAAAATACTTTCATTATTATTGATATATTAGTAAGATATATATAATCTTTCAAATGGTTATTGTAATATTAACATGTATAGCAATTCTGTAATGGTTACTGCATAAGACATATATAAGATATATAGTAGATGTTTATAAGACAGAAGAGTAATAAGTACTTTCCCAACTATAAAATAAGCTGTTACAATGCATACTGTACAGCACAGCATAGAGATGTCAGTGATTATGTGTAGTAAAGGAGAGCTATATAGCATTCTTATAGATGCTAAATGTTTGTACTACAAGATATCTTAGGTTATTAATTTTAAAATAATTTCTTTTATTCATGTTTTATTCATAATAATAAGAAAATATTTTAACATTTTGTCCAGTCTCAAGTGCAGGTCTAACTTATTTTCTAAGAAGAATTAATATGATAGAATATGTTTTTAAGACAAAAAAAAAAGAAAAGAAGCAGGCATTTAAAAACAAGATTCATGGAGCACAATGAATTAGAAGAAAATAAAAGCAACAAAAAGTGCATGAGGCAATTCTAAAAATTAAATGTTGAGAAACATTTTCCAATTGTATAAAGTCTAATCTTTTATTAGAGATCAGGAACATTTATACTTCAGGTGTCCAAGAATGAAGTCAAACTCTTCCAATATTACTTTGTAGGAAATGGTAATGCAGTGTCATATAGTGCCAGAATCTCCCTTATGACTTTACCTTCCCTGAAAAGATACACAGGAACCCATTTCCTGTGCCTCTAAAGGTAAAATGGGTGATTAAATATTGAGTACACAGTTACAAAGCTTTTTGTTAAACAGACTTCAGCATCACACTTCCTACATGGCTTCCTTTCCAAGGTTCCTTTTATAAAGGGAAGAACAGAGTTAATATTTCCCCTAAGAATAGCATACATCCTTCACTTGGATCAACCAAGTGTGATGTGTACAACTTGATGTGTTATTCAGGGCATAATCTTTCATTAAAAGCTATCCTCCAAAGGAACCCCTTTCTCCAGTAATTGTTTCCAAAACCAGCTTGTTGGAAATACATTTATTCCCATTACACACATTCAGCCAATGTACAACAAAGAGAGATAGAAATGAAATTGCTTGAAAACTAAAGCATGGTCACCAGAGTGAGAATAAAAGAGAGATATTCAGAAATTCTTTAAGTATCTTATTCGTGAGTATGCCTTCTTCACCAGCATATACTTGGAATAGTTTGATTTCATCATAGTTATGACCAAAGGCTATACAATAAAAGTACCATCAATCTAAGATTCTTAATTTTTTAAATTATTTTTTCTTTCACTTCATACCTATTCATACAGTATATTGCTTCTCTCTGTAGTAACCTGTAAGTACACACAGAAATCTAATACAGAATAATATACAAAACACAGGCTACAGAAATATTGAAGTTGTATGAGAACTTTTCCTGACACTCAAAGAAGCCAAGTGGGTGAGACCGGACAGCAGTAGCATGTTTTAGCAATCTAACTCATTATTTATTGCTACAGACACAAAAGGACTGCACTAGAAAACAGTAGACATGAACCCTAGACATCCAGTACTTGTAAGAAGAGACTTCTGGTGTTTGTACTGCACTTCATTTAATAATGTATTACTTTTCATATGGCTTTGTTGTTTTTTTCCTTGATGAGATTTATGAAAGGTATTATGCAGCTTTAGGGACTGATTGACAATTAAGTAACTAGATATTGACCCTAGCATTGTTTTCAGTCCTTTGTTCTTTTTTTTACTTATCAAAATACCACGTAATTTATTTTATCTTCTCATTTATGTTGCAAACAGCACTTCAAGATTATATCTTTTAGCTTACACTATTAAGAACTTACACCAATAATTTGAGAACTACTTAATTATTTATTCTTTTAATTGAAAATAAATAATAAGGAAGAAAATATTTGAAGATAATGCGAAGGGTAGTTGCAGATAGTATATTGTACAACCATGTCTGCTGGGATTATTTCAGCACTTAAAGAATCCGAATTATTATACAAGACAATTATGCAATGAACGTAACAGCAGAACATGGTTCATCTGACAGTTACTAATCCTATAAATTTTCTCATGACAGTAGTTGAAAGTAGGAAACATTCTACCTGTAATCTCTGAGTTTCCTCTCTTCTATTTCCTCTTACTTTACCCTGCTTCACCTAAAAAAAAAAAAAAAAAAAGAAGGGTCCTGCATTTCAAAGGCTGGAATGGCTGAAAACTAGGTCCTTTATAACATTTACTACTGGCTACTAAAATAATAAAAATCATAACATGAGTAATAACTGCTGAAAATCTTGGTTGAAGGCCCAGGATCATAAAATGATTCCTATGAACTGGAAGGTACCTATCTTATTAAAGCTTACTGTGATTGACTTCACATTTCAGAGCAGCTTCAGTACATTTTTTTCCCAACAATAAAGAAGCTGTTCCAAGGGCATATGAAATAATTAAACTTAATTTCCTAGATATGACAAAATCACTCATCATTCTCTTCTTCATTTTGCAAAGACCTTGTCCCTCCCACTCATTTTCCCTGCATTTCTTACAACACCTTTTTCACTCATTTCTATCAGAGTACCCACTTTTTCTTTCCTGATCAAGAGATAACACATAACAGACTGGGTATTGTTATTCAAGTCATATATGTCTCTCTCTTTTTTGTCTTCCCGTTGTCCAACTTATATGAAGTTAATTCTAAGACCTCTACATCTTTGAGAAATTTGTTTGTAATGTTCATGTTTCAAAAGGTATAACGGGAACTGAAAAGTAAAAGGCAGACACTCACTTCTTAATTCTTGTTGCTTTAGAAAACCATCAAAGATTTCTGACAATAGAGCTCTCCCACCAAAAGTTAATTTGAAACCATTCTAAACAGAACATAGTACAAATAGTATAAGTTTAATTAGTTCTAATTTTAAAATATCCGATTTCTGGGTCCAAGTTTCTTTGCTTACCTTTCAGAGAGTATTTCGCAAATAGTATGCTTCTACCTTATTCTTTTTTTTTGAATAACAATTATGCTTCCCTAGGTAAATTATGTGAAAAACAAAAAGTTATCTTTATCAAGAGAGCTGTTGACTTTGTGGCTTGGTTGGTGGGGCGGTTCACTCAATTTGAATGATCCATGATGACAGGAATTCACCTTCCATTCAAGAGGGCAACAAGAAATATCCCAAGTTTCTAGGGAACTTTGACAATATTTATCATACTCAGTGCATCTAGAAGAAAAACTCATAGAACTAAATCAGTCCCTGGATTTCCATCTATTTTGATTTCTGCTTTTCACTTTCAGAGTTCCTCCTAAAAACTTTTGTGGATCTTATTACTGTCATCAGTACCGAAATATAACCTCAGTTTTGTGTTTCCGAACTAGCCCTATATCATTTATGTCCTATATTAGGCTAAAAGTATCCCTGTTCCTCCAAAACTCTTCTAAATATTCTGGGAAGAGAACAAGTGATGGAAACCCTACTGTTGTTCACCCAGCTATGACAAATGTCTGGCTCCTTGTAATGATTTCCTAAATGCTTTCATTTCCTTCATAGGAACAATAAAGCAAACTGAAATAAAGATTTTGACATTCATATCTGGGGAAAAATGCATTACTGAAATTAAAAACAGTGTTACAGAAAAAGATACTTGTATAAATTGTTTCAAGTAATGAGCACTATTACAGCAAAGAATTTAATGTCATGGCAGAAATATGAAGTAATCTGAATGTAATGGAGCTGGTATAAACTAGAAAACAGATTCAAACCCATCATATTCAAATCCAAGCATAAATGCATGGCAGAATAAGAAGCACTCTAGGTTCAAATTCAGCTGTGAGATAGATTCTTTAAATACTAAATGGTATTATAGTAATGATATTTTAAAATGTAAAGGTCTATAGAGAAAAAACCTAAGCAAAATGAATTAACATACCAAAATCAAGTCTGGAATACACTCTAAAGCTTTAGTGCAGATCAGCTGTGAAATATAAGTTTAAAAAATAAAAGTAACTATATTTCATCAGTCTTCCATAAGTACACATGCTTTCCTTTGTTTTTTTCCTTTACAACCTAGTTTTATTTTTACTGTACCATACATAGAATCAAGTAACTAAGGGTATTCACAGATTATAATGAGAACTATAAAGGGATGAGGCAAAAGAAATAAGAATTTTAAAAAAGGAAGCAATGTTTCACACTCCTACGAAGATCTTTGACGGTGGCTATATTGAAGAAATGAATCATGAGCTAACATCAGTATCCTCAAAGTGCACCAAATCAACACTTGAGATTATAAAATTACTCTGACTTCTATATGAACGCTACTCAAAATAATTTTTAAAAGAAAACTTTAGGATTTTAGGAGTTTAGCAAAAGACTATGAGCCTAAAAATCATCTTCACAGTCCTTTTTTGGACACTTTCTAGGACCTTTATATCCTTCTTATATTGTCGCAGCCAAAGTTACACACAGGTCTTGAGATGAAGCTACACCAGTGCAGAGCAGAGAGGGACAATCACCTCCCTTGACCGACTGGAGATGCTTTGCCTCATGCCCCCCAGGACACAGTTGGCCCTCCCGGTTGCCAGGGTACTGCTGACTCATATTCAACTTGCCATCAACCAGGACTCCCAGGCCCCTTTTCACAGCACTGCTTTCCCCAGTCTGAACACACATCTAGGGTTGGTCCATCTCAGGTGCAGAATCTAGCACTTGCCCTTGTTAAACTTCCCATGGATGGTGATTAGTCAGCCCTCTAAATTGTTCAGGTCTCTCCCTGTCTTCAAGGGAGTCAACAGTTTCTTTCAATTTAGTGTCATCACAAACTTACTCAGTATATGTACTGAGTTTGTGTGGCTGGGCTTTCGTAGTAGGGATGCTACAGGGGTTACTTCTGTGAGAAGTTGCCAGAAGCTTTCCCTGTGTCCGACAGAGCCAGTGCCAGCTGGCTCCAGGACAGATCCACTACTGGCAAAGGCCGAACTAATCAGTGATTGTAGCAGTGCCTCTATGATAATATTTTTAAGAAGGAAAAAAAAAAAGTTATTGCACAGAAGTAATTGCGCTCAGAGAAGAGTAGAGTGAGAATATGTGTAAGGAACAAGTTTGCAGACACCAAGGTCAGTAGAGAAGGAGGAGAAGGAGGTACTCCAGGTGCAGGAGCTGAGGTTCTCATGTAACCTGTGGTGAAGACCATGGTGAGGCAGGATGTGTCCCTGCAGCCCATGGAGGACCACGGGAGTGCAGAGATCCACCTGGAGCCCATGGAGGAGACCCACACTGGAGTAGGTGAATGCCCAAAAAAAGGCCATGAGCCTGTGGGAAACCCATACTGGAGCAATCTATTCTTAAAAGACTGCACCCCATGGAAAGGAACCGATGCTGGAGTAGTTTGTGAAGAACTTGTGCCCATGGGACAGACTCACGCTGTAGAAGTTTGTAATACATTATCTCTGGGGTAGGGACCTCACTCTGGAGCAGGGGAAAGATTCCTCTCCTTGAGCAGCAGCAGAAACACCTGTGATGAACTGACCATAACCCTCACTCCCTATCTCCCTGTGCCACTGCGGGGAGAGGAGGTAGAGCCTGGGGGGGAGCAAGGAGCAGGGGGAAGGTGTTTTTAAGATTTATTTTACTTCTTATTATCCTGCTATGATTTTTTTGATAATAAATTCAATTAATAACCTCATGTTTTACCCATGACAGTAACCAATGAGCGATCTCTCCCTGTCCTTAGCTCATGAACCATTATTATATTTTCTCTCCCCTGTTCACTTGTGGAGGGGAAAAGTAGTGTGGCTTTGGTGGGCACCTGGCATCCAGCCAAGGTCAACCCATCACATATACTGTCAAGTCCTGCATCTGAGATATTGAGGAGAATTGGGCCTAAGATGGAGCCCTGCGAAATTCCACTAGTGACTGGTCAGCAGCCTGATGTAATCTCATTTACTACAACCCTTTGTGCCTGATCCATGAGCTTGTTGCTTACTGTATAGCTTGATATGCATGCAGGTAAGCCCAGGCATCTGGCTGTGGCTAAAGTCTTAAAGGAAATTTAACAGTGAAGAACACTGCAATATATTTAAGTGGTCAATACAATTGGCCAAAAAGGCAAAAGCAGAAACCTGTTTTGATGCTTTTATAACACCACCTTTCACATGCACAATAAAACCCCAAGCTGTGTTTTTTCCCTGTGCTTTATGGCCTGCCCGGCCCCCCTGCAGGAGCCTCCGGGTACATCTGTAAGAATTTTATCACTTATAGCAAATGAGTTAGCTCCCAACAGACAGACAAAGAGAACATCCACAGCACCCTGCATGAGAACAAATTGCTTCTCAGGTTAAGGTTTTTGCCTGGCAGCAAAAGTTTCCTTGAGCAGGTGCTAACCTCTCCCTCCTCAGTATTTCTTCCACAGGTTTTCTACACCTACACTCACTCACTGCATGATGTGTTTATCAAGCTGTGTGCTGGACATTTTATCCGGAAGGATCCTATAAGAGACTGTATTGAAAGCTTTGCTGTAATCCAAAAAGATTACATCAACTGGATTCCCTTGATCAACTAGGTGGGTTACCCTGTCATAAAAGGAAATGAATTTTGGCAAACAGGACTTTCCCCTCATTAAACTATGCTGACTGTGACCAATGACTGTCCTTCAAGTATGTGAGAGACTGGAGAAAATGGTTAATGGCTCAAAACAACTGAAGTGTGAGTATGGGGTTGGGGGGCAGGGCAAGTTCTGCAAAGGTGGGACAGTGCACTGCTCCACGCTATGCCCCTGGAGTCTCCAGTCCCTGGAGCCTCTAGTCCAGCCCCAGAATGGCTACTGAGTCACTGGCACACCTCCCCTGGGGGGAGGGCTGCAGGAGACTGGGGAAGATAAAAGCAAAGGCACGGGTGTATGTCCTGTTTGTCTGCTGTGCTCACTGTGCTCCTGGTCGCTCACACTCCTTATAGGTCACTTATGAGAGTGTGGGAGCAGGAGCCATCACTGTTGGACTCACCCACATTAAGTCAGCACTCTGGGGCAAACTGCTGGTTCCACATGGGTCTCAGTGCTCTCCAGTGGTTTCCCTGGCTCTAGAAATTCACCCTACTTGCTGTGATCCTCTGCTCTGCTGCAGCAGGATATGCCTGAACAGGAGCTGTTCGCCCCTGCAAGTGATGGTTCATGCCCATATTTAAATGTTAACAAAAGTTTGAAAATAAATAACTATCACAATGTTTTACTTAGTCCACCTTTACACCTGAGTCTATAGCTGCTGTGTATGCAGTTGACAGTATCAGTTGAGCACCCTTACACCAGAATACAGAAGTGACAGAAGCACCTTTGGTAGAACTCTTTGTTTCATGCTTTACTTTCAACATATTCATGTCTGCAGAGTTGTTTCTCTCACATATTCTCACTCTTCTCAGGCTCCAATTGCTTCTGTGTAGCAACTTTTTTCCCTTCTTAAGTGAGAGGCGCTACCACTGTCGGTAATGGGGTCTCCCTTGGCCAGCAGCAGGTCTGTCTTGGAGCCATCTGGTATTGTCTCCATTGGTCATGGGAGAAGCTTCTCACAGCTTTTCAGAGAGGCCATCCCTGTAGCCCCTCCACTGCCAGAACCTTGCCATGCAAACCCAATATACGCACATAAGGTGCTTGTTGGTTTCTTAAAAGGATTGTAAGAATTCTTTAGCCCTGAAGAGGTCAGATTAGTGGCAATAGACAAATAAAATGATATCAGCTAAAGCTTTTGGAACAGAAAAAAAGGAAAAAAACAAACAGGAATAAATCATGAAGTCTTTCAAAGTCACTTTACATGAAATAGAAGCACACACAAGTAAACGCGTGTTTTTGGTTCTGTTTCTGGTTTGGGTTTTTTTGTTTGGTTGGTTTTTTTTTCTTTTTCTCTTCCCAGACATAACTAATATACTATTTTTAGGTATAGTTGCTGGGCATAGGTTTACAAAATCATGAAAATGACTGAAGCGTTATATGCTTGTTGCACTTTCTACCTTCTTCAATGGAATGTTTTTATTGCATGGGATTCTGCACCACTTAACAGAAATTAAGACATTATATGATATAAATAGCTCTAATAAACCAGGGCTTCACTGCTCCATGCAGTTCATTTTCAATGTCCTTTGTAGTTTAAAAGATATTATTATTGTATTATTATTATTATTATTGTATTATTATTATTATTATTGTTATTATTGTTTAAATGTTATGTCTGACTGCAGCTGGAAATTTAGGAAGTCATGCTGTGAAGGAACAAGATTCAGGATGGGAGAGGTTTCAGGCATGGAGAAAAACATACAGCAATTCACAGGACTTTATTACATGGACCTTACAGTTATTATATGGACTTTACTGTTATTACGTAGTTTCATTGCATCCACACTACACAGTGCACAGCCTGGGCATGCTCAGGCTTGGCACAAGTTTTGCCTGCTCCTTGCTTCCCCGCTCCCCTCTCTGATAGGCTGCAGAAGCCGCAGAGAGGAGACACTTACCATTCGCCCTTGCCTTCCCCAGTTCCCCCCACGTTCCTCCCCCTTTGCCTGTGTCTCTACCCCGATTTGTTCCCCCATTTGTCTGTCTCATGCTCCACCCCATCTTCTAGCCCTTTCCCTGCCTGAAACCCATAAAACCTCTGGACACCTCAGTAAAGCATTTCATTTCCACCTCTACCTTGTCTCCGGACCCATCTGTGCTGTGTCACGGCCCCATCCCCCCTCGGACCGTGGCATCATGGTTTCTTAATTTCAGAAATACTTGCAGGGTACAGACATTGTACCTGTTTCCTGATAATGCATATATTGTAGATCAGTCAGATGTAGAACCATAATGCTGCATTAATTCTCCATCACAAGCACTATTCATGTTCTGTGTCGTGTTACACGTATATAGTGTCATGTTACACGTATGTATTATTATTCAGTGGTATGAAATAGCCTATTAGAGGGATAAATTTACTAAAAACATCTGTCACAAAGTATAAAGTGCTTGATTTTTAACCTTTAACTTGCAAACTGGACTCCAAATCATTACTGATTGCTGATTTGTAAAATAAATAATTTTAGTAATATTTTAAAACCATTAGAATCACAATAGAAAGCAATTATATAGTGGCCTTTCGGAATAAGTATCATTATTTTCTATTTTTCTTATTAAAATTCTTTAAGAACAGATTATAATTTATTTAGAAAGAGTACAGTAACAGTAAAAATATGAGGACATAAAACTAGGGAAATTTGGACTAAAATCAGTCATTTTTTAACCTTTTTAAAAATTTTAACAAATTAAAATAATGTCTCTTAATAAGCACAGGGCATATTTCTAAAACATATGTTAGTCCCACACATGTGCATTCTTTAAGGATGTTGGGGTGAAGTTTATGTTACTATTATGTTACTATGTTACCATTGAGATTATTTTGTCTGGTTTTCTGAATATCTTTCTTTCCTAATGATACAACAAACTTATGTTGTTTTTTTTTATATATCATTAAGTGGGAAGCATTGTAAATTTACATTAGTCAAAGTATAGTCTAATTAACATAAATTGAACTCAATTATAGAGATTAGATTTCATTCATTGCATTACTCACCTAAGTAGTGTCACAGAATTACAAGAAATGTATTCACATGAATAGAAGAACTCAGGTTATTAGTTATGTTAACAATGTGCAGACACTGTCTGCAGTTATATAATATTTTCTGGTTTTCTTATTCTATGCATTCTTGCAAGTTATTCAGAATATTTATGCATTAAGGGTTACACAAATTTAGGAGTATATTCAGCACTTCTCAGGAAGCACTCAGAGGTCATTATATAATGTTTTTCTTTGATTCTTTTGACCATCCAATGAAACTTGTATTCATAAACGTTTGACCACGGAGTCCCACCATCAATCCGTTAATGCCTGGTATACTAAAACCAATCATAACTAGTCTGCAAGGCTCTCTTAATTGCCGCATTAGAACTATACGTTACCCATCTCATAATATATCTGTGCATATATTGTCATGTCTTTAAGAAGGATATCATTCTACACTTTTTTTTAAAATCGCAATAGAGAAGACTTTTAAATAGTATATAACAGTTCTATATTGACCTATTAAAATCCAGTGGTTTAGCTCATTATTTGGAGAACCTATGATTTAAAGAAACATTAGACATTCCTTCCTCCCTTGCTCTTAACACATATCCAAATCTCTTTGATTCATTGAGGTTACAAAATTAGGAAGATGTAGATTCAAGCGTGTTATGGTGTATAAATCACCTTCCTATGAATGTGAAGATTTTATAGCAGCATTTGCAAACTAAAAAGCCTGACATTTTTACAATAATATATGCATAATTTTGCACTTTCCTGTCCCATTCTTGAGATGAAAGTAATCTTAAAACACAAGGTCAGAGAAATATCTGCAAATGTCACTAAAAAAATAAAGGAAAAAGGCTAAGACCAATGATGGAAAGCAACTTATCATTTTTCCCGCCTGCATAACATTCAGAACCTAATGTTCATTTTCACATGAAATCACGAAAAGAGGTAACTACTCCTGAAAGATAAAGTCTAGGTAGAGAACCATTTCACTGATTTCATGACTACCATTGTTCATTGGCCAACAAAACAATTGTAACCACTCTCTCAGGACCACAGCATATGCTATATCTGATAGATGGTATGACAAGAAGAATGTCAGTCACAGCGGGAAAGACATTGAACAAATTGTCAGCACGATTAACGCACACGTTGTCAACAGCACCTGGGTTGCTGTGCAGAAGAATGATGGACAACAGATGTTTCCAGAAATGTTCCCATCTGCCCTGAGCATACATCCTCTGTGAAGCAGTAGGTTACAAAGGCTACAAGTGATCATCCTGCTCTAATTTTTCAACTTTGATCCTCCTTCCTATAAAATAAAGACTCTCTCACAGTATGACTTAACCAACATACAATTACTTACTAAATTATTACCCATTAATATTCTATCTTCCTACTACTACAGAAAACTGGCATGAATATCCAAAGATGGTAAATCAGTGGTCAGTAGTGACTATAGTACTTTCAGGTGTCTAAGCCGTATTTCAAGGGCAAATGAGCTTTTGATCTTTTAACCAAATCCTGCTTAAACTAATAAATGCATAGCAAGTACATAGACAGTGTCCCTAACAACTCCCTAATTCTAAACTATTTTTAAAAAAAATTATAGGAAAAAAAATTTTTATTTTCCTCTCTTCAGAAGAATAACTTTGTGCTTTTCCCAAAATTGTTCTTTATGATATACATATATGTTTATTAGCCAAAAAAATCAAACTCTCACTGTTTTTATATGTATATTTACTTATAAATATATTTGTGTGTATCTATACACATACACGTAAACATATACGTGCATATATATGTATGTGCATACACCTATACACAGAAAAAGAAGGAATCCAGCCTAAAAACCCATATTGGAGTCATAGAGAGAATGGCGAAAATACGTGATAGTGGAAAAAAACCCAATCATCAACATCTTCTTGAATACTATCTATTTTGTCCTTATTGCAGTCCTAATAATTGCTTAAAGTTTCTTTAAGCTGATTAATATTACTTACAGCCATGTAACAGATACATAGCACTCTGATATATAGTCAGTTATTTTTTTATATATATAGCAAACTAAAATGTCATGTGATAAAAATACTAAGTATTCATGAAAGAAACAATTGAAATTAAGAATTTTGGAAATATTATCTCTAGGTAATAACTCTATGGAAATCATTAGACTATGTGTTTTCTTTGGCAACACAGTTGATATTGAAAATTCCTGTCACCAGCTATCTGGTCCTGCTCAATCTGGTCCAGTTAGAAACAGTTTAGGAAATCTGTTCCATAAAGTGCTGGCAACTTGTTAAACATGAAGGAGAAGGAGGGAGAATAGTATGTTATTGAAAGTTATTATGTGTCAAACCTGAATATTTTCAGTGAGAGGATCTGTAATGGAAGTAAAAGATGAAAAAAGTAAATAAGGATCACAAAAGCTACTTATGTCTGACTTAAAAAAAGTAGGATTTTTATTAGGTAAGACAATTCGAAGATTCTACAGAATACGTTAAAATTAGAAAGTGTCCATCTAGTATGCCATCCTGCTTTACTGAAGTTGTTTTTTTCTTAATTTAAGAAACTCCCCTCCTTCCACAGAGCATGAGAGCAATATTCAGTGTCTAATTTCTCTTAGAGAAAAAAATTTGCACTCACAATTTATGAAGAAAACAGAGGAGTAATGGAAACATTTCTTTGAAATAATACTGACGTAAAATAGACAGTTTCAGATGAGGGAATGTTAATGCAAAATAAAACTGTCGATTTACTAAAGAGATTACTCTTTTTGCTTTCCCTCATACAGTATTAGCTAAGTAGTCTTTAAGAAAAGAAATCAAAATGTTGCTTCTCATACATTTGAAATAGAGAACAAGTGATAAGTAATAACTGGAAACCAAGAACATAAGACAAATGCTTTAATCTCAGAATACAAATAGATTCCTGAGCAATTTGTGTGTTAGCTGGTAGGCAAATAACAGCATAACCTAGCAAGGTCAAACAAGAACATAACATACATTGGAAAATGCATTGTAAAGGTATGTAGTAAATGACACTGTTATTTGCAAAATCTAACCCTGCATTGCAAAACACACATCATATAAAGGTATGATTAACCCATTCAAAACAAATTTACATAACATTACTGGATAGTTTATTTGAAAGGAGTAAACAATTTGCACTGCCTTTAAACATAGTCTTCCTGGTTTTGTCTTTGTGGACACTGACTTCAGAGTATGCATATAGGTACAGCATTTCAGCAAAAAAAAAGCCTCACTGTACTGGGTCTGGCTGGGATGGAGTTAAGCTTCTTCATAGCATCCCATATGGTGCTGTGCTTTGCATTTGTGCCTAAAACTGTCGATAACACACCAGTGCTTTGGCTCAACAGTCCTTGCACAGCATCAGGGCTTGCTTTCTTTCCACTTTCCGCCCCCCACAGCAAACAGACTTGGGCACAAGAGGTCAGGAGGGGGCACAAGAGGTCAGGGGAGGACACAGCGAGGACAGCTGATCCAAACTGGCTATAGGGATATTCCAAACCATAAGCTGTTGTTGTCAGCAACAAAAGCTCATGGAAAGGGGGAGGAAGGAAGGACTTTCACAGGTTTACTGTTTTCCCAAGAAACATTACAGAAGTCCCTGCTTCCCAGAAAGTAGCTGGACATCTGCCTGCTGGTGGGAAGTTGTGAATAAATTCCTTATTTTGTTTTGCTTGCAAACACAGCTTTGTCTTTCTTTGTTAAACTGTCATTATCTCAGTCCATGAAACCTATCACCTTCCTTTGATTTTCTCCCCAACCCAAGGGAGAGGGGAGTGATCATGAGGCAGAGTGGACGTCTGGCCACTGTCCAGGTTCAACTCACTGCTCAGATAGGAATCAGGAAACACTAGAACTTACAGTTTTTATCCCTCTAGGTTTTTTATTTACTGTATCTTCAACTGCAAATTTTGTGGTGTTTTTCTATTAAACATACAATCATAAATCCAAGTGTCTCTTCTTATTATACTTAACAGTTTATCCCTGAGACTAAACTAAATTAAACAATTAATGTACATAAAATCAATATGCTACATCTGTGCATTACAATGAAAAAGTGTTTGTGGAACAGTGTAGGAAAAAGCTGTGGGTGTTTCACATTTCCAAGGGTCCACAAAACATTTGCATTCAATATTGATATCTAATATAGCAGCTAAAAATAAGAATCACTTATTTTTATAGCAAAACTGGGATGGAAAGCAGTGATGTCAGCTATAAATTGGATACAACAGTTGCAGATGATGGAAAAATGGAGATAAGTGTGTAAAAAATTAGCACTTCCTTCCAAAGATTATTTCATCTCCTGTCAGCTGCATTGTCTGCTAAAACATCTCTTGCTCACTTTTTATATTATTAATTCAACTACTCACTATATGACAAATCATTGCAAATTCAACTTTTTCTGGCTATACCACTATTTATGATCCATTAGAATATTATTCCAGAATTGAATCAACTGCACTCATGCAGTTGATGACATGTTCTGTGTATGCTCAAGGAGATAGACAAGGAGATCTGACAACAAAAAGGGTTGGAAGCTGGGATAAGAAACGTGTGTGGGAAAACATAAATTATGTATAAGAATTAAAAAAAAGAATGCAGCACCTTAAGACAACCTGAAACAGAGGTAATTATAAAATATTTCCAACATACATAGCACCACTGTCTCTGATCCAAACGAAACAAGTACCTAGTATTACCTGGAAAGCTAATGAATAAAGTACAAGACTCATCATGGCTAGGTTTCGCGAACGAAGATTTGGGAAGGCTCTATCCACATTTGCTACAGGCACGCTGGTGGCTTATGAGGCCAATATGTGACAGACATATCCGATTGCAAAAGGCACAGCAGAAAGACTCCTTAGATGGTGTATTCTGCAGAACACAGTTCTTTCTGCGTTGCCTTTTTTCCTCGAGAGTGATCCTGCGCGTGTTCTCGAAGGAGACAGCTGCGTTATAGATGGTGTGTCTCCAGGCCTCCCGATTTGAGGCCAGAGTAGACCAGTTATGGTGATCAATATGGCCAAGGCTGAGATGTTGTTTCAGGGAGTCCTTGTATCTTTTCTTCGGGGCTCCTCTCATGCGGTAGCCAGTGGCAAGTTCACCGTAGAGCAGGATCTTAGGAAGGCGGTGGTTCTTCATCCTTGAGACGTGCCCTGCCCATCTCAGCTGCATGGCTTCAATACTTGTGACAGCTGCTTGCTCTAGAACAGGTGTATTGGTCACATAATCTGACCAGTGGATGTTTAAGATTGAACGGAGGCAGCGTTGATGGAAGCGTTCAAGGAGTCGCAGGTGGTGGTGGTAGATCAGACCTTCGTGATGCAGTCATCATCACCTTGTATAAGAAAAAAAGGTATTAAATCAGTACAAGACTAGCAGGGTAAATATGGTTTAGTATCTTTCAGTAGCCATTGGAAGGGTCGCGAGTAAAGAATGCAACATTTATTCTCTTTTGCCTGATGGTGAAAGTCCAAGACCCTTTCATGACAAAGGGCCTCATACTCAACGGTGTATGCACTAGTATTGTGACTACTGTAGGGATCCCTCCCCAAATCTGTTCTGGATGCAGATGGTATTCCTCAGAGTTAACTGACAGATAATCAAACAGATGCTCTTCCAACCCTTTTTGCCTTTCCTCCTCCTCCCCTTGATGGAAAACCTAATTTGAATTTTTATTAACTAATCAATTTGTTGTCAAATTGGCAAACAAGTTTTTCCTTAAATGGAGACAGCTTATTGGTTAGAAAGGAGCCCTCACAGCAATAGCCCTCTTCTGTGAGCTTTGAACTATCTCCTTTTTGAGCTGATTCTAAAGATTTGGCTGAAAAAAAAGCACCAAAGAAGGAAAAGGCTCCAGGTATGAACTGCAAATACTAGCATGGTACAGATGCATACAAAACATTAATGTCAATGGTTCAGAGTCCAGATGGGCATCAGTGATGACTGGTGTCCCTCAGGAATTTGTTTTGGGATGAGTGTTATTTAATATCTTCATTAGTGACATAGAAAAAGGGATCAATTGCACCCTCAGGAAATTTGCAGATGACACCAAGCTGAGGGACAGCCCTGAAGGATGGGATGCCATCCGGAAGGAACTGGACAAGCTTGAGAAGTGGGCCCATGAGAACCTCATGAGGTTCAATAAGGCCAAGTGCCAGGTGCTGCACATGGGTCAGAACAACACCTACAGGCTGGGGGATGAATGAATCAAGAGCAGCCCTGCCAAGAAGTACTTGGAGATGCTGGTGGGTGAGAGGATGGATATGAGCCAGCAGTGTGTACTTGCAGCCCAGAAAGCCAATTATATCCTGATTACATCAATAGAAGCATGGCCAACAAGTCAAGGGAGGTGATCCTACTCCTCTACTCCACTCTCCTGAGACTCTACCTGGAGTATTGTGTTCAGCTCTGGGGTCCCCAGCAAGAGGCCTGCAAGAAATCTGAAGAGGAGCTGTTTATGAGGGCATGCAGTGGTAGAACAAGAGGGAATTGCTTCAAACTGAGAGTAGTTTTATATTGGATATTTCTAAGAAATTTTTCGCTGTAAGGGTAGTGAGGCACTGGCACAGGTTGCTCACAGAAGTTGTGGATGCTCTATCCCTGGAAGTGTTCCAGGCTAAATGGGCTTTTGAGCAACCTGGGTCCCTGCCCACAACAGTGGAGCTGGAACTAGATAATCTTTAAGGTTCCTTCCAACTTAAACCATTAGATTAATCATCTAATCAGAAATCATAAACAGAACTCTGCAGTTTTTCACAGTATATTCCTCTTGCATCAATAAAGATATAAAACAAGGCGGGAAGGATACAGAAGACTGTAAATATCTGCTGAATCCATGAAACTGCTGATATAGCTTAACCAGGCATTTTAGTGCATCCTCATATATCTCACAAAACATATTGTTGATTTTCAGCATTTTAAATAAGCTAAAATAAATCACTTGTGACTTTTGAAAATGTGGAATAGAAACATTTCTGACATTTCAATTTACAGATGAAATAAACCATAATGCACAAAATATTTCAATGTATTGTTAAATTGCTCATTTATGTCTATTTGCTAGAAAAAAACCCACATTTAAAATTATAGAGCAGCACAGCATGTAACATTATTATGTCAAAAAGCATAACATTCTATATGCAGTTTTAAAATCTGTCATGCCTTAATTATCAGTGACCTATCTGACAGATCAAAAAATTAAATGACTGAGGTGGGCATGAAAAGCTGTACAACTGCATACATAGATCATCATGTCTTTTGATCACTGCACTGAACAATGCAATGAGATTTATTTATTTTTATTTATAATCAGTTTATCTCAAGTGCATAGTTCATTTAAATTTCAAGTTATTTCTGAGATGCAGTTTTCACTTTTTAGATAAGTTTGCATTAAGCACTTAAGATAGAAATAGACATTGGTAGTGTTCAGACTACAAGCTAAAATGTACTTTAAATTGCTATTAAATAAGAGCATTAGTTAGTAATGTTCCTCAACACTAGAAACTTTCAGTTTTATCTGATCATTGTGGAACCATGCTTTAAAATGTTTAGATACAATGACCCTAGGAAAAGCTTGTGCCATCAGTCCATGTCTCTACAATTTTTATTCCTAGAGTGTTTATCATATTACAAGTTCAAGCACTTAAATAATCTCTTTTCTAGCCCTAATGTTTTTCTAAACTGCTATGAGCAGCATCCAATGCTGCTGTGTGAATTTCAGTTTCAGCTGAATTTCAGCTTTTAGGGTTTTGCCATTCCATTATATTCTCCTTTTATTACTGAAAAATATCGTAAATTATTCATATTCCTGTTGCAGAGTTCTTTAACTAAGCCTCCTCTTTTTTTTTCTGTCAGTTTCCATACTGAATTTCAACAATTGGCATTAGTTTTGACATTATCTAAAATCAATCTTGTACTCTTCCTCTTTTTTTCTTCATAGCTTATAAAATATGCTCTCTAAACAACAATTACTTTGGCAAAACCAAACTAATCTTCCTCTGTGTATCTGTTCTTAAAGCTCCCTTTTAATTCTGCTGGTTATTTAAGCTCCTATTAAGGAGCAGAAAAAACACCCCAAACACTAGAAAACAATGAGGCATCAATTATTCATTTACAGTCATACTGAACAATATTTTACCTTATGGTTCCTGGTCATTTTGTTTATTTGCCTGCTTAGATTGCCATATCATTGCCCAGGTTGGTTTTGGGTTTGGTTTTGCTTTCAGTAATGGGCTACTCAAATAAAACAGCTCTCACTAAATAAAATAATGCTGAGTAGTTCTATTTCCTACTGTACCACTGTGAGGTTAAAACCTAGACTCCCTGTAAGATCTTAACATGTTAATGTCAGTTACTCTCATTTCAACTATGCATGTTAAACATAATATTTAACAATTTTTTATTCTTTCTATTTTGTTTGTAGCCCCAGCAGCTACCAACACAGTATTTTGACACGTGCAAGTTCAGTTCTGAAAAGCAGAATCATTCAGGCTTTAGCCTAAATAAATCTGTTGTGATTTATTGTATGGAAATATCTATGATGCTGATTGCATGATGTCTTTATTTTATGTGGTATATTTAACACCTCCTAAGAGTGATCCAAACAAAGAGAAAACACCTTAACACTTTATGCCTTAATGCTACTCAGAAGTCTCTTTTCTTGTACTGCATTTAAGGTTAAAGAAAAAATAAACTATCTCCCCTCAGGTGAAGTTAGGCTTCATCCAGAACTCCTGAGAGTACAACGAACATTTAAAGCAGAGCAGTGCCATAATAATTAAGTAATTTTAACTGTGTTGGTCAATAAGTGTTTCTGACAAACAATCAACAGTTACACAGAGTAATAAGAATCTGGAGAGGATCCTGTCAGCCTGACCTTCATGCTCAAGAATATTCTGGAACACATCACTTTGAGTGTGATCGCACAGCACGTATAGAGCAATCAGGGGATCAGGCCCAGGCAGCATGCCTTTAGGAAAGGCAGGTCCTGCTTGATCAACCTGATCTCCTTTTATAACCAGCGGACATGTCTAGTGGATGAGGAGAAGGCTGTGGATGTAGTCTACCTGGACTTCAGCAAAGCCTTTGTTAGTGCCTCCCATGGCACTCTTCTGGAAAAGCTGGAAGCCCACAGCTTGTACAGGGGCACTCTATGCTGAGTTAAGAACTGTTTGGATGGCCGGACCAAAGAGTGGTGGTGAATGCTGCTGCATCCAGTTGGCAGACAGTTATTACTGGGGTTCCTCAGGGCTCCATACTGGGGACAGTCCTGTTTAATATCTACACTGATGATCTAGAAGAGGGGATTAAGTCACCTCATATTTAATTTAATTGAAAATATCAACTTAGTATGTCAGAATTCAATAAATATTATTGTCTTTATTTTGTTCCAATTCGATAAGGTTTCCTCAAGGTCAACAAATAATTAGGTCTTAGGATTCAGCTTTACCTTTAATACCTATTATATTTATACCATACTATCTTTTTTCTCCCATTAGGATTTTATGTATTTAAACTTAGCAATTAACAGGAAAGAAGAAAATTCAGATTCTCTTCCCCATCCCACCAATTTCTTCAGCATTCCACTTGATTTGTGAACAGAAACTGAAAAAGAAGACCTTTCTACCAGCGATCTTCATGGATTTAAAATGTTGTCATTCTCTACCTAATCAAGTCTTCTACTCATTAGGATAAAAACCTCCAATTAGTTCATGCCTACCTTAGTTTTCAGAGTTTCTAACTTTTTTCTTTTTTTCCATATTTGCAATGGATTTTTATCCTTCGTTGAAATTGCGAGGCTGTAAATGTATATCATACTCTACCAGAAGAAGATGAAGTTATTGACTCTGATCTGAAAGATCTGAAATTGAGTTCTAACAAGGTATCCTAAAATTATCTTTGTTGACTAAAATTACCTAATGAATCAGCCTCTTTTTCATCTAGGAAGAGGTAACTTCATGAATCATTTAATAATGAGTAATACAATAATAAATGTAATTATGACTTATAAAAAACTCCCCAAGTTTCTTTTTTTTTAAAAAGAAAGATTTTACTTTCTAAGTGTCAACACTATTAGAAGATAACTTTTTGAGATAAATGATTGCACTTCCCTCCTTCTCTCCGGAAAGCGCTAGGCTTTATCAAATCATTAGTTAATTATAATGTATATATTTGCCCTCCTGGCAAATTTTTCCTTCTGAAGCTAACTGGCTGCCTTCTGTGATATATTTTTGTAAAAAATACACTGCATATGGAAGTTACAGCAAATGAAGGATATCAGGGTTGTATCAAGTTGGTTTGACATAAGAAATGCAGAATTCATACCATTTCATTATCAACCATGAGACTGAAGCAGATATCATTAAATTCTGCTGAGACCTAAAAAACTGCCAACTCAGAGACAACACAGGTGTATGAGATATGCATTTTGCTTATATCTGAGTTGAAGGAGTACAAATAGTGTAGTATATTATCAGTTTGCAGTAAACATTGCAATGACCATATTCTTTCTGAGAAGATTCAGAGAAAAATAAGTCTTCACAGTTCAAGTAAACAGATTAACTCTAATAATGGATACTGAAAGCATTATTTTTTCTTAAATATGCCAGAGATAAAATTTTTGAGTACCAAGAGTCATTAAATCAAATGTAAATTACACATTTCATATGCACTGACCTCTAAATCATTACACTAGTTATATATAAAAAAAAATGTAAATACCTGAGTGTTGGTTTGGAAAATACTATTTAGGCCTTTAGCTAAGTAGCAATTTAATAAATGATTAATATGCCTCAAAGGGCTGTCTTCAGCATCTTTATCATGTATTTGAAAGATGAGGACAGAATCTTTACTTTTTCTTTTCTCCTACCTGCAAAGAGGGAACATAACTACAAGTTTAAATGTTGTATCAAGTAATCATTTATTTTTGCTTCAAATTTCCAACTGCAAAGACATTTGTAAGTTCTTCATTGAACCCCTAAGCTTGTCTGTTTGCACCTTATAGCACAGTAGGATACATCGTAGCTATCCCTAGCTGCTGGTTTGGGTTTTTTTCAATATGATAATGCAGATAATAAAATATTGAAGAAAAATGTGAGATCTTTATATGTTCAAGCCGGAGGAGGAACATTAAGCTCTGAGCCCTTTTTTACACTACACCAGAAGTGACATTTTAGAAGAGCCTTTTCAAGAGTATTTGTGGCATACACAAGCTTTTAGATTTAAGCTGCCATGGCCTAGGTCTCTGAAAAGCTTTAAAATGAAGTTGCATGTTCTTTTACCACCTTCAAATTTAAAGGAGCAACAAACACCACACCAAACCAGCAAACCTGGGAGGTGAAAATCTGAGTCCATTTTTAGTGAGTGAATGCCTTTGTGGTGTGGGATTGCATGTATATAATTACTACCAGGAAAATATCTTTACCCTCTGAGATGGCAAAACATACAGATTAAAAGTTTTTATTCATTGGAAGCTATCTCTTATCCTAAATGAGAGCTTCAGTTCTACCTTACTTTCAGTAATATAATACTGAAGTTGTTTTTTAAGGTCTAGATTCACACAATTTTTAAATCAACATATGTTTATTTAACTTTCATATAAAGGCCTGAGTTTTTATTTTCACTTGGTCCAGAAGAGTTAAAAAAATCAATGTTTACCCTGTCATCATTCGCTGCTTAAGGGATTACTAGCTGAAGTGTATGCTAAAAAAAATTTATCTTCGGACAGAAAAAGGAAGCACAATGGTATATTCATCATCATGGCTGGGTTTCAGAAATGAAGATTAGGAAAGGGCTCTACCCACGTTTGTTACAAGCACACTGATGACTAAAAAGGCCAATACAAGATAGACATGTCCGGTTGCAAAAGTCACAGCAGAAGGACTCCTTAGATGGTATATTCTGCAAGGCACGACTCTTTCTGCGTTGTCTTTTCTCCTCAAGGGTGATCCTGCGTGTTTTCTCAAAAGCATCAGCAGCGTTAAAGTTAGTGTGTCTCCAGGCCTCCGATTTGAGGCCAGAGTAGACCAGTTATGTTGATCAATATGGCCAAGGCTGAGACGTTGTTTGAGGGAGTCCTTGTATCTTCTCTTTGGGGCTCCTCTCTTGTGGCAGCCAGTGGCAAGTTCACCATAAAGCAAGATCTTAGGGAGGCAGTGGTCTTTTATACGTTGAATTGACAAGTTGTGGTTTTTTTTTTCCTTATCCATGAATTAAAGCAGTAGTAGCAACATAGTAGTCACTTACCAGTACATATAATGCAGCCTGGATATAGAATCTCCATGAACTAATTAGACTGTGTAATTTCCATAAGTATACTCTTCATTCATCAAAATATATTTGAACATCTTAGCCCATTAGAATGAAATTTTATTTTCATTTGATCATTCACGAACAATTCCAATGTAATTGACATTCTATTAAACAAGAGCGGGGAAATGTATTCCATTATGATTATTACTAGTAAGAAGATAAAAAAGAGCATATCACTGACAATTCTCAGACATTTTATCTCTTAGGCAACATTCATGAATTTTAAGTAAAGCAAACAAAAATTACAACAAAAATGGCAACAAAAATTACTAGCAAAGAATCTAAAACGCTGATCCAAATTCTAACAAATGCAGATTCTGCCCAAGTTGTCATACTCCTTCAGGGAATATACATCATGAAAAACATGAGGACTGGATTACTGGATTCATAGGTAGCTATTTTGTCTATATAATCTTTTTGCATATTTTATTGAAATGCTCTTTTATCCTGTTACAGTCTGATATCATTGATGTCTAACAGCAAAAGGACTAAATGCTGACCTTGAGTTTTAATTTTAAACTGGTGGATAAGTGATGGACAGATGATTCAATGAATTTTAACAGACTAAACTATAATTCAGAATTATTTTAATAATCACAAAAAAACTGAAGGATTTTTTATTGTTTGTTGTGAACTTCTCTCATCCCTACAGCATGTTGTTTCTTCAAGGAAGGGTATTTTCCCTATTGCTTCTTTAATAAGTGTGGGAGGATCACAATACTGGTGAAAGCATGTATATAATTCTTAATAAAATACAGCAGGATAGAAAAATTTAGCCTTTAATGTTGTATAAGACAATTCTTTATAACCCTAAAAGCTCATATGTTTCATTTTCCAGCTCCTTATGTACAAACACACTTTCCTTCATTTCTCTCCTACTGTGATATCTGACAGACTCATGCTGTGTCCCAACATCACTAATATCTTCTTACCTCCAGTCATTTCTCCTAGGCTACTCCACTTCCATGCTTATGTTTCCATTGCTTCTTTCTGCTCTGACACACTTCTGCTCATCCACTTGTATTAAATGTCCATTTCCTACCTCTAAATTATTTTTACTCTGTTCTTCCTCTCCCTAAAACCTAGCCTATTTTTTTCTCTTTTCTTTCCACTAAAAAAAAACAACTCTCCCTTTTTTCCTCAAATATCTCCCTCTCATCTCCTCCCTGTGGATTTCTCCTTCTAAAATTCAGGCCTCTGCTTCTTTTCTCTTGCTCCACAGACCTTAAATAATTTTAACAAAAGACCTAAGCTTGAAAGGTGGTGAGTTGGCTGGTCATTTGATCCTGTCAAAAGAGAGAAGAAAATTCACCTATTTACAAATGAGTGGCAGAAAGCAAACCAAAGGAAATCCCCCAAATATTTAAGGTATTTAACTAATGAAGAACTGTCACGATGTAGGCCCACCTGGCAATTAAGCACCACACAGCTGCTCACTTGCTCCTATCTGGTGGGATGAGGTAGAGAATCATAAGGTAAAAAGTGAGAAAACGCAGGGGTTGAGATAAAAACAGTTTAATAGGTAAAGCAAAAGTTGTGCATGCATGCAAGCAAAGCAGAACAAGGAATTAATTCACTCCTTCCCACAGGCAGGCAGGTGGTCAGCTATCCCCAGGAAAGCAGGACTCCACCACAGGTAACAATTATTTGGGAAAACAAATGCCATCACTCTGAATGTCCACCCTTTCCTTTTTATTCCCACAGCTGTATATGCTGAAAATGATGACATATGATCTGGAATATCCTTTGGGTGAGTTTGGGTCAGCTGTCCCAGTTGCGTCCCCCTCAGATTTTTTGGCATGCACAGCCTCCTCACTGGTGGGGTGGGATGAGAGGTAGAAAAGGCCTAAACTTCTACATAGAGTTTACTTACTGCCCAGCAGTAACTAAAGCATCCCTGTGTTACTAGCAGTTTTCAGAACAAATTCAAAACATAGCCACATAATAGCTACTATGAAGAAAATTAAGCCTATCCCAGTCAAAACCAGCACAAGAACTTAGAATCTTTCTGTTCCTTTTTCCAGTTCCCTTCATGGCTACAAATATTTACCACCTGAGAAGAGGAAAAATCTCCAGCTTTTTTCCCTATAATTGGATCTATAGTCTAATG
This sequence comes from Lepidothrix coronata, assembly GCF_001604755.1. Taxonomy (NCBI): domain Eukaryota; kingdom Metazoa; phylum Chordata; class Aves; order Passeriformes; family Pipridae; genus Lepidothrix; species Lepidothrix coronata. The sequence continues at coordinate 3,118,707 of NW_016690206.1, read as the reverse complement.
TAGGATGGTTCTCACCATTCAATAGTGTCCCCTATTTAGTTTTTACTAGAAAAAGTAATATTTAAAATTACACCAAGAAAACACAGACTGACAAATTCTAAGTAGCAAACATTTCTTCAATAATTTCACCATTAAGGATCCAACAGACAAAAAAAAAAAAATCTCAGAAGTGCTTTGTCTCATGCTGTAAAGGAGACAAACTCAAGAAATTATAATTTTATCTCTTAGATTTTCTGAAAATGAGTCAGCTGTTATAAGCAAGTTTTCAGGATCTGCAGATGTTCATTCAGGCATCTACTGTTTTCTATTTTGCATCATTGAATTTGCATCACCTGTTTTCTCTTTTCAGTAGATCAATGGATTTATAAAAAACCCTAACTTTAATTACAAAGCATGGATCACAGGTAAAAGAACTTTTCACCTGACAGCTACAGTTAGGTCAAATGAAACAAGACACTAATATAATTATTTTTTGTTCATTTTTCATATAAAAGTCTTTGAAAAATGAACTACAAAAGAAACTACAGGATGATTATATTCATTTGGACTTTTGTGTGTACACCCAAATTGTGTATTCTACATCCAAAAATTCCTTTGAAAGACCTTGACCAAAAAAAGGAACAGGTACTTGAATAGGAACAACTATCTTGCCTTATCAAGTACCACTCATTGAAAATTTATTTTATTGTGTCTTATATTTACTGCCAATGCATTACTACTTATCTGTATTCAGGACCACATTTCACAGTGTGTTGAGGAATAGAAAAATCTATCCAGAGATGGAGCAGTAAGCAGATGAAAAATGCTTTTCAGTCTATTCTAGGTACAACTCTTACCCCCGTCCTCCCTGTAATTATCGTATTTCAATAACATTTTAACAAGTTGAAAATAAATTTCTGAACAATAACAATTATTACAACTTTATAGCACCATGCATATGCATAGTACTTATACAGCATTAAAATCTCAAGAAACTAAAAAACAGCTAATCAAGTGTTATAATGTCATTCATAGATGTGAGTCTGCTGACATTCAACACAGTAGTCATGTGAAAAAAGGTATGTGGGATTTGGTGCCAAGTTAAGACGTAGTTGCTGAGGTTCAACGTGCAAGTGCATCAGTTGAGGCAGAGAGATTAATAACCATTAAAAGTTTCATGCTCTAATTTACACTTTCACATTCTTAGATGTTTTATTTTAATTTCATAAAATTGGCTGTGATTCTGACAAACAATAAATTTGGCAGAGACACATATATCATCTTACATCTTTTTGCCTAGCAAACCTGATGTTCCACTGCACTTCTTGCCTGTGTACTTGGCACATTAAAAAAGTATCCACACATTCCTTCTCACCTGAGACAAGTAGGAGCTTCTCACAAGCAAGAAAAACCTGAAATCATTGATTTCTATGAAAGTTCTCTCTCTTTTTTTTCAGAATAGCTGAGTTTCTATTCCTAGGGGTTGTAAAGAAACCCTACAAAGGCATGAAACAAGCTGTTTTGCTGCAAAACTTGAAAGCCCTGGAATCACTACATAATTTTAGTGTTTATAGGAATTGTGATTTGCCTTACATCTAAGGTATGTAACGAACATCACAAAACCTAAGGATTCCTTAGTTATCTTGAACTCAACCCCCTTCTGAGTTCACAGAGGTAGACTGCCTTCTTCCTCATGATGAGGCTGAGGGAGCCAGGCACAGGAAGTCTTCCCACCTGGGGGTACCACTTCTGTCCCCAGAGAATGGAGAGCTAAAATACCAAGTTGAATTGACTGTGCATCTGAACAGGTTTCTATGGGAACTGAAGAACCACGGTAGACAAAAAAAAACTTAAGAAAACAGCATCTGTCAGAGTGAGATGAGCTAATGAGGCAACTGCTGTGACCATGCAGAGATTTAGCCCAGGGACAGATAGTCCAAGAAGGAACAGGGAGGAAAGAAATTCTTAGGAGACATCCATGTTCAAATAATCATTGCCAAGAAGTCGTAAAATATGCTAGGGCATGAAAAGAAATTACTACAATTACTGAAACTGTGAAAAGCAGGGGCTGAACAGAAAAGCTATTTGCTTAAAGAAGAGATTAATTACAAGTTAGAATGCACTGTGTACAGCTCAGGTTAGGGAAGATGATAACGGTTAGGATAAGGGGGGAAGCAGAATTAAAAGAGTAAATACAACCAATTCAGAAGGATTGCGTAGTGAACTAATGGCAAGATGTACCAAGTACAGTATGAAGAATGAATTGCTTAAAAGACATGAATTGCAAAGAAGGACAAGACTATGTCATTGACTATTGTATATATTATTTTTATTAAGAATGTCTAGTTGGCAGTTGTAGACTGGACTGTTGAAGAAAAAATATCGTAAGACTAATAAAAGTTACCTACCAATATTTCAAAGTAGTGAAAAAGCATTTAGAGAAAACTCTTTTTCCCTTTTTTTCCTGTTATAGAAAAAGTCAACAAAATCTTTATTTTTTGTATTTAATTGGTTCAGCAAAATTATTAACTCCTTCTAAATATAAGCATTTTCAAATATGATCTTGCATTTTTCTAATTAAAAATTGATCTCCTAGAGTAGTTCCCTTTGCTGTTCTCAGCCTCAGCTTTTGTTAACCAACAGAAATAAACCGAATAAATTTTCTACAATACAACATATTGGCCCAATGAAATTGGGCTTTATATCAAAACAAGAAATGGAATTTGTCCTCCAGCGACACCTGTTAACAGTAAAGAAAACCATCAGCAAAAGTCACCACAAGATTTTAAAAGAATTGCCTCGCATCACACTTGCAAAAAGCGTATTCCAAATTCAAAAGATCATAATGCAATCAAACTAATTATGTTAAGCACCTTCTTTAGAGAAACTGTAAAATTTATTTGCTTACAAGAAAGTTGGAGAGGGAAAGGCTGAGAGAATTGGGTTAATTCAGCCGGAAAAAGAGAAGTCTTCAGGGTGACCTAATTGCAGCCTTCCATTACCTGAAGGAAGACTACAAGGAAGATGATGAGGGATTTTTACAAGGGCAAGTAGCGGCAGGATAAGGGGAATGGTTTCAAACTGAGAGGGTAGGTTTAGATTAGATATTTCTATCTATTTTTTTTTCTTTAATCTAACTAGATAATTCTTTGCTGTGAAGGTAGTGAGAAACTGGAACAGGGTGCCCAGAGAAGATGTAGATGTCCCACCCCTGGAAGTGTTCCAGGCTAGGCTGGATGTAACCCTGAGCATCCTGGAATAGTGAAAGGCGTCCCTGTCCACACAGAGGGTTTGGAACTAGACGATCTTTAAGATTCCTTCCAACCCAAACTAATCTATAACATGATTCTATACTAATCTGTGTGAAGAAGTATGTTATGATTTCTGCTTGAACATGTTTATTCTTTCATTAGACTTCCCTCATTAAAATGCATTGATATTTTTCCTTTTAACATCACTACATCTTTGGAGACATAAGTTATGCAGCATATAAAAACATATTTTTTAATATTTAAGGATGATTCACTACATCACCAAATATTTACACCAGAAAAGATTTTTCCTTGTCTTCTCCTCTCCCAAGTTTTTAAGTAGATTAAAAAACAAAAACTTGCTACTATTCCTTTACTACATGAAGCTCACAGGTATCTGGCACTGGTGCTGTTTTCCTCACATGATAGAATTATTTTTGTTTTTTTCCTTTTTACTATGTTACTTCTTTAATTTCAATGTGCTTCTCACTTTTCTTAAACAAAGAGAGAGGAAGTCTCCACTTCTCTACTTCTCTACTTCTGTCTGAAGTGGTAGTCAAGAGTTCTGATACAGCTTTAACATGAAAGAAAGCATTATTGAAAGAACATTGTATGACCAGTAGCCACTACAAGACAAAGTTATTCTGTCAATTGATGATGATGGGTTTTATCCATTGCTCTAAGGTTAATTACATTGTCTGATGAAATGTAAAAAAAAAATAAATTCTAAAGGACATGTTGCTAGCCAGCAACTCAAAATCTATTTCTTCTGCTGAAATGTCAATAACCTTTCATGACTTGAATTATTTTTACAGAAAAGAAATGGCATAGCTTCTGAAGGAACTGCTGCTTGATATGTCAATCAAACTATCCTCTACTGTGTATTTAAAAAAAAAGTCCAAAAAATTATAAGTAGTTGTGGTTTTGCATTTAATCCAGTCAAACTTGTTATGAAATTGAAGAAAAAATCAGATAAAAATTGAACACTTCCATAAGCTTTTGCTGTATATTCAAAGATATCTCTTCAAATAACACTTCTAAGTCTAAAAAATAGTGACACTTCTAGCATAAAAAAAAATAATTAAAAACAATATGGCAGAGACTGACTTCTGAAAAAGGAAGTAATTGCAACAGTGCTAGTGAAATAAAAATTGGATATTAATATTAAAATTTGAGTCTAACCATTTTTTTGCAATAAAATATAGGTCATTTAGCAAAAGAACTTCTACAATGGGAATTAAAAAAAAACCCTTACACTGAAGAAAAGCACACGGATTTAAAGTTTAGTAATGGGATCTGGAGACCGTGGGTTATGAAGTCAGGGATTCAAATTGAGTCCAATTTAGAATTAGTCAAGTAAAGGTTTTTTTTATCTTGTGTGTAAAATGATATAACAATGTCATATAACTTTCCACTGGATGATTACTTATAATCTAAAAAAACCCACACACAAAAATCCCAAAACAACCAGAACCACAAACCCCAAACCTGATATATTGTAGACGTGTCACTTTCCTCAACAAAATAAAATCAAAACCTTAGGCAATATAAAAAGAAAATACAGTCTTCTTGAGCACTCCATGGTCTAGCTATACTGTAATCCTATTTTTGTTTCAAAAAGATCAGCTTTTGAAAAAAAAGTTGTAAAGAGGTTATCATTTTAGAGACAATGTTGCATCAATATTTAGTCCCAATTTTCATCATCTGATCTCCAGCTTTTCTACTGACATTAAATTCAATACATTAGTCACTGTTGGATTTAAGATCATAGTTGTTGAAATGAGGTAATCAAGCAATTAAAACAGAAATACTCCAGATGACTGCAAGGGGTTTAAAAAAGCCCTCCAAACTGTATCCAGGTACTGATCAAAAGAGCATTTGATTGAATACACAGACTACAATTCTTATTTTTGAAAAGTAAGATGATTTTTAATACAGAAATAAAGCAGTAAACTCAAAGTATTAAACTGCATTAAAAATTAACTGAGATCTACCTATGAAGTGATTCATTTTTTGGAGTCACCACAATATGGCCCAAGGACAACACTGCTTCTGTTTTAGGTTCTTATTAGGATTCCTGGATGATGTGAATAGGTCTTATGTAAAATTTTAGAGTCCAGATCTCAAGAACGAGCAGTCAGCAGCATTGTTCTCAATAATAACTATATTTTTATTATTCAAATTAGGTACTGAATAGATCACTTTTTCAAAGACCTTTTAACATTTAACATTAATTCTGCTAGGTAAACACCAGTCAGAATTACATAGTTTTGAATGTTTTCTGAAATTCTGTTTAACTTGAGCCTTTATATGTGAAGTCCTTACGAGCTCAGAAGGAAAATGCACCTTAAATTATCAATGCAATTTTCAGTCAGTCTGTCAGTTGTGGATTTTTTTTTTTTTAATAAGTTGTCTAGAGTGTCTTGCAGGCTGTGTTATTCCTCTTTGATGTTACTTCAAGTGAGGAAGATTAAAGTCTAGCTTGAATTTATCACCGATGACATTTCTGTGACTTTGGTCCATCAATCCTTTATAATGGGAAGATGTCAGAACAAAGGCATCACAAATTGTGTAATGTCACTCCACCTAAGCCACAGTGCCAAATAAGCTGATGAACCACGCTATTGTGGAGTCTATATCCTTCCATATGGTACATTTATAGCTGCATGCCTTTGATTTATAATTCTCCTAAGATGAAGAAATTCAGAAGAACCAAACCATTTTGAACTGATCATTCTATATCCTGAGTGGTATCTTGATTCTTTAACATGTTGGATAACCTCAATTTCTAAAGTTAATTCCCCTCTTTGGTCTTTCAGGATTCATTAAGTTGTAGAAACAGTGAGGAATCCAGCAGGAATTAAGAAATAAGTGTTCTGTGTTTGCAAATTTTGCAACGATGTATTTAAAATTTTAGTTGTTACTTATGATAGTTAACAGGGAGCAGTTTAAAACCCAAATGGTGAGGAACGTAAACAAATTTCTACACCTTAGAGCCTTAAAACCATCAATAAGGAGACAGCTGTAGATAGATGGCTGTTATCACAGAGGTGAAATGATCGTTTTCTACACATATGGCACATTTACAATAATTCCACAAACTCTCTACTCAATTCCTTGTCAAAAAAATCCTTTTTTTTCTGAGTGATATAGGATTGTCAATACCTGTGCCTAAATGAGTTTTAGAAAATGTACACTTTTCTACTGTATTTCAAAACATTAGTGGAACTAGATCTCTAGTAGTAGCAGCTTGGCAGTAGTTTTCTAGAGATGCAAAGGGGCAGAATGCCACAATACACCATTGGAAGATGATTCTGGACACAAAGTGACTTGGGAGAGATCAGAACACCCCCTGCTCCCCTCACCCCCCAAAATAAAGTTAAAGATGGTCATGTGCATGGGCATAAAGATTAGAGCTGGAGATTAGAAAAATAGGAACACGGAAGTTCCATTGCCACTTTGGTTGCCTAAGAATGATTTATGAAAGATTTATATGAACTGGTCATACATAGATCCTGATTCCTCAGGCTATTATGTAGGAAAAGTGTTGGGCCCTTTTTCAATAAAAATCTGGAATAAGCAACAGGAGGAGGATGGGAAAAGAGAGTTTTACAGAGAACATTTTATAAGCCCTTATTCATTTCCTCTTTTTCATGAAACAAACTACCTATCAGAGCTGCCAATATAAAGAAAAACCTTCTGGGGACAAGGAGAACTTCTATTTCAAAATGAGCAATCAAATTATCAGAGTCTCTCCACTGTAAAGCTTCAGTGGATGACTAACTGCAGCCTTCTGCTCATTACTTCTCTCAAAAGATGAATTGAGGTCCTTTGTATTCTCTGGTAACTGAAGTTTCCGTTTTGCCTTTTCTATTTTTAAAAAGTAGTTACAGATGAAGAGAAAATGTGCTGCAGTAATAGAACCACATCAGGAAATATCCTCCTCAGCTGCTGTTCAGAAACATTTGAAATGCCTTCTAATAGAATGCTGCTTGTCCCATAACATTTGTAACTGACTGTGCTTCAAATGCAAATTTCTTCATTACATTGAATTGCATTAAATTTTGTAAGTGCTCTCTGCACATATCCCCTAAAAAACAATTTGCTGAGAAAATAAGATGATGTGGCATGATGATATGCATCCATTAGATAATACCTGAAAATAGCTTTATAAACATATTTCATTTTAGTTGCTACTTAATGATTTAGTTTTAGTGGGTAGCTTATGGATTCAGCCATTCCAGTGCAATGAACTAGAATCATCTTCAGAGCTAGAAATTTTATTAGTTTGATTATTATGCCAAATATGATGAGAACATGTAGATTTATAAAACAAGAAAAAAGTTACAGTCCATTAACTATGCCCTTTTCAGCCTTTAAAGGCAGTAACTAGGACATCTCAGCACTGTTAACAGCAGTTCTCTTCCCAGGGAGTACCTTATTAACATTTTTGGTAGCAGATAATACTGTGCAGATACTTTCTGACAATGTCAAAATTGTAACTTTGGGATGAGCCAACAAAATTTAGGCTAAAATCACTCATACTCATTAAAGATTCCTTTACAACCTACTCAAAAATCAAATGTGTTAGAACAGGTTGTCAAAATCCTAATACCCCCAATTACATCCTAGTTGTCTAAAGTCACTAAAACTATGAAAAGATAAAGTCGTCTTCATGGGCTATTTAAAATTCTAGTGCATTTCTGCTCAACCTATGATGCCAGCAACTAAACAACACTTCACACACAACTTTACACAAGGCCACAAGAGAAAAATATATTAATTAAAATTAATTTTAGACAAGACCCTACAACTTCATTGCCTTTGAGTTCAAACCTAATTCTCAGTTCAATCAGTTAACCTTTACCTATATACAAGAAAAGATGGATAACCATTGCATACCTGGACTGCTTGGCAGAGGTTTTAAATGATAATCAAATAATAAGAAAAACAATATGTGCTTAAAATCACAGCAGTTTGAACAGAAATATTTTCCTATCTTTGGCTACATTTACAAACGCCTATATAAGAACTGACCAATCAGACTCCTTTTTTTGTTGGGCTTTTAAGAGTCCTAGGTAATGGCAACAGTAATTGCCCTCAAAAGCATAATTTTGACATATTAAAAATAAATTACAAAAAGTAATAACTCAAACCACCAGCATATTAATATTACTGAGAAAACATTTACAACCCCCCCTTCCTTCATTTATCTTCTACTTGTCAGGCTTTTGGGAGCTGGAGTATTTTTGCAATGACAACATTATTTCTACAAAGCTTTGTGTACCTATCTGTATGATAAGGGGCAAACGTTATTTGTTTCAGACCTGCAACACAACAGGCCCTTCTCAATTCCATGCTCACTATCTCCCAGAATGTCCTTTCCTTACCCTCCTCCTGTGCCCTAATTCCTAGTTCTCCTTGTTCAGTGGCCAAGTCCCTGAAAGCACTGTGAAACAGGCAGTAGAACTAAAGTTGAGCCAGAAACTGCAAAGGAACAATACTATTACACATTAACAATTTAACATTAATTTCCATATGCAATTTCTAGTTACTAAGCACCTAACTTGTTTCAGAGCAGTGCAGAAATTTTGTGAACTTACTAGTGCAATTTTTGCTCATAGAGTCTTCTGGAACTGTCTCATTTTCTCGTGTGTGCACAATAAAAACATTTTAGAGCACTTTTCTTAGCAAACAAAAGTACGTGATTTCAATAAATATAATGTTTCATATACTGACTCAGTATTTGTGGATCTTTTCACATGTAAATTTTTTATCTAGCTACCATGAGACACAATGCCTTAAAATAATTGAATAAAATCGTGGTTGCTGGGAAGCAATCACTCTGCTTACAAGCAAGAGGCAATTTCTCAAGTATCACTAGAAAAGCTCAGCAGATATATGATGAATAGGTGGAACTAAGAAATTGTTGAGGAGATATCTCCTGGATTAAGGTTTATATTTTTGTATTAGACACTTTACAGGTAACACAATGATAGCAACAGGTGATATCTTTTGTGAGGCACTAAAATATTGTCATCATGAAAGCAGGTTAAAGTATTGCTCTTTGACGGCACAGAAGTAAAGAATTACAAAGTGGAAGCTGTCAAAACCTGCAATTACTCGATGCCCTCATGTAATCAGAAATACTATGCTAGGTACAAGGCCATGGTGAAATTTTAATTATTTAAATAATTTTTTTAGAATAATTTTTAAATACATCTCTTTCCAAATCAGTTTGGTAAATCAACTTATCCCAAAAAGAAGCTTTATATATTTTAAACTAAAAATAAACCATGTACACAAACCCAGTACACAAATGTAGTAGGGCTATCTTGTTGAATATTTGAGGATTTTTTGGTATACACCTGGGTATCCTAAAAAACCTCTTGATTTACCCATAAGGTCAGGAAATAATTCTGACAAAAAAGAGAGATCAAAGGTGTGGTTGCAGTGACAGGGAGGTTTCATACCAGTAAACAAGAGACATAACTCCTCTTTTTCTCTATTTTCTTAGGTTAGTGCTTGTTTGTATAAGCCAAAGTACCTAAAATTATCTTATGCAATAGGACAGCATATAAAAACAGACTTTAAGAGAGAACTCTCACCGAAAAAAATAACAGATACTGTATTATTTACAGTTTTGTTATTTTTTTTCACCATTCAGGTGTTACCATCACATCTAGAAATCTTATCTGAGAAGAAAATTTTACTGGAGAAACTGAGAATCCAAGCACATTTAATTTTATTTTTACAACTTGCTAATTTTCTGCACATTTTAGAGGACCCAAACAAGGTACTATTAGTGACAAGTCTGCCAATTTCCACACCCTTATCAACACTGTGCTTTTTGGTAACTGTATTTACAGAAACTGGGTCTAGAGAAAAAGCTGAAAAAGTAGAGAACACTTTACTAAAAACTGACTTTGAGAAAGAGGCAACACACAAGCTGAGCACTGAATGATATAAAGATATTATGTAAATGGTTTATTCTCTGAAAACCATTAAGTATTTTCTATGAACACTTCTCTGTTTCTTCTTCTCTGTCTCCTAAAAAGTGGTCTGCAATTCTTCTTGAATACAATAATTTTGCACAAAATCTTGCCAATATTTCAAAGTACATTCTTTAGATTCCTAGTAGTTATTCTTGGAGTGCCTGTAAACAACATTAGCTTCCTGTACCATCACAAAAATCCAGAGCTTAGTGATTACAGGAACTGTGAACAGAAAATTATTCTATGGACTCACAAGTACAAAAGAGTTTGTGTAGGATATTACTGCATGAAATAGTGGCAAGTACAGCAATCAATATCCATACCAATAATATTTCAGTCACGATGCATTTCTGCAGCTGAAGAGATTCTAGAAAATATGTTCCTTGCCTGCCCTGTTTAAAAAACTGATATAAATATTATAGCTAATTCAAAGAGCATTGCAAACTATATGATTGAATTTTCATTACTGTGTGTGGAATTAATATTGCCAAATACAAATTTTGAAATACTGGCAATATATTACTTAAATTATCAGTGTCATTTCACAATCAAAAATAATGGATAAAGAGTGGGTTAAAAGGCATTTCCACAGAAGTTTAACAGAAAGATAAATCTTAATTTCAAATTTTAGTCTCCTTTTGGAAAAAAAAAATACAGTTGTTGTGTATACTGAGGTTTGCCTTACTTATTGTTTATTTCTCACACATACACACATTTATTCAAACTTAGTTATACACAAGAAATATGTCAAATAAAGGAGTAAATATATAGTACATTTTCATTTAATGAAAAAGAATCTTAGCATTGCTTAAGAAACTAAATATCTTTTTTTCCCTCATTATTTGCAAATATATGTTTAGACTAGCAAAACCCTAAAAGTTAGAACTTGCTATGTAAAAGATGTGTAAATTCAGAAGCAATAACTGAAGGCTTCAAAACAGCTGTTTCACCCTGTTTCACCCTCTCTTTGGGATGCAATTGCAAAAAAGTGATTCATTTGAAGATTGTGATATATGGTTTAACCACCTTTCAGAAGTCAATAAGCAGCTAAACAGGCAGTGGTAGAAAATTAGGACTTCCTCTGACTTTTCCCCTGGCTATAAGTTATATAATAATTTCAAAGAGTTAGATGTTCCTGATGTGTTTCACAAAATAAAGTTTTAGGAGAGGTTTTTAAGATCTTTGTCTACAAAATATTTAATTTTTGTGTGCACACACATGCACACACATGCACACACACCTGGGATAGTGAAAGAATTTAGTAAGATGAAGCTAGTGACTAAACTGCCCAATTTACCCTGAAGGAATATCTATTTACTTATACAATTAAAGCAAAGCTTGCCAAAACCTGCCATCTAGAGGAAAATAATCACAGTCTTGTTCCATTCGGAGCAAATCTTTAAGGCTACAAAAATGCTGCACAACTACTGTAGCTTCTTTGTACTTCCTGAAGTTAAGTGCACTGTATTTTCTCTTTTAGTTACAAGTCCCATACAAGTCTGATTCTACTCTTTTTGTTTCAGGTCAATAAACCTTGCTATCCCACGCAACACCTTAATAGTGAGTGACCAAGGAAACAGGCAGTGTAATGTCTCAAAAGAATCAAGTCTAGCAGTCAGACGGGTACCATAGTTAAAGCCGGTATTGAAATACAGAAGACAACTATTATAGGTTTGTAAGAGGGAAGGCACTGTTCCAAGCTGGGTAAGGTACTTCCAGTTAACAAAACATATCCAGAAATAAATAGAGGAAAAAAATGTAATACATTAGAAGTTCAAAATCAGTCACTTTTTTTCACCAGTCAAAAATAAATTTGGGAATCTGCAAACTGCTGTTCTTGTGTACTGTATCATTTGTTCCAAAGACATTACTATACACGTCTCAGATTTGAAGAGAGAGAGATAAAATAAAACTAGGTAAAGCAAGGTATTTAATAAATAAACTACTCTCTGAATACTTCAGTAATTTCTTTAAAGAAAGATACTGCCCGTGGAAGAACTACAGGTTCCTGGTAGAAGGGAGAATATTTTAGGGATGTAGCTCTACTTCCCTAAAGTTACTCTGCAGCAACTTCTGCAGCCTGTCCCTGGCAAAAGAAGAGAGTAGCTGCTCTGGTAGAAGTAGTTCAAGCTGTCTCTTGTCTCCATGAGCAGCAAGGCCTGAATCCATTCACATGCTGTTTAGCTGATGGTCTCTCAAAGCATCAATTAACTGTCAATTAGCTAAAGAACAAGTGTTCTAAATAATTCAGAATGCAGCTGTTTGCCTAGAAATTAGCTGTTTATGCAGTGAAAAAATGCTCAAAAAATTTAAATTATGGCAGTATGACACATTGTTACATAATGCCTCTCATTAACTACCAAGAATATGAATACAATGTCTTTGGAATTTGTATCATCTTGCAACAGCTATCAAAGATGAGAGTCTTCTGAACACAGAACTAAATCACTTCAAAATAGAGAAATAGCTAGATATTTCTTATTTCAGTGCTTTTAAGCTCAGAATACTCCCAAGGAAACTTTTTAGTGCTAAACCCAAAATGCATTTATTAATAATTAGCCATAAGATAAAATACTACCCTGTAAAGGTCAAAAAACTAAACGATCCCAGTTTGGGGGTAAAAGCTGGAATCTTTACTGAACATGCAAAACGCTATTTAAGGATCTCGGGGGCAGAACATGCTAATGAGGAGGCCGGGTTATGCCAACTAGGGGATTCCCAATCGATTAGCATTTCCAGTAACAGGGATTACATATGGGGAAAAATGGTTAACATTTCCCGAAACCAGGATTACATGGGGGGGAAGAGAACAAAGTGATTTCAACACGGTCTGATAGCATTACCACAAAGTCTTTCCATATCCTGCTGCAGGAGGCAGGCTAATCAACATGTTTGAATATCAATGGCTCTTGTCTGGTCCTCACATTAAGGAGTTTCTCCCAGCTCCTGCTGTCCATAGCCTGCTACATAATGCTATGAGTTCCTTTTCTGCTGATATCCGAATTTCGGATTGCAACACTCCCCCATAAAACACTGGGAAAAAAAAGAGACCTGGAGATAGACACCTATTTTGTTTCAGACTTTTATTTTCAGAATACCTCAACAAGACACAAAACCTTTGCATTAAAGTCTGTATTTGAAGTAATGATACAGCTGATACTGTAGGTTTTGTTTACAGATCATCATCATCATCAGGACCGGTCTTCGTGAACGAAGATTTGGGAAAGGTCTCTACCCACGTTTGTTACAAGCATGCTGGTGATACAGGGCTTTGCAAATGCTGGTAAGGCCTTCGAGCCTGCGCAATGGATTTTTTAGGTGAGACACAGTGTGCGCTGAACTGAGCCCACCCTTTAATCCTAAGGTTCATCTGCCGGGGCCAAGCGAGCTTGGACAGTGGCAGCGAGATCCTCAGGACACAGGTTTATTTAGAGTGACCTTCTCTTAGATGGATGGCCTTACAGGGCTGACGAGTTCCATCTGTCCAAGTTTAGAGTTGTCCTTCTCTTCTGTGTGTTTCGGGGCTCCCCCTCTCTTCTCCCACAATGGCACTGTTCGCACAGGCAAAGCTCCCGCTCTTTCGCTCCTTTCCGAGCCCAGGGCCGGGCCGAGCGCCCGGGCCAGGCCACGACACCGCGCACGTGCCCGGGGCCAGTCAGGCCCACGCCGCCATGAAGCACGCGTTCCGGGGCCGGCCTGCTGTTTACAGATACACAATTGCAAAAAACATAGGTAGCTTTTAAAGAACATACCAATTATTTTTCCTTTTTTTTAAATTAGTATTATTTACTATAACAGTGATGTAGCTGTGAATCCAAACTTGAAGTCTGAATATCAGAGAGCCAAAATTTTTGAATGCAGGTTTTTGACTCCAAATATTATGAGAATACACACCAACTGTAAATCACAAGATTAAGCTGAGATATTTAGTTTTGGTATGGTTTTGTTCAAAATGTGGTAAATTTAAGGCATTTGAACTACAGATTAGAGGGCGGTCAATAGAAATGGGTGAGGGTGTAAAGGTTGTGGAAGAGACCACAGCACTCTGTAACCTCGTTGCTTGCACTCTTGCTCTCTGCAGAAAGACTCCAGTTTCAGAAGCTGATGCAATACTGCCTCCTTTTACTGGCTCTGGTCTTCTGCTAGCATATTCTGCCTGCTCCAAGTATCTACAAGATACTGTGTTCTTAATGTAATGTGCACTATTTATATACTTTTTCCACATACTGATGAGGAAGGTCCTCCACAATTAGGCCTCACAAGAGTCCTTTCTGCACATGGGTGATTAGCTTCTCCATTTGCTCTCTAGGAAAACATTGAAGCAAATACAACAGCAGTTAACAGGTGATCTGTGTTCTTTTCAGTTACTAGACACAGGAGTACTGCTGTACTGCCTCTCGTGTATTTTGCTTTTCTGATTTTTCATTGCTCTAATAATTTTCCAACAACAATTGGAAGACTTTTCATTCTTCATTCTTTACACTATGACTGCAAAACTCCTTTGTTTTTCATTAAATAAGTTTTTGCTCATTATTACTCTCCTTTTTCAGATTCCAGCTCCTTCCCCTCTGTCCTCTCACATGTTCTCTACAATCTGACTCCGTGTTGTTTCATGTGCATCCAACATGATTTTTTTATCTACTATTTGCTACCTGATTTTCCCTGTTCATATTTCCTTTCTTTCATTATAGGGAGCTTGTTGCTTTTCTCTATATATGATCTTCATTTACTTTTCTCATAAAAGATACTAGAACTTAGAATTTCTCTAGATCTTAATGTTAGCAAAATTTTCTCACGTCATTATTTTGCACATTAACTGCCTTACACAAGGAAGTTACTGTGGCCACTAATGATTACACAGTCAATATATTTTGCCTTTTTAGTTTGTATTTGTCCTTGTTATGCAATACTCGTTGCAAGGGCAAGGGATCTGCATTTGCCTACTTAATCCACATAATACAGGGCTAACATTTTTTCAGCATTCAGGTATGCCTCTCTAGCGTGGTTATTGTTAACTTAGAAAAGTTTTCCTAAGTGATGGCTCACATAAGAATCACAAAAAACAGCTCATACACCCAAAACATTCCAACATAGAGAAGATAAGCTCAGATAAGCTCAGATCTTTGGACCACATAGTGATGGAATACTACCTGAACATCTACACTGTGTAATATAGAACAAAGCATGAGCATGAATCTTCCCCCAGCAGGACAAAATTCCCCATTGCTCAGTTTCCACGAGGAAGGAACATATGCAGAAGAATGTGACCTAGCTCCTAGTCTTCTACATCTCTATCTCTGGAGTGTTCTCATTATTACTCTTATGTTCTCAAATCCTCCTCTTCTCCAGCTGATTAGCTGGGTGTCTCTTGCCACACATTGGTAATTGCATCACCCCAGTCCTGGGACAACAGCCTTCTACATGGCAGAATTAGCCTACAACAGAAAGAAATGTAATGTTCTCTTTCCCCCAGAATATAGCTGAGAAATATTGCCATATATCTGAGAAATTATGAAATCAACATTTTGAAATTAACAACACATCCCTAGCCAAATATGTTGTTTGGAATTGCATGTTAATAGTACTTGCTTTGTTAGTAAGTCAAGTTTTCAGTATTATGAATTACAAATTACCTATTAGCAGCAAAAAAATATTTGTGCATCACTGCTTCTCCAATTTATTAGAGGATCAGACATGAAAGCAACCTATATTTCTTGATTTTTTTTGCTCCTTCTTGATAAGAAATACAAGTGGCAGTTTTTGCAGAGAGTTTATGCCTGCAAAGACAGTCTATCCCTACTAACCCTGAACATCCAAGAAGGGATATTCTGGCACCAGTCGGCTTTCTTTACATATCTGCAACCAAGCTAGAAAAGGGCTGAGCAACTGGCTGAACACCTGCTCTGAGGCTAGCCCTGATCCTGCACACTCCTTCTGCTACAAGAGTCAAAAGAATCAGCAGTGTGGATAATGACAGACATGAAAAGAACATAACCTTTTTTAAATTCATCCTTTTTTTTGTTTGGTTGGTTTTTTTATCTTGCAGAAAATCTTTTATTCTTTTCATCTGGAGACATTTGATCAAACGATATAATTTCAGAACTTGAATTACAGGTGTGAATGATTGGTGCTAATTTTTATAGAAGTTACAAATTCAAATTGTTTTTGAGATGATGTCTAGCCCAAAACATGCATTTTGTTACATGTAACAAATTCTGCTAATCTTCAAAGCAATTAATTGAGAATCTTTTAGCCCTAGCCATTACGCAAATTACTCAGCCTGACAGGCAACTACATAGATACATAATTCTCTCAAGATGAATGCTTTCAAATGTGTAAGTTTTGACTGCTGTAAGAATAAGCTAAATATATCACATCTACCAATCACCAAGTCCTTTGGGAAAATCCAATTATTCCAATGTCTGTTTAAAGACTACACTCAGAGCAATGGGTGATGGGACCCATTTAGCAAAGGCCACTTGGTAAGACAACACTAGGGGATCTGCCAGTCAGGCTGATCCTGCCGAATCAAAACTGCAGAAGGGGATAGAGTTCCTGTAGGGCATACTAAAAAATATTCTGGAGAAAACAGTCCAGGTTCTTCAGGCAAAGGCACACTCATCTTTGGGATTGATTTTGATAAAGGACCTGGATGTACTTGGTGAATAATATTGGAGTCCAGTGTGTATCTGTAGGGGATTTGATTTTGAGTGAGAATAGACTATAAATTAAGTTGTATAATGTTTACTGCTATGTAACACTGTGTATAATTACTTCTATGGTGCCTATATGCCATATCAAGAGTATCACAGTAGAAATACCCAGATTAACGAAGAAAAAACTGTGATGAAGTTGGACAAGCCCAGTGGTGATGGAATCATAACTGACTTCAGCTTGCAACAATCCAGCACCACATGCGATGCTTCCTGCCCTCAAACTGTTATGACAGATGAAGCCCATAGTCATGGACTAAATGAACTCAACAGACTTTTAGAGGCATTATGCATAGACTAAGGGAACAATATCTGTGTGTATATATTAACAGACTGGAAAGATGGTGATGGTTAATAGGGATGTATGAGAAGGTGTGGGACCTGGGCATGATGTAAATGGTATAGAATAAGGGATGGATGATGTTCTGGTTTCAACTGGGATAGAGGTATTTTTCTTCCTAGTGGCTGTGTTTTGGATTTGTATGAGAATGTTAAATTGTGCTACCACTAAGTTGACACTAAGTAGGGCAAAAGTGCTGATCTGCTGGAGGATGAGAAGGCCTGCTGGCCACACTATTTCTGATACAGACCAGGATGCCATTGGTCTTCTTGACCAGCTGGGCACACTGCTGGCTCATGTTCAGCCTAGTGTCAATCAGTACCCCCAGGTCCTTTTTCTCTGAGCAACTTTCCAGTCACTCTTACCCCAGCCTGTAGTGTTTCATGGGGTTATTGTGATCAAAGTGTAGGACCAGCACTTGGCTTTGTTGAAGCTCATACTGTTGGCTTTGGCTCACCAATCCAGCCTGTCCAGATCCCTCTGCAGAGCCTTCCTTCCCTCCAGCAGATCAACACTCCCACCCAACTTAGTGTCATCTGCAAATTTACTGAGGGTGTGCTTAATCCCTTCATCCAGGTCATCAATAAAGATATTAAACAAGACTGGACTAAATACTGAGACCTGGAGAAAAAAACTAGTGACTGGCAACAAACTAGATGCCTTTTAAAATATATATATGTGTGCAAATTTTGTACTAACTGCAATTTAAAAATAATGCAGCTTAATAATTGACTAAAAAGCGTAATTAAGTTCTATTTGTAACAAAAAACATACATATATTTTAAAAAAGTTATTGCTAGTGAGGACCAATTTTCAAGATTCAGAAAAATATGTCTCTTGAGTTACTGGCTCTTCGTGTTCATCAACCCTATTCATACACTTCAGATAAATGAAAAATTTACAAAAATCAAAAGACAAGATTGGTAAGGTTGTAACAATGAACACAGTCAAACAAACAAAAAAAGGAGAAGATGCACCACATATCAGAAATTAGATTTAATATTTAAAAGTATCTGACTTGTAACAGCTCAGAACACAGTTATAATTAATCGAGTCATAAAGTCATAGAACGTCCTGAGTTGGAAGATACCCACAAGGATCATAAAAGTCCAACTCCTGGTCCTGCACAAGGCAGCCCAAAGAATTACACCATGCACCTGACAGAATTGTCCAAATGCTTCTTGACCTCTATCAGGGTTGGTGCTGTGATTACTTCCCTGGGAAGCCTGTTCCAGTGTCCAGCTACCCTCAGGGTGAAAAATGTTTTTCTAATATCCAACCTAACCCTCCCCTGACACAACTTCAGGCCATTCCCTTGGGTCACCATAGAGAAGAGATCAGTGCCTGCACCTCTTCTTCTCCTTGTGAGGAAGTTGTAGACTGCAATGACGTTTCCACTCAGTCTCTTCTCCAGGAAGTGACCTTGCCACTCCTTGTATGGCTTCCCCTCTAGACCCTTCACCATTTTCATGGTGAAACTTAATTGTAATGTTTAACTTCACTTCAAATCACAGTCGAGGGAGCTGGCTTTATTTTTTCTGTCTCCATTTCACTGGAAAAGCAAATAATTCAAACTTTTCAAAATCATGTCCAAATTTTAAAAACTCATATAGAACATTAACTAACACCTCTTCAAAATGTTCTAACATAAAATACTTAATGTAAAATACCACTCTGTCCTAATAAATATTAATAAATGAAATAAAATATTGTGAAAAGATAATTGAAACAGTGCACTGAGATTAATCAATTTAATTAAGAGTGTAAAAAATTTCAACTTTTTTCCTTATGAAAATTTAATTGGGAAATACATACTTGTGAATATTAATGTATAGCTAATCCACTATTGCATGATTGGGTATTTTTAAAATGTACATGATGATCTGTGTTACAGTCTTCTGTTCAGTTTGTAATCAAATACCTTACTAAGTTTAAAAAAAAAATCAGATATTTTAAAAAATTAAAAATAATATGCGTAAAATAATGGTATTTTGAAAATATTCTAGGAAATTTATGGTTTCTAATGCCTTTTTTTCTGTCATATACAGAGGCTCATTTTAAATTATTTTTTTCTACTGTGTTTGCCATACATACATTACCAACGATGAAAATGAAAATTCATCTCTGATGAAAGGTGTTGAAATCCAGCCAATACAGTACATAAGAATCTGTTTTGAGAGATTAACAACTTTTATATGTGAGAATCATAGGAAAGCACTGATATGCTAAATAACTTCACATTTTTTAGCAAAAATTTATTGCTTTCAGAAGAAACAGAATAGTAGTACTAGTGAGTAATCAGCTTTATAAAAGAAACAAATTAGAACTGCTTCCTCCATTGTTCTATTGAGTTATTTTATTTGATAAGTAGTAGAACTATGAATTGGCAAAGAGAGGAAACACCGACATTCCTTGTAGTCTCACTTTTGAGGTATCAGGGTTGATGCAATGCCGGATGCAATGGTATGGGTTTGGTATTTGCTTGCTTAGCACAAAACCAAGAACTTTGTCACACATATAAGCATGCAGCAGCTGCTCATGTCAGTGACCACATTTCAATATAAAACAATTCTACCAGCACAGTGAAAAAGAACTTTGAATTGATATGTGGTTTTTATGGTAATGTCCTGTCTTATTGAATACTGCAACAATTATCAGAATATTTGAGTTCCTTTCGCACAGGAAACAAGATTGACAAAGAGCAGAAAAAGCTGTTTTCTTGTACTTTCAATATGCTATTTTGGGTTTATGTTATCTTTTACTATTTTAATCCTCTGATCAAGTAGCAGTGTTACACATGTGTAGACAAAGGAGCCTCATACCAACTCTTCATCTTGTTCACCAGTCCATTTTCTCTTCTTCCTCATGACAGTTCTCATGTTTCTCTGCCTCTCTCATGCTTCTTATCCATTTATTTGAGTGTATTTTATGTGGAGGTTATCCAAATATCATGTTATATAAAGGAATATATGGTATGTCTGGTTCACAAATCATTATCTAACATTTTCTGCTCCCTACTTAATTGTTTGCACTAGCTCTTCACACAAAGGTTGCTGTATTGA
Source organism: Lepidothrix coronata (assembly GCF_001604755.1). NCBI lineage: Eukaryota > Metazoa > Chordata > Aves > Passeriformes > Pipridae > Lepidothrix > Lepidothrix coronata. The sequence goes on along the minus strand of NW_016690206.1, from coordinate 3,098,367 downwards.
TTTTCAAAGCACTACATGCTTTGAATCTTGACTGTTTGAAAGATCCCTTCTCCCTCTCTTTCAGTTTCTTTGCTCCATTGAAAAACAGAATGTGAGGGTAAACATTTTCTGTCATCTGGGGAAAACAGAGTTTTCATGAGAATTAGGCTAAAAAATCAGAACGAAGTACAAAGAGGAGCCCTAACCTTGCCTATCTTCAAACAAAATGTAAAGCCTGCATTTTTCAATTCAGATGCAACTTCTCATCTTTACACTGTCACTATCTGCAGTGTTCAGTGTCTTCTTGCTAGTTTGAACGTGGGGGTTTTGAAAGCATGTGGAGTTTTGTTTTTTTGTTGGTTGGTTTGGGTTTTTTTTGAACGAGAGATAGAGAATTATGAAATCTGGGCTACTCTCATAATAATAAGAACACTGGAAACAGTGCTTCTAGCAAAACAAATATGCATTAATCAGTTTTAGGTTGATCCTTTCTAAAATGCAACATTTGATGTATAAAGTAGTCAATCAAATTCTCTGTGGAAAGCTGCATCCTTAAATCAATGACAGGATTCTATAGACACACAAGACAAACAGATTTCTCATTTGGATAGACATACTGCATCAGGTTTTCTTAAGCATTGTGGCTCTGAATTCCATATAAACTTCTTGATCAAATTCCCTAATGGGTGATGAGAACACTGTGTAGGATGGAGATACCAGAAGAGATGACAGTATGTCAAATTTAGGATTGATTATATAACTTCCTTTCAGATAATATAATGTATAGTCTCTGCAAACTGGTTAAATTTCTGTTACAGTTATAATCAGATTGGAAACAAGTTCAGCTAAAATGAGGGCATTAGGTAGTCCTGTAATTATTTCAATATGATGCAGGCTATTTAATGCAGTAGATATGTTTCATCCCTAGACAATTCTTAAGTGAATTTTTCATGGATATATTCCCATAATCATAGGCTTAACAAGCATACGAAAACTGGAGATTTAAGAATATAGGAACTTTCACAAGGGGATTAGAGATTTCAAAAAAGCTTTGTGTTACAGATAACACCATTGGTTTCCTCCTATTCAAATTCTGCTGCTTTTGCCTAAAGTGAAACTGTCAGATATTAATTATTTTTTTCTTATTAAACTATATTGGCCCTCTAAAGGCCATGAAACTTGAAGAAAAAGAGGAGGTGGGGGGAAAGGACAGAAAATGAAAATGCAGACTGTAAGAAAACAGCTGTTATTACTGGTGGGAAGGCATTAGTCTTTCTTGAGAGATGAAGTCTCAAAGAATGAAGTGTAGAAAGCAAATTCACATATTGTTTAAATCAGTGTGAAGATCGCATCATACTCTCTTTTAAAAATTCTTAAAATGTTGTCCGCATTCTGCTTCTGAGATGTCAGGTCACCAATCATTCCTTTAAAAAATACTTTATATCCTTAGTCAGCTTTTCTTAGTGCTCTATGTTCAGTAGTACCTATCTTCAACTGTTCCTCATATTTTTCTTTCTAATTCAATAGTTGTATTGTGTCTTAGTGTCTTTTCATAGAATCATAGAATGGCCTGGATTGGAGGGGACCTTAAAGTTCATCTCATTCCAACTCCCCTGCCACGGGTAGGGATGCCTTCCACTAGGCCAGGTTGCTCAGGGCCCCATCCAATCCGGCCTTGAACACTTCCAGGGATAAGGTATCCACAACTTCTCTGGACAACCTGTTCCAGTGTCTCACCACCTTCACAGTAAAGAATTTTAGCCAAATATGTAATCTAATCCTACTCTCAGTTTGAAGCCATTCCCCTTTGTTACTGACCTGTCACTACATGCACTTGTAAATAGTCCCTCTCCATCCTTCTTGTAGGCTCCCTTGAGGCACTGGAAGACCACAATTAGGCCACCCCAAAGCTTTATTTTCTTTATTCGTATATTTTATAAACTTTCCTTTCCTCAAGTAAAAGATAGCCTTTAAAGAAAGACATGTGAAGATAACCATCACTTTTCAAATGTTGAAAGATTTAAGTCTTCTGTTCAAAGAAGCAAAAGCTTTAATTTGAAGATTTGATGAATCTCACTTGATAATTACTCTACATATAATACTCAACTGAGCTACATGTAAGTCAGAGAAAATCTCAAAATTTCAATTATAATAACATTAATTTCCCTTCCATATTCTGAATTTATATCAAGTTGCACATATACAATTCAACTTGCACACTAGGACATTTTAATCTTCTCTACTGTGAAAGTTTGATTTCTGCTTACCTCATTTAAACGGCCTATTACTATAAATTTGATACTGTAATGTGGGAGTTGCAATTGTTGGACCTCTCTCAGGGATAGTATTGAAATCTCCTAGAACTGTTTAAGAAGACAATCAGGTCAATATCTCCATGGAAATTTGAGGCAATTGAGTCTCCATAGCTGTACATGTAATCAATAGATTAAATATTCAAACTACTAGTCAATTGAGACAGTAGGCTTTTCATTGGTTCCCCCCCCAAACATGGTAAGAGATTTATGACTAGACATATATTTCAAATAATTAGTGTCCTTACAGAGCTGTGTGCACATGAAGGAATGCATAAAATGCTACAGACAAAAACTTCTAAGAAACAGACTAAAATGGAACATAAGTAACAGTTTATTTATAATTTCAAATACAACAAGATCTTATCTCAAAGTAAAACTTCCCAAAACTTTCCTTCATTCTTATCTTTGGGAGACTTAAGGAAATGTGTTTAGATAAAACTACTGATTACTTATGGAAGGAAAGTGATCAATCACACACTAGAGAGAATATTAAAGTGAGCAGAAGTTTTCTTTCCATCATAAACAGAACTCCAAGCTACAGTTTTAGAAAATTACATGTAATAAATAAAAACAAACAAACAAACAAAAACAACTTAAAAAGGTAAACACTGACATTATCAGGACTATGCTGAAGACCATGATCATATACTGGAACTGCTAAAGCTTCAAGCGAGTAACGTACAATCACGTTGGTTATGGCAGAGGAGAAGTTATTCTAAGAGAACAAATAGAATTAAGTGATAAAGATGGCCCTACAGAACTGTATATTACCAGCATAAACTGAAGAGTATTACCAGTCCTAAGAGATAAGCAATGACTAGTACAACTAAAAGAAGTGGTTAGCTAGGAGTTTCCAAGATCTGAAATGCAGTCATATCTGTAGTGATCAAAATGGATACTGAACTGCCTAAATCTAACACAAAAACTCACATTAGCATTCTAGAATGTGTCAATTGTAGTAAGCCCAAATTTAAAATTCCAAAATTAATCCCTTGTTTTCAAAGTGGGAGAGAAAGGGAAATAATGACCATTTGTTCCCCTGATGATGAATCAAACTGCACCCTCCAAAGGAAAAATCATCAGTGATGGTACACGCAGTGAGAAAATGTAATCTGCACAGTTTTTCTATTGGTATTTACCACATTATTTACCTTATATTGCTTTATGTGCCATTTGGCTCTTGCAAGGACTTAAGAGTATAACAGTCTTCTTTCTGGTCATCCTCAGAGAGGACCTGAAACAGTTTATTATTTTAAGACTGTTTGTAGATTTAGCTCCAATTTTTGTAGTACTCAGATATTGCTACAAGAGGAACAGAGCTTTTTGTCCCAATCTCCCCAAAATCAGATGAAAGGTACATCCTCAAGGCAAGCATACTTAATTTTTTATTCTTGCAAAACTTAAGCATTCTGTCCCTGGGAAAAAAAAAAACAAAACCAAAACCAAAAAAAGACCAGTAGCAGTATGCAGTCTCCAATGTTCATAAAACAATCATTAATTTTCTTCTTTCAAATGAAGTTTGGAAGCTGTGCTTATCCTGCTCACTTGATATTATTAGTGCAAGAAAAATAAATTTCATAGGATCATTCTCCATATCTTGACTTCCATTTTTAAATTCAACGTAATAATATGTTTTGTCTACTTTGGCATCTGATTTTTCAATCCTGGGATACAAAAGGAAACCAAAAAAATGGTGGTGGAGAGCAAATAGAAGAACATTAGCTTGAACAAAAAGAAGAAAAATGAGATGAGAAGAGACAAGGTCACGCTCCTGTCATATCCACCAGAGTATAGCTCATATAAAAAGGGAAGTGACTTTTATAACAGTGTAAACAGGATAGGTTCATCTATGAAGCACCCATTATCTGGTAGATAGGCATGGTAACTAATAGTGTCCACTTCTGAAGGTTTTTTCAAGAGCATAATCAGTCTCTGGATTTCAACCGACATCTGATATGTAGTTTCTGCCTCCACATATCTAAAAGATTCTCTAATGGAATAACTAAATTCAGTCAGTATGGAAAGAACAAAACCAGCATATACTTTTTTGCTTAAAATAATGTATCCAAAATATCTCCAAACTTACAAGGATATTAAACATCATCTACTCTCTCTAATTGTCTATATATAGCATACATAAATTATATGTCACTTCTAATCTACAAAAGAAAACAAATATGAAATTAAAATATATTATGTATTAATTATCTTAACAGAATACTTTCCTCCGAATCAACCACAAAGTAGAGTCTAGTATAGCAATTTCTAATTGAAACACAAGCTATTTCAATATCTCTTGTCCAATGATAAACTCAAATTACTTTATGATAAATTTCTTAATATCATAACAAGATTTCAAATATCAAGTTAGCACACTGCCAAAAGATGTATCTGAGGCATGAAGATCTACTGCAGCTATTGCTGTCCTAGTCAGTCCTGCAAGCCAAGGCCTACCACATGTGGTCCGTTATTCCAAAAGGAAAAGTAATGTCTGTTAAGGCGTAGTATTTTTATCATTACATACCTGCACCTGCTCAGGCTGTTGGAGGCAAGTTGAAGGAAGGTCACCTGCTGGAAACAAACCACATGGGTTTGTTTTTTAGTAATCAGTTACAAGAAATTGGGTAGGGAAACTTTAGATTTCTTACTACTGTTTTACATATTTGTTTTTCTTGTGGTAAATATATATATTTCCCAGGTCTAAACCATGCCACTTACACAACATCCCACTAGATATTTTATACAAAGAGAACGATTTCATCAAAATTAAATATATGGATGATTTGGAGACAGGGAGGCATGCATATGTATGAATATAAAAACATATATATGTTTATAACATATAAAATAATCTGGGGGAAAAAAGATTGGGAAAAAATCATTAAAATATCCAGATTTGCAGTGATATGGAAAGATAAGATATCTAGGAATTTCTCTCAGAATAGTGAGTTAAAAGTACTCATCCCGTAATGGCCAGACGGATATTGATTACAAGGTTTAATTAAACTTCAGGTCATTCTAATTTTAAATGACAGCAACTTTAACTGCAGGAAACCTTACTCAAAACTGGTAGTCACTGAAAGATATATGAGATATTGCAAGATAAGACTTTCCCTTGGTAACTGTATGTTCCACTCTTCAGCAAAATAGGCATGGCTCACTATGGCCAGTTATACTAAAATGAATAACTTTTTTGTTTGTATTATTCTCAGTTTATATTTCAAGAGAAAAAGTTTGAACCGAAACATAAAGTGGTCCCTCCCCCTGTGTGTGACAAAACTTGGAGTCTACTATAAATGAACGTGAGATAATAGGCAGCAAAATCTGAAAATATTAGCCAAAGCACTTCATTCAACTTATACTTTGCACTATATGATTATGCATTTATTCTTAGAATTGAAGCTAATTTTAGAATTAACTTCAGAATAACTTCAGAAGTCACTGTGGACAAATACAGATAAGAAAAGCACAAAATGTAAGCTGGGACAAAAGTAAATCCTACCATTTGCCTTGAGAATCTGATTAAGCAAAATGGGTCTTTAGTTCTTGTTAAACTTGGGAAGATTTCAATACAGAGTGTGCAGGAGCCAGTTTGTTGAATATCCATAACCTCTGTGCTAGCTGCATACCATGTCAAGGTTCATGATCTTGTTTGGACAGAGAAAGACAATGAAAGAACACTGGAAATTATTTAGTAATATTGAATTCTGTGCAAAGAAAAGGGAAAAAATAAATGAATATCTTAAAAGCCAAAAATTATTTATATATAGACCGTGATAAACTTGAGTTTTCTTCAACTTAGAACTAGACAGGAACCTTTTGGTTCACTGGCATTATTTTTTGTTTTAAGTTATGACAATTTGTATAGTCATGGAAAATTCAGATGAGACAGTTCAGTTGCAAGAACGTTTTTTTAGAAAGAGTAAGCAGTAGAAAATGGTATCTGCATTCAAGAAAATGTTAGCAGACACCATATAATTATATAAACAACTAAAAGGTAACATTTGTGCAGCATGAAAAATGTTGTTGGGTAAACAGAAATGTCTCCCAAGAAAGTTATTTATGTTTTTTTTCCTTTGTTTTGGGGTTGATAGGTAATGGGGGAAGTAGTAATGCTACTAAAAATTCTGCTGATTCCAATTTGAATATAATTTATTCTTATGAAGCCATTTCAAGATTACACTAATTTTTCAGAAGCAGAAGTCAGCCCTGCGCGTATATCATTGCAGAAAGCTTGTAATTCCATATCTGTTTGGAGAATATGTCCTTGAATAATTAAACATCCAAACTCTTTGATTGAAGAAAACAATACAATAAAGGGAAGAAAAGAAGGAGAACAGGCTTTTCTGAAACAAAAAACCCTACTAATTTGCAAAGGAAGATGTAAGTCTAATCAGAATCTTAAACAAGAAAAATATTCAAAGACGTAGGCTTTGGGATTTGAATAGTGTATTTTGCTAAATCAAAACCATATTTTTTCTAGCTATCTTGGGATTTGTTCCTGACATGACAGTCTTGAGGCTTCATCATGCTTGATTTGTTCATATATAATCAAAGAACATATTATATAAATCCCAGTGCAGAACCTGACTACTTAATTTAAAGGAATGATTGCCATCACCTGAATAATGAGTAACAGCCTATATAGTCAAATTTCTGATGCCTTTTGTTTCACCTTATCAAGGAAATGCAATCTGAACATCATATCAGAACGAACTGAAACACACTCAAATTATTAGCTGTAAGATCAGAGGCGAGCTTTAAGCAATGCAATTCTACTCAACTAGCCACTATCTTTTTTCACGTTGTCACTGTTTTAAACAATCAAGATTAGCTGGCAGCAGAAACTATCACTGACAACTGTTGAAAAGAAATCAAGTTAGGATAGATTCTTTAACTAATGAACTAATTCAAACAGACTTCGATGTGATATTGTCATGAGATCTGCCAGCCTGTGACTGTAAATTATAGATGTCATGGATGCAAAACTAATAAATAAATCACACTAGTAAATCAAACTGAAATAAGTTTGCAATAACAAATTGGGGTTTGGGAAAGTAATACTGAGAACTTCGCCAAATCTATTTTTTGTGTAGTATCTTAAAAGCACTAAAAAAATGTAACAATCTTTTTAAAAACCATAATCTGTAGACTGCTCTGTTTCGAAGGAATTGTTACTAATGACAGAAAAAGAAAAATTAGTCTCACAGAAGCAACTCTGGTTCTTCCAGAGGCAGTTGATAGTTGATAGTTGATACTGTTATAGGGTTAGATACATCTTGTATGCATGAACTCTCAAGTGTCTGGTATATTTATGTATCTTTTGAACCTTCATGTTTCTTTTCAGCTGAGTGCACACAAGCCCAGATACGAACAGAAAAGACATTGTGAATCCTGAAGACGGGCAGTATTATAAAAAATGTACAAGGCAGTGCTCACTTTGACCACAGTACATAGCTTCCTTCTGTCACACAAATAACTTGGAGAAGCACCTAAACAATAATTAGGTGTTGGTTTTAGCAAAATTAAGTATGGGCATATGTGAGTTTCTGAGTATGAGTTTTTCACAACTTTTAGGGATTGGGGTGTCCTTGTTGGACAAAATCTATATAGCAGTTCTGCTGTAGCTGTCCAAAGATCATCACTATTTTTTTTTTTTTTACTGATCCAATAACAAACAATTATTTTTACATCATACGTTGAATGAGAATAAGCAAAAGAATTGATGAAGTTAGATGTAATTTTAATATCAAATTAGGAAGACAAGGGAGAAAGGTAGATCATGGAATACTCAGGAACAAAGAACCAAACATTTATTAGTGAAATATATATACTACCCTCTTTGGAGGAACTATTTAGGAAGAAATAAAGGTTTTCTTTTTTTCTCTGTGAAAAATGAAAATCACTACTTCTGAAGCAGTAGGCAAGGAACTAGATGAATTTCCAATTAAATACATGAGCAAATAAAAATTGACTGCTACATTTCACACAAATAGAATTTACCGTATTGTTATCCTCTAAGAACAGAGAACTTCACAGAATATACACAAATTCAGAGATCTAGGAAATAACAAGATTTGGGGATTTTTCCTTTGGATTATACTTTTTAATTCTTGCATTTCAATCTTTGAATATTCTGCTATTTTCTTAATTTATTCTACACCTTTCAAGGTTGTTTAAAAACCTTAACTTTCCAGTCACTGCATCTTCACTAAAGAGAGGCTACTTTTTCTTCATATAATTAGTCTTCCAGAGAGCCTTTGGCCCTTGTAAAATCTACACATAACTCTAAACTGTCATTGGTACAATTATATGAGAATAGTTGCTCAGCAAGGAATTTGGAGATCAAGAATATATCTTTATGACCCCATTAATAATCAAATTTTAGAGAAGCAAATTTAATTTGCATTTGAACAAATATTACCTTGCCTGCACTATTCAATCAGCCCTATTAACTAGATGTCAAGAAGTTCAGTTTCCCAAACTGACTTCAGGTTAAAGGCACTCTTTCATCCACTCATATAAATTTGTGTCTGTAATTTTTACTTCTGCTTTTCTTAATTTTACAAAGCAAACATATGTTTAGAAGACAAAAAATACCCTAACCCTATACTGAAATTCATCTTTTACCAGATCCCACCAATCAGTGAACTTAATAACATGGATTGTTAAAATAAGTAACAGCTCAGGGAAAGAATTATGAATGTTTGATCAAATAAAATTGCTCATAGCACTTTCAGAAGATATATGTTGAATTATGAAAAGTTTATACTTTTATGCAATAATCTGAGAAAGAAATGGTATGGTTGACTATTATCATTTTGCAGATCTATGCTGTTAGCAAAGCATTTTGAAAAATTTAACTAGCTGATAGCTTTTACATCAAAACTTATATTTGGTCTATTAATTAATTAAATGAAAAATAGTCCTTAGTTTCTTGATTGCATGGTGTTTGTGAATGTACTCAGTTCTATCACATAGGGAGTCATGGTTTTCAGGGTTCTATTTTTGCACTAAATTTCTAAAAATCAAACACATTTCCCTGAAATGTAATTTTGCTTTCCCCTGAGATAGGTAAGTACAGACCAGTAGGTAGTACCTAAAATCCTCTTAAATTATAGTGAATTTCATTTATGTCATTACAACTATGCTAATGCAGATTGAAACTAAGCCTCAAATGCAGTATCATTCACCAAGGAGAAAATTTGTATCTGAAACAAAATCCCAAATTTACAAAAAAATGTTGCTTTACCCATTCTTCTATGGGGAAAAAAAAAATCAGAAATTTGCAGGTTTAACATCAGATTAGAATTACAGTTCATCTTCAAATGAATCTGTTCTCAGTTCATTTAAAGGGTCATTCAAGAAAGTTCTATTCATGAAAACCTTAAGAACTCTTGGTTTTGAGCTACTCTCAAAACTTCAGGAAACAAGTTTGATTCAAGACTTTGACACCAAAGTCCCTCCAAATGAAGGTGCTCAAAATAAGAAGTATAATTACATATCTCCATTAAAGTACCAAATGACAGTATTTATGTTGTAGAACACCAGGTAAGATGTCCTCCTTTCAAGATCCATCCATGATGAAGTTGTTCCGCTCTCCATACTTTTTTGCAAGTGTCTTAATTTGTACTTAGACTGTGGTGTTGCTGCTTCCCTGTCTCTGGAGCATTTGCTTTCTCTGAAAACATCTCAGCAATTCCCACTTGTCTCCTCTCCTGAGCCTAAGGACAACTCGGGGCAAGGCAAGAGGCAGTCTGTCTGCTATCCATGTCCTTTCAAAAAAAACATAGTAGACAATACCCTGGTACAGTTAAAGAAATGTAATCTCATTCAGACTCACAAGACTTTCATGCAGGTTTTTATTAGGCCTTTTCGTCACTAATTAGACAGAGTACTTAGTTTTATTTCGGAATCCCAATATTCAGCAAGGTTACGCTGAGTAACTAACAGAAGGCTACAGACTTCATTGAAAATCATTGCTAACTAATACAGAGAATTATCTCATTGAGTTCAACATCTCTATCAAATATCTTGCAGAGACCATCCAAAAATTCTTTTCAAATATGTATGAAGTTAATCGTTATCGTCTGCATTTTACTGCAATCTGTTGCCTTAACCAGTTTCTTTTCCTATTAATTCTTGAATATTATTTTAAGCACCTGAGGCTCAGTTATTCCATCTGTCACAATATATATATTTGTGTGTAAAAACAAACTTATACCTAAAGAGCATATGATGCTCCATATGACACCCTAGGTCAATGAATGACATTCCTCATCTCTATCACAGCAAATAAGGATGAGTAAAACAAGGAAGAAACAGTTTATGAAAAAAGCTATCCTTCCACAAAGACATTTTGTTCAGTCATGACAATCACATTTAATGCATCATGGAAAATGGAATGAAGACAGGTTAAACATATTTCTTTCTTATTGAGCAGATGAGGCTAATGTTGATTTCATTCAAAATAGCTTTTTAGACCTTTTATATAGAATAGTTTATACTGAAAAATATAATATATATATTGGGGATGTGCAATGGAACTTCCTATTTTAGGGAAGCAATAAAGAGAAGATTGCCACTGTTATTCATGGATATCCTTATATTTAGCGGTGTCTGGCTGTTGTATAAGAATCAAGTCACAGAGCTTTCCCATTATTAGCTTTTTATCCAAAAATCACCAAATAGTCCTGCTTCATGATCAGGAAAGTAGAAAAGAGAACAAAGCTAAGTCAAATATCTTAAATCCTCCATGAATTATGATTCTAACCCCAAGATAGTTGGTCCATGGGTATACAGGGAGAGATCAAGGAGCTCTGAGGCACTGGTGAATAAGAGCTCCCTCTTTCCGCTTTTCCTTCCTGACACCCTTCAGCCAGAACTGCCTATGGACTTCCTCTACCACAGGAATGTGCTCTAGTCAGCCCATTTTTTATGAAATGAATTCTGTACAAATGCTATCTGTAATTTCTGAGAATCATTACATTATTTCAATATAATAATACTGAAGCTATACCATATATCCCTGAAACATCTCTGTCTTGAACGGGCGCAACATCAGATCAGAGGACAGATAGCAAGAATAGTCCCAAAATATACAAGGCCCTACAAAAAAGACAACTTAGGGAATTCACAAAACCTTATACTGTACCAATCCAATAATAGTCATATAAAAATTTCAGCAGTAGTAGTGTTCCATCATTTAGGCATTAAATGTACTTTTTTTCCTTCTCCATTCCAAGGGACTAATAAGAATTTCTCATCAATATGTTCTATCTTATTCTTCAAGATTTGAACCTTTAGGACGAAATATCCTGCATATAATTAGAACCCATAGGAATATGCTCATTTTAATTGCTATAGTTTTATCACTAACAATAAGACAAGAGCAAATTTTAAAAAGATTTCCCCTAATTTTTGTTAAACTATGCTTTCATAATTGAAATTTTCCCCTCCTAGATATGTGCAGATTTACTTCACTTTTACTTATGTAGGCGAAAAATATTTTCCGTTTTCATGAGTCATAGTTCCCACTTGTGTGGCACTTATCTTACACTTGGAAATTGAACCACATTCATTAATAGCTTTCTTAATTCTAAGGTGGATATTGAAAAACTTGACATGACAATAAAATCCAATTCATATAAGAAAAGGGATATTTGACCATAGTTTGATACTGATGCACCTATAGGCAACCTGGCAGACATCTGCATTATGTCTGAGTAGTGCTATTTAAGAATTGTAAGTGTTATGGGAGCTGTATTTAAAAGGTATTGGAAGCAGTACTATCTGACTGGCAATATCTACATAGTGGAACCTGTATAGCACATGAATCAGTGTGTAATATGCAGTCTTTCTGTAGGTATTTCGCCTATGACCAAGCCAAATATTACTTCAAAGACAATCCCTGCACCTGATTGCCAAAATATTTCCTCTTTCTCTTCCTTGCAAATCAGCTGCTGTCATTTACAGAAGCATCATCAGCTGTAGCTGTACAGTATCATCATAAGCTAAAACACTGTACCCTAGGGAGTCTGATACTGTTTCTCTACCTCACTTCTACCCTTTCCCAGTAGCTGTTAGCTCCTTTTCATTCCAAACTTTAGAGATATCCTAAATTTTTGGCAGCCAAACCCAAGCATTCTCACACACAACCTCTTCTTTTAACTGCCCCTCTGAAATTAATTTCTTTCCCCAACTGTACTTTTTGCTAAGATCAAAGAGGTTTTGGAATTCAGTCCACAGTGGTTTCCACGTTTCTTTCCTAACTAATGGTAGCAATCAACATGTTGAATGTCAGAATTTTTTTATCCATGTACTTTAAAATTTAGTCAACAAAACTGAATTCTACCAATTATTTGTTATAGCCAGTTGCTTGGTATCACAACACTTTTCTGTAAGATTTTACTTTCATTCAATTTCGTATAATTTATGTATCTATTCAGCTTCAGAATTTCCTTTGCTACCCACAGCTACCCTACATCTCTTGTGGAAAGGGATCATGTATTCTCACCACCTTTTTCACCTGTCTTTCATTATGGTATTAATCCATGAGAAAACATACCCTTCTAAGGAAGAGAGGTTGGAATACCATGACACACATGGTTGGAATAGCATAAGGCTCCTTGTGTAAAATGACCTGAAAAATTCATATAGGTATTTTTAAACTATCTTATAAATATCTAATTGACTTCCAACAACAATGGCGGTTTTGGGATTCACAATTTCCTGACTTTTCCCAAATACATGATTACATGTTTGGTCAAACAGCTGTACTATTTATTGAAGTTTCTATCTATTTATCCTATGTAGAAATCAATCAGTTCTGGCAAGTATATCTACTCTTACTGTTTTAAAATATTAATAATTTTGTTGTAAAATTCTCTTCTTAAATTAATGCATGATATCTTTTTCCATTACAAGTTTTCTTCTTTTTCAAGGTAATTGGCTTGTAGCTCATTTGTTCCAAAATTGAAAGCCATAATAATGGCAAAAACTAAGCTGGAATCAGAACCCAGATTGGTATTTAGAGTACCAAAACTGTCTCAAATATGAATGAAAATTCCACAATGAGTTAGTATACAAACTTGTAAAACACATTATATAAAAAAAGTCTTGTACAGGAAGCTTCAAATTTAAGTACTCAAAAGTTCTAGTCTAGTTCCTGTCTAGTTCTGTACACAAAGTTTCTTTCTATCTTCCGTATTCACTGTCCATCTTCAGGTCTTATTTGAAGTATTTCACTGAACACAAAACCCATAAAATAACTTCTCAATATTTGCATAATGTTATTATACCATGAGAATTCTTCATTTACAATACATCTATTTTCACATAACCCTACAAGACAAAGTTATAGTATTAAACTTTTATGCTCCTCAAAAAATGCATAGGGTGCCAAAATATTTAAAAATTCCTCAGCACCAAGAGGAAATCCAATGAAAACAAGAGTAAATTATTCAGTGGTAATAGAAATGTGATGACAAACTATCTAAAAAAGGGGGAAAAAAAGAAAAGTGAAGCCCTTAGGATGTCTTTTTTCCCCTTTTATCTTAATTATTAAAAAGATTGATTACATGACTAAAACTTAATATTACCAGCTCAACTGAAAGACTTCTTCCCTTGATGACCAGATGAAGTTTTACCTTGCATGGATGAAGGATAGGTAGTATTTTCTCAGTGAATTACTGATTCCACTCTTTCTTTTTTTCCCCACATGGAAGCTTCTTCAAAGAAAATTAGTAAACAAGCAGAAGGAAAAGAAGCATGAATTCACCTTCAGGAGAATCAAGAATTGGATTTACACTCATCTACACCAAATGAGAACAGTCAGCTGAAACAGGTTCTTCTGAAGAGATACTTGGTCAACAGTGTTTGTAATACTCCAAAATTAGTTCTTTGGAATTACTCTATATTCTTACATATTGCATAATGGCAAAGAATCAGCAGGAGAAGTCTAGATTCCAAGGCAAAGGATGGACTTAAGTTTACCTCCATTTCAGAAATATGTAAAGTGATGATATGCCATGGTATGTCATAGACAAGTGTCTCAGAAAGAAAGAAAAGTACTCAGACTGTGACAATTTGCATGATGGCTCATACTAGGACAGTAAAAGACTGGAAAGATCTGGGCAATGGCTGGAACAAAAGGACAGGACCAAAAACCTTACAAAGGAAGGGCTTTTACTTAAAAATTTTGTAAAATCAAAATATTCCATTTCAGGAAACTGTGACAATGAGCTTGACTCTAGAATAATATTTTTCATTCATTAGTTAAATGAAATACATTTTAAAATGTCCCCTACTACATCAGTCCCTATCTGTGATTGAATCTAAATCACAGATATACAGAACAGATGAATAACACAACAGACTGGAATAAAAGAGTAAGAACATAAACCAGAGTATTGAAAGAATGCTTAGATAAAGTAAATTTTCTCTGATCAGCTGGAAGCCATGAAAATTACTAAAAATTACTTTGTAAACCTATGAGGCTGTCTCTCAGCTTTTATCAGCTAACAAATACTAGGCCTGGAAGAAGACAAATATTTACAGTATCTTTGAGGGGGAGGAAGGAGAAAAAGACACAAGGAACTATAAATCAGACAGCTTAACAAAAGTAATTACTAGGAAGCTACTGTACAATAAAACTCGATAGTTTTGGAAGAAATAGGTGCAGTATATTTCAAATATGAGAAAGATTTCTGTCCTAGCTTATGAGAATCTCTCAAGGATTTTAGGTTGATATATTTTAAATGAAAGTATTTACAAGGGAGGAACAGAATTAGTTATGAAAACACTCAAAACTCTGATAAATAGTCTTTCTTAACTTGTATGGTTGTATACAGTAAGGTTGTGTCAGCATAGGTCTTGTAACCATTGGTCTTGAATGTATTAATAGCACGCTGAAAGGAGCAGAAAATATTTGCATTTGCAAATGGAAATTCATAAGTTTGAAAGAAAGGATCAAAATGGAGCACTGTTTGATATATTGGAAATAGTTTAAAATAAAACGTTGCTATATGTAGATAAGAGCAAAGAATGATCATTAATTAGCAATAGTGTAAAGTAGATAGCTTTTTAAAAAAAAATTAACTACTCAAATCAGCATGAATCAAGATATTGAACTAAATCATATTAGCATGGGTAAAAATGGTGTTATAGAACAAGCTGTCTGAACAATCATCTTTCATGAAATATATGGAAAGTTGAGAGGACAAACAATTGGATATGTTGTCTATTACAAAGCTTTTCATCCTTAATTATCCTCATTTTAATGATGGAAGAAACAGGATTCCCCAAGGAGGAATGAGGAGGTTGTCAGAATGTCAGATGAGAACCTCAGTCCCAGAGAGGAGCTTTAAAGGATCATCCTCAGAGCCAGTGTCGGTCAAATAAGTCACGTGCTGAAATCCATCATCTCCTCCCTAAGTTAATGATACAGCTTAGTTTCAGCAAATGTTTTTAGACTGCTTCATGTAAAAACAAACTAATTTTCAAAATTAAACCAGGAAATAGGATATGAGATTGGAGAGTTTTACATTCTCTTTTTTGTGTCTGCAAATTAATATAAAGATAAAATGAGAATATTTTCAGAGCACCAGAAAAAAACACCACTGAAACATCTTCCAGAGAGAGTCAGTGTCCCATTTTATGGTCTGTGTAAGGATTTATTTCTCTAAATATTAAAATTCAGCAAAAATCTAAATTACCATGTGCAGGATGGTTTTTTTTTTAGGGGAAAAAGATGTATATCTTAAATGGTTAGGTAGTGGCCTAACAACTCCTTGCGAACACGTCATTTTGGGAGCTATCCCCTTGCTCCAATTGCATAAGGTTCAGACCAACTGATTAATCTTTGAAGTAAGAATAGAAAACTTAAGAATAATATTGGATGTCCAACACTTGGAGAGTAGAGAAATAAGAGAAATAAAATTAAATGTCAGTATTTGTTCATCAAATCATTATGAGAAATTTCTGTGTACACTTTCACAGTACCTGGTAGTTATTAAAAGCCCTTTAACCAGATTTAAAAGCATCATATAGAATAACTTCTAATGCTTTTCCAAAATACTTCTCTATGGTCCTCTAAAGAGTAAAAATAAAATAAAGGAAGATGTATGCAATAGTCTCTGTCATTGATTTGCCCTGCTATTCTGTCTATGGGTAATTTGAACAACAAAAAGGTGTTAGAAAGGTCATTTAAACAATACTTAATTTATTTTCACTGTTATTTTAACTATTATTTTGTGTAACAAAATAGATTTTCCTAGGTAAATTTGCTAACCCCAGATATGATTTCTGAGGTCTTTAGTTCTCTAAGCAAACTACAGAAAGATTTTTTTGTACATTCTTTCACAGTATCGAAATTTCCAAAGAAAGAACTCTGTAGTTCCTAAATATACTTTTCAGACAATAGTATTTTACAGACATTTGTCTCTCGTTTTGTAAGACCCCCAAGTCTTGGAGATAGGAGCTCATTAAGGGAGTTTTACTTTAAAAATATAAAAGGCTCCAAAACTTCACCTCCCAAATTATTAGAAGACCTCTCAGTTCTTTTAAAACCTTAAGAAAGAGCAAAAAGTGGAAAAGTTCCACATATTTTCTCAGAGGTTATATTTACTGGTAAACTTTAGGAAATAAGAGATCTTGGCATAAGTTTAAAGGGTAACATATAATCAAAACAAAGCATTCCCCAAAGCATTGACTAAGCACATGCTAACCCACCGAACTTAGCAAAATCCAACCCATCCGGCTCTAAGTCACCCACAATATTAAGAAAGGAGATTAGAAGAAAAAGAAAAGAAAGAAAGAGAAAAAGAGAAAATTATATGGCTCCCGCTAGAGACTTCTGTGCAAGTCCAGCTTCCATGTAGGCAGGTGATAGGGCTCAAGCAACGTGTGCAGCACAGGTCTTAGTTTTTATTGCTCTGGGCCCTTGTGGCCACCCCTTCCAGGTGGGACTTCCATTCCACTGGCCACTCAGGGGCTCTGAGGTGGGGTGAGGGGCAGTGCTCCCACTGTGCCAGACAATCAGAGGCTGTTAGGGGTTCCAAGGGGCGTGGTGTGGGTGTGCTCCTGGGCTGCCTTTGACAGCGGCTCCAGAGTCAGCCCGGGAGTCTGGCAGGCGCTGGGGTGTGGGACAGGGCTTGACCTCACATCTGTGAAATTCGACCTGTCCCTTCCCCGCACCACATTGTGATAATGTGGTTTGGTTTTGTTTTCGAAATCAAGACTATTAGTTTTAATTATGCAGGTAAGTGAAACATTGTTATGATCAATAATATATAAACATTTCATTGATTTATTTTCACTATCCTAAAGAAGCTTTCTATATCTGTTACAGAAATGTATTCTTAAAAAATATAGGGCTTATTAAATTTATACTGAATTATCAGGCTTCCTCTCACTGAATGAAAAGGTACATTAGGTAGGTTATGTCAGTAGATAGATTACGCCAGATCTTACCTTTATTATATTTATGATTCACTTAGTTCTCAAGATTTATTCTTTTAATTAGAATAATTAAGAGTCACAGATACAATTTTTTTCTTCCAAATTGGGAAAATATTTTCCTATGTAAAATAAAATAAAATAAATGTTGCTACTTATTGTCAAAATAAACAGAAGGGATATTCTGATACCTCTCCTCTTGATGTTTTATAAAATCTGAATTGTTACAGATCAGACTAAGATTTCCAGAGCTCTTCCACACAGGAACTTAACAAAATGTTTCAAATGGACTAATCGAAGGTGTTAATTTTTCAAAGTTGATCAACATTCTGGACAAAAAAAATATTTTTAAAAATTATTCTAGGTAAAAAGGAACAAAATTCATGTGTCATCCAGAAAATACTTAATAAATATCACTGGAATTATCATTGTCTTACAGTTGTAGGGGAGAAAAATTATAAGAATTAGTTTCATATGGAGGATGATTCAACATTTAACTCCATGAGGTTTGGTCCTTCTTATTCAAGACAAATCTCTGATTCATTTTATGTTGCTGGACCATGGAATGGCACACTTTTAAATTAATTTCAAAATCACTCTTTCCACAAAGAAGATGCCAAAGTAATAATGACTGTGCTGCCAGAGCACAATGAGAATCAGCAGCTGTGAAAGGGGTCTAAAGGTAAAGTGGTTCCAAAGTAAATGCAAAAGTCTTTCACAATTCGTTCAAGCCATCCTAAATCTTCTAGCTTTCTCCAATGAACTAGTGTTCTCAGCATGTTTTTCTCCAGCCTCTCATATGCCATGCATAACTCTCACAACCTGTTCACTTCTAATCCTTCAAACTCCTATTATAAATGGTGAACTTCTTTTCTGAAGATTGTCTTATCTGGCCTTTTATTATATACACTATGACATATCAAGGAATCCAAATTTTACATGATCAGAGCTCAGGTTAACCTCAATCGTGAGTCTGATGTTGTACATCTGAACTTTGGGAAGTACAAAAAAACACGGGGAAAGGTGGGGAGAAAGAAAAATAAGACAGCCTAAAAGTGGTCTTGTTAATGCACTGAAAACTCGGAAAGCTTTTAAAAAATATATATACATAGAAACATTTAAGAAGCATGGAACAGGGAGTTTCCATTAGAACCTGAGACTGAACTTATATCATGCTTTACCTTGTTTTGAACGGGAGCCTTTTTGGAGACAGTTTATGAAGCACCAGTATAACCACTAACAGGTGATTTGGAGAACTAAACTTTTATGTTCACTGTTGTTTTTCAACCTAAAGGGTACCTTGAGCCACTGGAAATTGCATAGCACACATTCTGGTACAAAAATTTTTAGAATTTCCAAATTCAGAATTTCTGATTTCTAGTCAAAACATGAAAGAAATAATCTTTAAAAAAAGGGGAGGGGGCAAATAATTTCTATTATGTACTAAGACTTAATGAAAGGCACTGTTACCACTATTCATCGCTGATAAGCATATCCTGCCTGTAAGAGCAGCACCTAAATGTCTGATTATTCGTTTATACTCCATGAAACAAGAATAGTAGTGTTTCAGATTATAGCTGTTAGCGTGGGCTACCCAGGGTAACTTAGAAACAAGTCAGTATAGATGATTCTTTATATATCCATCAACACAGAAAATACAGAAAAAATTGAAGACTTCTCTTTCATGTAATAATGAAGGAGACTCCTTTTTATTTTTTTGTTTTTTTAAACATGCATCCTGTCTTTTTGAATTTTAAAGCAGTAACAAAAAATGTTGCTTGGTAGTGATACAGCATATTTTAATTTCAGGCAACTCAAGTCCAAAAGAGATTTCTAGCAAGCAATATTCATTTGGATTTTTATTTTAATACTCAAGAATTCAAGAAAACAGTATTATGGTCAACACAGTCAGGAGAGAATGTACACACATGGGTTGGAGCAATATTTTACACAGATATACCAAAAGTAAGTGTAAGCTGTGTATTTCATAAGGATAACAACAGCACAGTATGAGATACGTGCAACGTCACAGGAGAACCCTGAAGGTTCACACTTCAGTTGTTCCTGTTAGATAGTAGTCAGCAAGATGATTGGGGGTTTTTATATGAGACATGAAAGCATTGATTGAGAGAGTCGGGTTTGTTCTGCCTAAAGGAGGAAAGGTTAAAGGAGGATCTTACTGCTGTCTTCAAATTAAGCGTATGGTTGCAGAGAAGCTGGAACTAGCATTTTCTTGGCAGTAGACAGCAAAAGAAGGGCAATGGGTAAAACTGCAATGACTGATATTCTAATTAGATATTTTGAAAAAGTAATTCACGATTATCTGTCAAACACTATAAGAGGTTGCTCAGGGAGATCCGAGTCACCTGACTGAACAAAAAAGCCAAATTCAACATCAAAATCAATCTTGGTCTGAACAGTGGTCTGAGCAGATGATTTAGGGAGATACCTCCCAATCTCAACTATTCTCTAATTCTAGTCTATAATATACGTATCCTTTTTTCCACTTTCTGTGTTCCTTACTCAAATTTTCTGAATACTAATCCCACATCTTTCCGTTTCCTCACTCAAACCCCAGATACAAGCAACAAGAAACAACAACGCTAGCTGTTTCAAAATGGCCAAAATAGTACAAAATAGCAAACATGTGATACCAGTACCTGAGAGGCTGACCAGGAACAGTTGTGATTTTTTACTGCAGATAGGCAGCAATTTTCAATGCATCTTTCAGGTTGAGCTTGTCATCTGTTCTGACACCCTACACAAAGTGAATTACCTGCAATATTTCACAGAGTGTAATATACAAGTAAAATGTATACTTATCTTAAATAGTTTTTCAAGCTGTATTAGTATCTTCCATGGAAACAGGATGAAAAGCACAACAAAAAGCTAGAAAAATTCTACTGCTTTTAATTGTACAGGAGTAGCAAATCGGTTACAAATGCAGAAGCATAGCACTGCAAAATGAAGTTTCAAACCAATTCGAGGATATAACTCAGAACTGCAAAGCATTCTTTCTTATACTGATTTTCATATTACAGTTCATACATTACATCAGAATCAATAGTTATATGCACACTTTGTGCAATATTCTATAACCATATACAGATATTTATAGCAAAGACCCTAAATCTTCCATAAAGAATCATCACAATAGTGGAATTTACAAATACTTTTTGTTAAAAAGTCAACTTTGCAGTTACTGATTGAATCAAATGTTGTCTTTTTAAAATCTAATACGTTCTGTGATTGGTTTAACATATCAGGTTATATTAATGTAAGGTTACTCAAGAAGCTGTGCATTTTCTAACCTCTCATGTGAAAATGTTATGCAAATTATTTGTAAATGTGAAAGCCTCAGCAGAAGGGCTGCATTAACAGACCCTGTTACAAAAGTATCCTCAATAATTTACAATGCTACAAAGGCTGAATTGGATATAAATTGTTTCTGTCATCATAAATTCTAAAATAAATGCAGAGAGCACCATCTTTTGGAGTCAATGAAGCACTGACACACTTTTTACAGTGAAAGCAGAGTACTGAATTTCAATTAAATAAATGTTTATATATGCAACAAGCTTAGCAAATTGTTCTGTGAGCGGTGTAACTAATGAAGCATGGTTTCAGACAGACTCCTGTGCTGTGTCTCCCAGCACATAATCTTCCCAACCTTGCCAGCTCCTTCTGTGTCCCTACTGCCTGTCTTCCTCTGCAGCGTGATACACAGCTTTCTTCACAGGTGCTCGTTCAAAGAAGGGTTTCTTTTCACCGGACAATAGCTACTCACACTCTGGTTAGCTCATAGTTATGTGTGTAGTCGACCAGTGCATGTGCTGTTTGGCAAACTGTTAGCTGTTTCTTGGAGTAGATAAAGGACTGAAAGTTTTGCTGGAAGTGTCCAATGGATTAAAAAGTTACTGGGAGTTTAACAAGAAATTCAGGTTTATGGAGTTATATTAGGTTTTCAGTCCAAAAACTATTGGCATAAAGCAGGTAAGCTGTACCCAATTAAAAAAGAAAGGTGATATACCAATTAGCAGCTTTGTAGAAAAGGACCTGGGGTCCTGGGAAACAAGCTGACCATGGGCCAGCAATGTGTCCATGCAGCAAAGACAGCCAATAGCATCCTGGACTGCTGTAGGAGCATTGCTGCCCATGAGTCAATGGAGGTGATTCTGGTGAGGGCCTGGTGAGACACATCTACAGTGCTGTGTCTAGATCAGGGCTCCCTTGCTCTGAGTAGGGAGTTTTGGTCACTGTGAAAATTTGTACTCCAGGCATATTTTTATCTCTGCCACCATTTTTTAGACCTATGAATTAATGCCGTTATTCCTTTGCATCAAAAGTCGAGGACCTCTTTAGAAGAATCTCTTGCTTAATCTTGCAGTCTAACTCTTATGTTTTTTTGTCTTTAACTCCACACTGGCAACAGCTCACAGAGTGCAGGGCTTTCTAGCACAACACCCACAAGCACATAAACTCTCCATTTCTCTTTAACATTTCTAAGTTTTAAAAGCAGGGGCAGATTTTTTCAATACAAAGCAGATCTGAGTTTGCATAACCAGTCAATTCTTGAATGACTATTTTCCAGTATCATTTTCTTCATATCCTGTCATACCGTGTAGATGCTTTCAACGGGATGACAGTATTATCACAGTGTTATTGCTATGTCTTCTTGCTCTGTTGAGCTGTGAACATGCAATTGGCTATGAGGTAGTTTCAGATTTATCTTCTCCATAAGAGGTCAGCAGAGGACCATTTATCTAACCAGGATCTGAATGGTTCTCATTTCTTCTTGAAATTCTAGGTCATTCAGCCAGTAGCAAAAAAAAAAAAAAAAGAATTTGACATTACGGGTCAGAAAAAGCTAAGTCTAAAAGTTCACAATAACTATTTTCTGTTCCATCTGGAATAGCTTCATTGTAGAATCATTGTAGAATCATTGTAGACCAATTTAGATCACTTTAAAAAATTGTGGAATTTTAACAGAATGCCATGACAATTAACAGCAGTGTGAAAAGACAGATTCATGAACAATAGACATTTCTACAAGATCCTGCTTATGAAGACAAACTGCACTGAAAAATTCACAATTTTATTATCTCTTCTTACTGTTTAGTTTTGGGAGCAGGGGTAAGTCTAGCAGTCAAGAGGCTCTAAGTTAACTCACTGTCTCTCACATTTTCAGTACCTCTGAAAAGTCACTTTACCCAGGAGACCACCTAGATTCGATGATTCCTCTTCCAATTTTTTAAGTATCCCTGTCTAAAGAGAGAATTTCACCTCACTTTCCACAGAAGAACATCTATAAAGCCACTGCTTCTCCAAGCCTGAAAGTAGTCATGACCTTCACACAATGACTAAGAAACCTTCATAGGTGTCCAATTAACAAAGATTTGGGATTGTGAGTTATTTTTTTCTTTAGCTGTCACAGAAACTGTACTGTTTTCAGTCCTGAAGTTAAGCTTAGTCACTGTTTTGTCAGAACTGAGGAATGTTTCCAGAACTAGTCTGACAAGGATTTGTGAGGAAATAAAGGACATACACATCAAGTTATTATGAATACTGAGATTTATGATCGCAGTAAACTGTTCTCCCAAAGGCCACACTGCCACGAACTCACCTACAATTAAGACTGAAAAAGTTCACATTAATGAGTTCAAGAATGTACACAGGGAAATAGTTCTGAAAACACAGAAATCTTCTAACAGTATCTGAACAATATGCTATTTGAGAAAAAAAAAGTCACACTACTGAAAAAGAAATAATAAACCAAAATATGATTATATAGCCACACATGAAACCTCCCTGTTCCAATTTTCAGGTAAATTCTAGGTTCCCCAAGACATTGTTTTTTTTTTAACTTCTATCGTACAAATGGATTTTTTTCATCAAAAGTAGTCTTAACTATGGACAAATCCTCTACATGAAATTTTCCCATTAGCAGATTCTCTACCAAAGCTTATTTGTGAAGAATATTAAGCAGATATGCTTTAGTGAAAATAATCTGGACTGGAATTTTCTAATCCAAGAAAAAGTATTCCTGTTACTGACAAAAATGGAAAACAGCAAAAAACCCAAAATCATTATTAGCCTAATTAAAGTTTAGTAAATTAACAAAACTACAAAAGTTATGACTGATCCAGTAACATTAATATTCACTGTGCCAGTCCAGCTGCCACAGTAAATCCGCACTAATAATATCCTCTTTAAAAACACCATACAAGAAGAAAATAATATCCTCTTTAAAAACACCATACAAGAAGAACTGTTAGTACTGATCCCCTTTGTTGGTGGTAAGATCACCCTTGCAATGCCCTTCTGGATACTCCTGTGGGCAGCTTCAGTATTCCTAAAACAGCAGTGGGGTGAAGTAGAGAAGGTCACATGCTAGGTCTTCATCATTAGAAGTTCATGGATAGGCTTTCTTCCTCCTGTTGTCTGACAGAAGCAGGGTGTCAATGAGTTCTTCCTCATGTACCTTGGGCTTGTTTGGGTTTATATTTGTGCTTTCCCTTAGCACGGCCCACACCACCAATTGTATGAGCAGACTCAGCTCACCCTGGAGAGATGACGGTCACTCATCCCCAGCAGCTGGGGTGGCCAGCACCACCTATACCAGAATCAGGCTTGTTCCCACAGGGCTTCTGATAACAATGGCAAAATGATAAGTATGCAGATCACACACTTCCATTCTGGTCTTGAAGGAGACAACTACAAGCACAAACACAGTTCCAGTGGTGTCTTAACCTGACGTGAGCCCTGCTCTCAGCCACTGTATATTACTATTACAGTTTCATGAGTGCATCTTATACCATGTCTTGCTTTAACCTACTTCCACCAGTTATTCTGACTGTCCAACATTTCAACTGCTCCTGAAGACTTCAGAGAAGGTAATCCTGAGAAACTTGAACCTTAGAGCAAACTGGATGCCTCTGTGAAGGAAATAAAACCAAACCATCAAACTCAGCTCTCCTCAGAAAAAAAAGCCAAAAAAATAGAGAGAGGCTTGCGTAAATGTATAAGGTTGTCATATTTTCTCTCTTTCTCAAGAAAAAAGATAGTTTTTATACAGACTCACAGACATATACATCAATTGATCAAGTAATTTCTCCTTTGGTGGCAAAAAGGGAAGGCTATGTTTTCTTACCATCTCCTAAGGTCAGCAGATTTATTTCCAGTGAAGAACGTAAATTTACAACATAAATTTATCTTCTGAGAAAAATGATTGTAACTAAGAGAAAAACTTAGGAAAAACTGAAGGCACAACTGTAGCTTGATTAATGCAGATTAAAATCCATGGTGGAAAGCATCATATGTTTCCTAAGGCAAATACGAGGCTGCAATTGCTGTGTTTGTGAAATCCCACACCAAAGAGAATTCATTTTTATGTACATTGTGTTTATTTTGCGAAATGTGAAATATTTATTTAGTATTGTTCTATGGTAGATTACATTCTATCATCCTCCCACATGTCTAGTCTAATTTTGACTTAGATATATTTTACTTGAACTCTGCTAAAATCATTTGTAATAGGAAGAAACAAGGAAAGAAACAACCCCCTTCAAATTATTTCCACTCTAACTCATCAAATACGGGGAAAATACCCCAAACAAAACAAAGAAACTACCAAAAGTACATCAAGAGTAAAGGCAGTCATCTAAAGTAATTTGACACATTTACCAGAAAACCTCATATTTTTGAAAAGCCTCTAAAAATTTATAAAAGGACTGTGCTGCCTTTCCAGCACTGACAGAAAATAGAAGCAGTATGCATGCATATACAAACATCTGTGATTAGACAGAATCCAATGCCAATTATTATTTTTTGACATACCAATAAGTTGCCTTATAAGTGCTGCCATCATCTCTTATCTATTTCTTCTCCATGACCTTTCCACATGGTAAAATAAACACACTGGTATCCAAAAGAGTAAACTACAAATTACAAACCCCAATATTTATCAATTCATTTGGAAACTAAACAATGTGTATAAAGCAACATTCTCACACACATATGAAAGTTTTATTTTAACCTCGATTAAAAAAATAAAATAAAAAAATAACTTTCTCAAACCAGTATAAAAAGATAGCATTGGTCTGATACCACACAGTACTACTACCAAGTAATTATAGCGAATGCACAATATGCTAAATCATCATCATTGTGCATATTAGCCCATATTACATCAGTCTTTCTACTTGCATTCATATCTCACAGAAAATAGACAAAATGCTACCTGTTTTATTAGGTTGAATATGCACTACTGTGACAGAAGATTTTTTCAGCAATTTACTAAATATTTCTCACTGATTATACTATGGAGACCACCATCATCATATTTCTGTCCCACTGGCAGGAGGATAAGTTTCAGACAAGCCTATCTGTCTGGTAGAATCATTTTCCTAGTTATACCAGGCTTGCTGGACCCTAAAATAAAAATATTTAACCTTTTCTACAATTCTGTAGCTGCATTACAGCATTTTTAATTCCCTGGCCTTACGCAGGCAAAACTTCCAAGGACTCTGAGATGAATTTTCTGTGTTAGTACTGCAAAAACTGATTTCATCCCCTGAAAACTGTTTTATAAAATCACTTTTTCAGATATGTACTATCCACATTACACACAAACTTCAACACAGAAAGGAAACCATAATAGTACCATGATAGCCAGATCCCAGCTCTCCAGACTTATTCAGTCAAGCTTTCACTTATGATGCTAATGACTTATTATGATGTTAATATCTGACTGTTTTGTGTTTACTTATTTCCAATTAATCCCTGCCATCCATCATATATGTAGCTGTTTCTTTGAAATTCTAACTCTTAGACTTAGAATGCACAGCAGCAGCCTGCTGAACAGTATCTCCTCTATGTGTTGGCTTCTTGTTGCAAGCTTTGTTCTTTAAGGAAGAGTGACCAGACATAGTAGATGTGGAAAGAGGGCAGTGATATTCCTGGAGTCAATGAATACACACCAGAGGAGAAGTTTCCATGTTGAAAATTACAGGAAGCAGTCATTGCACAAGTAGCCAGACTGCAGCTCGTTCAAAGACACAGGGAAGCCCCTGTGGGAACACTAAAAACAGACCAAAAGGGGATTTTTCAGAATTTGCAGTAACCCAGACAGGTGCTGAATAGACTGAAATCAAGCCTAGAAGCACAGTCCACCTTGCAGTAATCTATATACACAGGCAGGGAGCTGTGTATATAGACCTTTTGTTCTAATATAGTCATCCTACTAGAAATTGCAAATACAGGGGATTGTATTCTGAAAAATTCCAGGTTTTGTATCTCAGAATATTTTGGGGCTCCCTTGAGAAACTCACTTCTACAGAAAGCTTTAGAAAGATTGATTTGTAATCTCTAGCTCACTCCTCATTTCTGTTACACTATATAAAGCTACAGCAAGATGAGGAGATATTACCAGCTGTCTCATTTTTCTCATTCCTTTTCCCAGGATAGAAGATAACATTCTATGCCATACCTGCAGAGAGATGGGCCTGTTCAGCCTCAAGGAGAGACAACTGAGAGAGGACCCCATTAACGCGTATGAGTATCCGAAGGGAGGGTGTCAAGGGGAGGAGCCAGGCTCTTCTTGGTCGTGCCGAGCCAATAGTATAGAGGCAACAGGCAGAAACTAATGAACAGGAAGTTTCATCTGAATAGGACCAAGAACTTCTTTACTGTGTGAGTAGTAGGTTGTCCAGATTGGTTGTGGACTCTCCCTCACTGGAGATATTCAAGACCCTTCTGGATGGAGTCCTGTGCAAGGTGCTCTAGGATGACCCTGCTTGAGCAGGGAGGTTGGACTAGATGACCCACTCTAGTCCCTTCCAACCTTATCCATTCTTTGAGTCGGTGATTCTGTGACTAAAAGTGTGTGTC
Source organism: Lepidothrix coronata (assembly GCF_001604755.1). NCBI lineage: Eukaryota > Metazoa > Chordata > Aves > Passeriformes > Pipridae > Lepidothrix > Lepidothrix coronata. The sequence goes on along the minus strand of NW_016690206.1, from coordinate 3,070,729 downwards.
TTAACTGTTCTTATTCATTTAACTTATTCTTTTCCTTAGACATTTCTGAACAAATTTTTAAAAATCCCTACCTATTTCATTCCTGTTATAAATACATAGTACACAGATTACATGGCTTCTTTGGAATTTCATTTGTAACTGTTCAGTGCAAACCTAAAACTAATTTTTGCCTCTAAAGAGAAATGACCTTTCAACTTCCCCAGCCTTCACAAAGAGCTCACAACCAGCAGCAATTCATACTGACTGCAGGAGAAGGAAGGATTTGAGTCCTTGTGAAAGTGTTTGAGAAAGCCAAACACATCTGAGGGGACAGGAGTAGCACAGAGCTAAGGGTAATAGGAGAGACAGAAAACACAGACATTTATAATGCATTTTAGCATGCGCTTCTTTTAATTCTTCACAGCCATATCTACTAACTACTCAAAACACGAATATATGCTACTAGAAAACAGCTCAAAATACAGTATGTCACCATCTAAACTAAAGTAACTGGTATAGGATCTGGAAATTACTCATCAAATTACTGACCATTGACCATTGTTACAGATTTTGCATTACTCATCTAAATGACCCCTATGACAAAATAATACATATTCAGTCACTGGAGATGGAATATTTCTATTTCATTTTCATAGCTAAGTGCATCTTTAGTTCAGAATTTGTGCTTTTATTTAGGTAAATCATGGGCCACTCCTCCTCAGATCTGAATACCATCACAGTTCTCTAGCCAGAGCAAACTAAAAGCAAAGAACACTACTGTTTGCTTAACCTATGCACTCTATCAAGTAAGGCTACTATTAATTCTCATCTATCTACCAAGAGTGCAATCAGCATGCAACCTGATGGTTTAGAAGCACAAGAGGCAAGAGCCCTCAAGGCTGAGAAACTCCTCACTATCTTTGTGCCTTAAAAATCTTAGTGTCTCGGTATATACTGAAAAAATGAATAAAGGCTGAAGTTTTAATTTGCATGTTGAAATTCATAGGTGTTTATGCTTTAAAAACTGTTTATTCCATGTATAAAACTTATAAACATACTAGTGCTAGCATGAAATAAAACCATGATTTATGTACTCATTTGTAACCTCTGTACTAAATATATAACAGAAAAATTTGAGAGTAATAATTTTCAGTGTATTGCAATTTTAGAAGTATCCATTTATTATATGATGTCCTGTAGTGGGTTTCTGTGTCTAGGTTTTGGTAACAGGGGTGCTACAGGGGTGGCTTCTGTTGGAAGCTCCTGGAAGCTTCCCCTGTCTGATGGAGCCGATGCTAGCCAGCTCCATGACAGGCTTCCTGCCACTGGCCAAGGCCAAGCCAATCAGGAGTAATAGTAACTCCTCTGGGATAACATATTGAAGAACAGAAGGTTGTTGTGGAGGTGAAATTTCCAGCCAGGAAAGAGCGGAGTGGGAACATGGGAACAACAACATAGACACCGAAAACAGTGCAGAAGGTGGGTGAGGAGATATTCCAGGTCCCGGAGCTGAGGCCCCTGCAGCCTGTGGTGAAGACCGTGGTGGAGCAACTGTGCCCCTGCAGCCCATGGAGGATCATTGGGGTGCAGAGACCCACCCGCAGCCCATGGAGAAAGGACCCCACACCGGAGCAGGTTTTTCCCGGGTAGGACTTGTGGCCTCTGTCAGGGACCCACGCCGGTACAGCTCATTGGTGAAGGACTGCACCCCTTAGAGGAGTGACCCACGGGACAGCAATTTGTGAAGAACTGTTGCCTGTGGGAGGGACTCACACCAGAGAGGTCCATGAAGGACTGTGTCCCATGGGAGGGACCCCACGGGAGCAGGGAAAGGACTCTTCTCCCTGAGCAGTGTCAGAAGCAACAACTATAACCTCCATTTCCCATCCCTCTGCACCACTGGGGGGGAGGGGAGAGAAGGAGAACATGGAAGGAAGGGGGGGGGGAAGGTGCTTTTGAGATTATTTTATTTTTCACTCTTTTGCTCTGATCCTGTCAGTAGTAAATTTAAGTACTATCCCCACTTTGAGTCTCTTTTGCCCCTGAAGGTAATCGGTAAGTGACCTCTCCCAGTTCTTATGTCAACTCATGAATCTTTTGCTGGTTTTTTTTTCTCTCTTCTGTCCAGTTGCAGAGGGGAGTGAGAGAATGGCTGTAGTGAGTACCTGGCATCCAGCCAGGGTCAAGCCACTACATGTCCAAATACTGATTTTTAACGTAATGACTACAGACTGATTTCTACACATACTTTTAATACATTTTGCCACTTTTTTTTACAGGAGTTGGTCATTTGATCTTAAATAAGAAGAGATCAAAGGGAAGGACAGTAATCCTTCAAGATGGGATATGTGACTATTTTTCCTTGAAGAATGGTAACCTTCAGAGAGGATGAGATAGTCCTGTTTTTCTGTTTCAGGTTCCTAGCTGTACAATAAATAGATGCTTTTCTTCATTTCAGATACTTCTAATGGTCTCTCCCAATCAGTGCTGCTATCAAAATTCTAATAACCAATTGTTCCTCTTTTCATTCTAGTGTCAATAGTAGTTATTTAATAATTTAATAAATAATAAATAAACAACATTATACTGAGCAAGCAGGCTAACACAGTTCCAATTCTGAGTTGACAAAGATATTATTTATATAAATAAATCATTTTAGGTCAACAGTATTTCTTCACTTTTAAGCTAAAACAAGAGATATCGCACCTTTAGGAGTAAAGTACAGTCTCTGCCTTCCATACTTAAAGGCAACAGTAGATGATTTTTTCCACCCATATTCTTGTTTTTATAGTTCTCAATTAATTGTAAGAGCTTTCTTCCTATCGTAACAGTATCTACATTGCTGTACTTATCCCCCTGTTAATATGATATACCCCATATTGGACATTCTCCTTCTCATACATTACCTAAGCCCAAATAATATCATTACGTAACTGGAGACAGAGTAGAAATTGCTACTACAGCAGAAATTCTTTATTTCAGGATTACTTTTTTTTCTCTTTTCTAAGGATACCAAATGTTAATAATGTTGCTTGAGCTTTGGGAATTAGGATTTTTTTGTTGTTCATGGTTGGTTAGTTCTTTTTTTTTTAATTGAGAAGGCAGTTAAAATGCCATAAGGTAAAGGACTGTAGCTCATCTTGCCTTATTTTTGGTCTCTCACTCGAGCTAATCATCCAGTCTTCGTTTTCAGTTAGTGGATCAAAACCACACCTCTAGGACACATTCCATTAATTTGTTTCTTTACTCCATGATGCAATCAATCACACCAAGGAAGTATCTTACTCTTCCATGATTGTAGGACAATACCTGAATTAATCACATAGCCAATGTAGGACATGTGGCTATGTGATTAATTCAGGTATATGTGTTTTTCTTCTGGAACATGATTGCTTCCTTAAAGCTCTTCAAGGTGCTTGCCAAGAAGAACGGGTAAATGTGTTGCTTTATAACCTCTATACTGAAATATGAAATTTATAGGCCTTAAAAAATGCAACGCTTCACCACCACTTTGGCAATGGCCTGAAGGGCAGGCAGAACATTTTGCTTAACTTGCTTTCTCTCTCTCTAAAAATCTATGGTTTTATTTCTGTCATAGCTGCAAATATGAAGCTATAATACTGTTATAAATCATACTATTTTTAAAACTTTTCACTAAAAATTCTTTGCAAGCATAGTGACAGATTTGCTGCTAACAAGCAAATGAGCATCACAGGAAGAAACAAAAATAGTGTACTACCTTGCACGTTTTTCTCCTGCTTTCCCACTCCCTGTGCAGTACATAATTCTACATAATTATTTAGTGCCCTGTGGTGCTGAATGTTGTAGGTTGATGAAACACAATGCTGAAAAATTGTCAGAGAAAGTAGAACTAAATGACTCTATGACCTCTCAATGACATGTCACCATCAGATGGTAAGAAATTTGCATGCAAGCTGAAAGGCTTTTTTAAAGTTGCTTAAATGTATTTTGTGACATAGTTTTATATTTATATCCTACGATTTCCTTCAAAGAATTCTTCATTATCTTTCAGGTTAAAAAAACCCAAAACACAAAAGCAAAGAACAAAAAACAAGCAAACAAACCTTTGTCAGAAGCTCTGAATAACAAATAAAAAATCCATTTGAAAACTATTTCAGAATCAAAATTCTATATTTTTTTATTCTGGTTTAATTATATGTTATATTATATTAGAGCAAGAATTTATTTTCATATCTTAAAGCACAGAGGACTTTTGTTTGTTTTTGTTAAAAAAGATAGTACACCACTTGTCATTTATATGAACAAAGTAATGAATTGCAAATCAAGAGAACTTGGTGAAGCATGAGACCATTTAGCAAAATATTTATATATCCTGCACGGATTATTCCTGGAAAGGTTATTTGAGTGCAAATGTGACATTTTGAAATGTGTGACTGCAGTGAAAACTAAATCAATCATAAGTCATTTATCACTTAGTAATGAAATTTAATGTTTTTCTTGATTCTCACTCTTATTTAAAGAGGTCTTGTCCCTGTAATTATTTGCCTTGAGTCGGATCTTCCTACTTTTTTCCAGACAATTAACATTTTTCTTGATTACATCTGACTTGGATAGGGGTCTGTTCTTCTGTAACAAATACATGTTTTAATAAAATTAATATCCCAGTTTGAGTCATCGATATATCACAGTATTATTTAATATTTAATTCCATAGCATTTGGCCCACTTACTGTATCTTTTTCACCAGCTTTATATCTTTTGCAGCCATTTTAGATAACCAGGCAAACAAACTGTGGTCTCTAGGTTTACAGTCCCAAGCTAACCCTTTCTCCTGCTTGGGCTTCCACTTCAGGGTACTGGTTAAATAAGAAAAAAAGGTAATACATTCTGTGTACTGGCAGAATAGACTACATGTTCACTAACATGTGATTTTCTGTTTCTATGTTGTTTGAAATTTCCCAACTTGCATTCATTTCACTTATGCATACATATTACCTGCACAAAGGTCTTACGGCTATACTTTGATAATGTTTAAGGTATTTCATATTATTTTTGTACATAAATCAAGGAAACATTTCCCCTGCCCCCCTCTGTCCCCCACAAAAGAAAAAAAAAAAGGAAAATTGAAAACACACCAGCACATGATCAGGTATTTAAAGGTTGAACAAAGGTTGGGTGTACATACTGGATCAATCAGAGAAATTATGTCTTTATAAACAAAATTAAACAACTGCAGTTTTCTTTATCAGAAACTCTTTTCTGCTAGCTCAGTTAGGGAATTTACATACATTTATGCATGTGTTTTTGATTAAACATAATATTAAATATGATAGCTCCTTCAGGGCATACATTTTACAAAGGTTTGTCTCACAGATCCTTCTGAATGGAACAGTAATTTTGCGGTTGCAGAAAACTGCCTTTTCATCAAAGGTAACGGTGGGTGTTGCATAAAAATAATGGAACACAACTTAGATGGGGTCAGAACAGCAGCAGCGTGTTATTGCAGCTATAGGAGAGAACACAGAGCAGCAGCAATGTGTCACACTGCTAATATGAATTCTCCCTCTATGGGTCAGAGTTTATATACCTTTAGGTTATACAGTCCATTCTGCAGCAACACCATGCCAGACAAGCAGGACATGGTAAATAACAAAAGCAAATTAAATCTTTCTGATAAGGAATGTCTACACAGTACAGCCTGACAGGAATAATCCACTTCTTTTTTAACTAAGTTGGGCTGACTGGCAAGACTGCCACATGTTTCTTAACTAGTGAGGCCTACAAAAAGCCATGAGATTTTCAGTCTCTTCCTTCCACAAAGGAAATGTGTATCATAGAATCACAGAATGGTTTGAGTTGGAAGGGGCCTTAAATGCAGAAGCACTGCATTACTAATCTTTCCATCAGCAAACAAGACCATCACTGCACAGTTTTGGCTGATGCCAGCCATCTAAAATAAATGCACCCTGTAGTCAAGCTTATGTTCCTAAGGCAAGAATGTGCCTTCTATGAAGGCATTGTTCATCAAGAAAGAGTGCATTTCTATTTGGTCAAGTGGAAGTTATTCAAAACAATAACAGAGTTTTTAGAAAGGCAAAACCAAAAAATAGGAGAATCCCATGCATTTCCCTTAGACAATATATCAAATTTCACAGTAAAGTTTGAGTGTTTAAATAACCAGAATTTCTCGTTCTAATCGAGAGAACTTATTGACTCTTGGATTATTCTGGGATGTATAATTTCTTATTGTTAATGGTAATTCTCTTACTGAGATGAAAGTTTACTTTTTTTAAGTTTTTATGGGATAGTAAACTCAGTTTCCTTTCATTTCATTGGAGTGCCAGTGTGAAATTACTGACTGACTCTAAGAATCAGTAATAGCAGGCTGAGATCCCTTCTGCTACAATTGCAAGGCATACTTCTTGAACTCACCTTTTCTAAAATGAGATCATCTCTCACCTCTACTGCACATGCCTTTTCCTTTAGATCTGTGAAGGACACATAGCATTATAAGAAAGTAGTTAGCTCCAAAATCTGCATGTAGACTGCTTCGGTACAGTGGTCAATAATCACAAAGTCAGCTTTGGGTTCCTTACCCAGTTTACACATGACACTTCCTGTATCTTTGTCCTATTCAGAAGCTGCTCAGTAGTATGTTGTGTCACACTGTCCTCAGGTGGCAATTCTCTCTGTGCATTCCTGTAGAATTTTGCTTTGGCACCATTAATACTGACATTCTAAGAAATGGTTGAGAAGCATAGAAAACTTACAGTTACAGTACAAGTAGTATAGTTCAGAGAATCAACCTTTAAAAGCAAGCACTCAAAGATTAAAGAGATAGCTACTTCCAAATTGACAATCTTCATAATAATAATTTTTTATGTACAGACTCTTAGAGTCTGTAGCTGAGGGAGAGGCTGTGACGCCACACAGGAGCACACACAAACTCATATGATAGTCTAACAACAGGTATCCTACTGTATTTCTGTTCTTTTTGAGATATTTCTACCTACATTTACAAGACCTAAACTCTCGTCGTAATTTGGTACATCATAGTCTTCAAGAAGCCAGGTCTACAGATAAGATAATGGCTTCAGCATGAAAGTATAAGACAAATTCAGGTCTACACAGCAGGATTTCCAATTAAATTATTAGGTGATTTTTTATATATATTTTTTCTTGTTTCTGAATCTTATTAAAGCATTTACTGAATATAAAGAGACAAGGGAAATATATATAAAATATATGAAAAGAGCATGCAAAAGAGGCAAAATGAAAAAAGAGGTTATCAAGTAATGGTGGAAAGGGACATAGTAAAACATAAGGAAGAGATAACAATATACATTTGTGTTAAAGCACTGGGAAGTAATAAGTCAATGTTACTGAGCTACTCAGTAGTTTGAGAATGCACAAACCTAGAAGCAAAGTGATTACATGTCTTTAATCCTATTTAGAAATTACATTTATATACAAAATTAGCTAGTTTATCTACTTTAATTAGTCTTTCTCCAGACAGGCATTCTTTGCAACTATATATTTATACTAGAGCTTATGGGAACATTTCCTATGCTAATTTGGCTTTTAATACCAAAAAATAGATATAAATAATAATAATTAGAAAACCTTTGGATTTGTTTAAGAGATGTTTGTGGTTAAGTGGGTTTTTTTGTCTGTTTTGTTTTTAGATATAATTTTGTGCTGATTGTTTAAAAAAAATATAGACATAAGAAATCCCCTCTAACAATTTATCTGGCATTTTATACTTCCATAAAACACTCCACGGTGCCCATTACTTTTTGATATCAGCATGCATACTAAACTCAGTGTAGGTGAGCTGTGTTAATATTATGCTTCAACATCATACCCTGGAGTGTCTTATTGCCTAAATGATGAAAAGGCCAAACATTTACAGTGTACTATCATGTTTCATAGGAAAAATCTACATTACCGTTCTTTGTTACTTTGTCCTTTCAGGAAAAATGGTTCAAGAAAAAATAACAAACATCATTCAATTAAACCAGCTTTCTCAAAGTGCTAATACACAGCATAATCTTGTAGTTCTCTTTCAGTAATGAGGTCATATCCCTTGTACACAGTGTTTACACATATGCATACTAATATATAAGTTATATATAAGTAGGAAATCCAGCAAAACTTACAATCAACATTTAACTAGATAATAGTATTTTTAATTTAACTAAACATTAATATGTTTAAATAACATGAAAGGACTGAATGTTGTAGAGGCTGACGTGTTTACTGCAGAATATGTTAAGCCTGAGAAAGAGCAGAACTGCATTGTGTGGGAAACAGAATTTTAGGTCAGCATCAGTGTCTCATTACACATCTCAGCTGTTTTAGGGCAGAGACTATCATCCTGAGAGCCTTTCATTGTAACAGTACACTACAGTGGAGCACAGTAGAAGAATCTGCAATCACACAAGTCTTTTAAACAGCTTCAGAGATGGTGACTCAACCACTTCCTTGGGTAGCCTGTTCCAATGCTCAAAAACCCTTTTGGTGAAGAAATTTTTTCCTACTATTCAATCTAAATCTTCCTAGAGCAACTGGAGGCCATTTTCTTGTTTGTTACTTGGGACAAGATACCAGTCCCCATCTTGCTACAACCTCCTTTCAGATAGAGAGTGATACAGGCACTTTGACTTATTGAATCCTATATAATGAACCTCAGCTATCCAGCCTGTCCAGATCCTTGTGCAGAGACTTCCTACCCTCCAGCAGATCAAAACTCCCATTCACCTTCATCTGGAAACTTACCGAGGATGCACTCGATCCCTTTTTTCAGGTCATCAATAAAGATACTAAACAGGACTGGCTCCAATACTGAGACTTGGGAAACACCACTTGTGACCAGCTGGATTTAATCCATTCACCACCACTCTTTGGAATTGATCATTCTGCCAGTTTTTTATCCGGTGACCAGTGTACCCGTTCAAGCCATGAACAGTGAGTTTCTCCAGGAAAATGCCGTGGGAAACAGTGTCAAAGGCTTTAATAAAGTCCGGGTAGACGACATCCACAGCCTTACCCTCATTCTGTAAGATGGCAACCTTGTCACAGAAGGAGATCAAGTTAGTGCTTCCTCTACTTAACTTGCTTTTGATTAATTCAACTAGTCTGTCACACAACAGTTCTATATACTATGAAGATTGAGATTGCTCAAAATAGTATACCTCTTGAATACTACTTCATCTTTAATTTGGACTCAACAGCCTTTAACAGGTCCTACAGGAATCTACCAGGAAAAACTTAACATGAATTTTAAAAGCAGAATATTTTTGCACAGCAAGCTAAAAACCCTGGTTCTCTCAGCACCTCAGCTCTCATCCCGGAAAAGGATTTTCTCTACCTGTGGGTGGGGGACACTGTTTCTGCAAGCACATGACATTTTGTGGTACTGAGGCTTCTCTAGGAAACATCGGACCCTTTTCCTCACCCTACTTTTCCTGACGTCGTAGGATTAATCATGCCAAGATGTCTTGTATCTCTGCAGAATTCCTGGAAGGTTACTAAAGAAGGCTGCAGGCACAAACTGCTTCCTAAATGTTACTGAAACAGACTCCCATCTTCAAGTGCATAATACCACTTCAGCATTAGCTCCTCAGCTTGACCTATAAGATACCTCTGAAGTCTGAATACCATTAAAAGAAAGCAGCAACCAACTTCATTGTCATCTACCATCCTTCTGGCATTTTATTCTCTGAAGAGCCTTATCAGTCCTGAATCCCGATGCTGCTTTTTTTGTTGTTTGTTTGTTTGTTTTTTCTTTTTTTTCTTTTTCTTTTTCCTTTTTTTCCCTCTTTTTATGTTGTTTTGTTACTGTCTATGGTGGACAGAGTAAATTAGGACCACACTGGAAAAATGTGAGTGTTCATCGCTTGTGGTGTTGCTAAGTATTTGTGCTGGAATACTTCCAGTAGCTATTTCTCCTGGTTTTTAGAAGTTTCATTTAAAAGTTAAAATAATTGTTCTTCCAAACTCCTGAACATTACTTAGAAGAGAAGTAAAAAACTTCTTTCAGGGTTAAGTAGGGCCAAGCTGCCACTTATTTTGGATACAAATATACCTGACTTAAAAAAATGTAATCTTCAGGATTATAATAAGCAGCACTGGTGATCACATAAGAAAAGACAGAAGTGTAGAAAAGGTTACTTGCATAGACTAGTTTTGTTCTAAATTTCTTTAAAGTGGTCTCAATATTGCATATTCCTTCACCCATTTAAGTGGATTTTAGCTTCACCTTAAAATATTTGTTTAGTAACTCTCAGAAACTATCTCTATCGGCATGGATTTAAAAATTTATGTCTATTTTATACAACACTATCTTTAATGTTTCATTTATGTGCAGCCATTATTAATAATTAATAATTAAGTGAAAAGTACTTACTCCATGTGTACACATATAATTAAAAAAATTAAAATAACAGGAAAAAACTTTACATTTTTACATACCTTTCTGATTCTATTTTCATTCCAAATTGGAACTGTTCAGGGACATTTGGAATGAACAGACCACAAATACTGCTGTAGGCTTTTTAGGACAATAAATTATCAGTACCACTTTGAAGGTAATTCATCGGTGAAATGTGATTTCTTTTTCACACCTAAAGGGAAATACTTCTTTTGCCTGGTACACAGAGATAAAAAGACATTTTTCTTTTTCTCCTAGTTTTTATGCCCTCTCTGAAGGTTAGACAGGCTGCTACTATCCTGAAACCAGCAGAAATCACAGCTTCCTCTCTTTCTGCCAGCATGCTCGCTTCCCAACACAAAGTTTCAAAAAGAAATAAACCAGAATATTGCTCACAAAATAAAGCAGATATTTATGAAATATTTTTTTCCATAGAGTGAAAATGTATGTGTAGACAAACATATACCACTAGAGTGCTATGTTTTTTTTTTTCTAATTTTAATATAGACAATATAAGAAAAGTGAATTTCAGTGAGACCTCATGTAACAAAATCCAGACTACTCTCACCTTTCAACACCACATAGGTATTTCTTTCCCTCCACAGTTAAAGCTCAGGGCTTCATATTTTAAAAATCTAGCTCTCACTCTGATTTACTCTACTTGAAAGAAAATATATGAGTAACTGTGAACATGCATTTAATCTTTAAAGTACTCCTTGAAAAATTCTCCTTACTTTATCCATCACTTAAGTCCTTCCCTTGCAAATATGCCTTGTCCAGTGCCATCAATGATCCATGACTACACTAAAAAATAGACTTCCTATGAAGAAAAAAAGATCCCCTTCAAATGCTAGAATTTATGGACTACTAATTTTTTTTATTTTTGTAACATTCAAGAGAGGCAGTGTTTTAATAAAACTAGTGCATGCTTTAATTTGTACCAGATAGAAGCATTCTTAAATATATCAATCACACTGTCTTTGGTGCTGTCTTCAAATATATTGCTGTCTTCAAAACAAACAAATAACCAATTCTGAATTCTGCAAAGACATGGAAAATACAGATTTGAGACATATATTGAACTCAGCTATACTTCCTTTGGTGGGTTGGCCTTAGCTGGAAGCCAGATGCCCCCCAGTCTGCTCTATCACTTCCCCCTCTGAGCTGGACAGTGGAGAGAAAATAAGATGGAAGAAAAATCATAGTTTAAGATAGGGAAGTTTACTAAAACAAGGAAAGAAAAAGAAACCAATGTTTTATTCTCTACTTCCCGTCATCAAGCGATACCTGGTCACTTCCAGGGAAGCAGGGCTCTAGCACGCATAGCAATTGCACCGGAAGGCAAGCTTTGTAAATAATGAATGCCCCCACTTCCTCCTTCTTTTCTTAGCTTTCATATTTAAAATGACAGTGATATGGTATGGAATATCCCTTTGGTCAGTTTGGGTCAGCTGTCCTAGTTATGTCCCTTCCCAAGATTTTGCCCACCCCTAGCCAAAACACCAAAGCACCTTTCTAGGTACCAATGCAAAGCACAGCACTGTGAGGGCTGCTATGGAGAAAATTAACTCCTTCTCGACTAGACCCAATACACTTCCTGAATTCAACAGGCAAATCAATATAACAGACAAGGTAATCTTAGAAGTATTCACTTTGTCAGATAAGTATTTTGGATTCAAAATTCCAGTTGTTTTTTCGGTGGTTAAATGCCATTAATCTCAACCATTCTGTCTCCAAATTCTCATTTAAATCGTCTTATATTGTATTTCTCTAACATATTCTCTAAAGTCTCCTCTCTCTCTTGATTAGAGTGTGGTGCTAATTACACCATAATTACATGTAAATGTAATTATGTTTGATCCCTGTATGGGCCATTCACTTAAGAGCTGGACTTGATGATTCCTTGTAGGTCCCTTCCAACTTAGAAGGTTTTGTGATTTTTTTAAAATATCAATGCTTCTTAAAATAAGGCAATTAGACAGGTACTCGCAGATTGATTCCCATCACAGGAGAATTTTTCAAGCCTTTCACAGAAGGAGAAAGTCAAATTGTGGAGGACCAGGCATAGGCATGTTTTGTCTCAAACATTCTGACTGTTGTGGCAAGAAAGTTGTGATTGGGAGAGGGTCCTGCAGAGCTGCATGGGGCAGTGCTGTGCTTAGCCAACTTCCTGCCCAGCCTTGAGATTTCTACTCAGTATCATGTTCCCCATCCCACCCCAAATCACTGCCTGAAGGGCTCAAAAGGGCTGGCTGCACGTGTGTAAATGAAATGGCATGAGAAATCTAGTTTACATGAGAGATGTGCACTGGGTTAACTATACAAGGAAGGGGATTGGTCCCCCTCCCCCTCTTTTTCCTCTCTGCCTTTCTTTGTCTCACTGTCACAGCTCCAGACCATTCACACAGCAGGATCAACAGCAGGATCAACACAGGATCTAGGGACTGGTGATCTTCTTTGTTCTCTTTTTCTCTTTTCTGCCTTCATTTCTCTCCTCCCTTGCTTTGTCTGGGCAAAGTGCAACTATGATATTCCTGTACTCTGTACTGAAGTTTATTGTGGGAGTGGGAAACGCAGAAGTGCGTTGTGGCTCATTAGCCAGCACCTTTGAGAAATGGTGTGTTGTGGCTTATTAGCCAGCACCTTTGAGAAGTTTGTTGTGGGAGTTGAGAGCTTATTGATTTGTAATGTAAAAATTAAGGGCTTGTTAGCCACTGCTTTTGGAACTGTATTGTAAAATTTAAGGGCTTGTTAGCCAACACTTTCTGGGTCTAAATAGTGGGCTGGTTGCTGGAGTTAAGGCAACTATACAATAAAAACATTAGAGTTCCCTGACACATGGCCGTGTCTTTGTTCAGTCTGGCAAGAATTGACAACAAACATCACACCCCCACCAAGCGGGTTGTGACACAAATAGTATCCATCATTATAGTGTTGATATGAAAGAACTAAAGTCTCAGCAACCATGGTAAAGGTAACAGCTATAAAAAGAGATACAGTAGTCATCTTTTGGGTACTTTTGGTTGTGCAATATGCTAACTAAACAGAAGAAACGCAAGAAGGAAAATAATTATTTTCCCCCCAAAATTTTGCAACCAATAATCTGGAGGAACACATTACTAAAGAGTCAGCAAATCAAAGGAAAAGCTAAAGGGCAATGTTGCAGGAATTCAAAAGGAGAAAACAAATATGTGCTTTTACTATATGAGGGATGCTCAGTGATCAGCAGGTTGCACAATCTTTCTGATAACTATAAACATTACTCCACGAAGAAAATGTGGAACGTAAAATAAGTAAAATGAACATATCACCTCAGTACTCATAGTTATATAACTAGAAAAATAATCTTCATAAAAGGTACTCAAGTAAAAGTACTGCGTCTGGTGAAAGAATGAATAAGATGGGTAGCAGTAAGTTGTAGCAGTGACAAAATGTGTTCTGCTAATTGCAATTAAGGGGTAAGTGGCAAAGTTTAAACAATTAAGCATGGATTTTCAAGCCAAATTAGCAAGGCATATGAAACATCCTTCTACAGATATATAACAATGACTTTCTTCCTTTCAAGAATTTTAACTCCAGATTTCAACAAACAAATACTGGAAAACAGGCAACAGAAACTGTTTTATTTTTTAGGTTCTAAGAACCTATTCCACAGTACTACCACCCTCCCAGCCTTTATCCATATGAAAAGTATTAAAATAATATTTACCTTTCAACTACATTTAACTGGCCACTGATTCTGCAATGGAAACTAATCTCTCAGTTAAGACACTATTTCAAAATGCAATGAAAAATTAGATATCATTAGAAAAGTGAGAGGGGAAGGAAGAGAGAAGCCTATATGTAATCTTTCAGGAGATTGACTAACATCAAAGGTCATATAAATGTTGACAAATCTCAAGTCATATTTTCTTTCACACACAAAGTACTGAATATGTTCATGTTTAAATGAACATGCTCAAGGTGTTTAAGTAAATAAAGAAAACAGTTCTTGGCCTTAAGAGGTTCTTTAGTCATATACTTACTATTTCTAGAAGCCATAATAACACAATAAATGGTCATAACTGGGTCTCACTTTAAAATTTCCTTGACTGAAATAATATTTATTGTCACAGTCATCTTGAAAGTGTAAAATTCTTTGGATTATTACAAGAAGTCAATCATACAATCAAGCTCAGTTGTACATGCGAAAATACATAATCATTCAATCCTTCAAAGGAAGGATATAGAATTGAATATCCAGATATCTTAGAGTAGCAAAAATAATAACAAAAATAATACAGATAAACTGTGAATCCTAATCGTGGGGCAGAGAATAAAAAGAACACAAAGGATAAAACTAAATGGTTGCCCATTTGCAAAATGTCTGAGACAATATTCCCACTCCATGATGGGGATTCTCACATGATATGATAACTACCATTGACAATGAAGAAGCATTCACCTGCAACTTACTTCAGTGAAATGCAACACTGTTTAATATATTTATCAACAACTTGCAGAAGAAGATAGAGTGAATCATCATGTTTGCAATGACATAGAATTAGAGAGAATAGTCAATGTGCTCAAGGCCGTGGAGAGGGACCTAAATGAGCTAGAGAAATGGACCAACAGGAATCTCATGAAGTTCAAGAACAAATGCTGGATGCTGCCCCTGGGCAGAAAACACTGGTGTAAATGCACAGGGCAATGGTTGCCTTGGAGCAGCTTTGAGGGAAGGGACTTGAGGGCCTTGGTAGACACAAGTTGAGTGTGAGCCAGCAGTGAGGGTTGCCAAGATGGCCAGCATCACCCTGAAAGATACCCATCAGGGCACAGCTGAGACATCAAGAAAAAGGATTATCTCAGTCACTTCAGCACTGTGAAAGCACAGCTTTCAGGATCTAGGAGGAGTTACTGAGGAGATGTAGCTAAGCTTTTTATGAAGGGGGAAAAGTTGCTGATTCAAATAAATAATAAGGAGATATATGAAAATGAGTAAAAAATTTTCCTACCGTTTTCATGCATTTCTAAAACAGTAAAACTTAAAAAAACATTGATCTGAAATATTACCATGCACTTTTGCATACACACCTTGATTTTTTTCTTCCTTAAGAAAGTTCATATTCTCCCAAAATTATTAATAATTTTTCACAGACAAAACAGTGGTACTAGCAAGCAGAAAGAAGACACAGTGCAAAAAAAATATTCTACAGTGACTCAAGAAGGGGAAGTAGGCAGTTGTCCTCTTCACTTTTCATCATACAATCAGGAACAGTCTTCAGTTTTTCTTACCTCCAAATCTCAGTGTCAACTTCATGCTTGCCCTTCTAGATGTTGATACTGCTTTCCTCCTCAATTTATCTGTCTCATCCTTTACATCCTTTATTCCACCATATCAAATCAACTGATGGTTACTGATGTGACAATTTCCACAGTTCCCTCAATTTCACAGATAATATCGAGATGGTCAGAAAGAACTTACCGTGGTGCAAGGACAGAAAAGACATTGTGCTGTCTTGATTTGCTACCAAAGCCCTCTGAATTTTTGTTTTGAAGATCAAGTAGTTCATTTTAGAAACAGATTTTTTTATTTCATGAGTCTATTTGTCAAAGATAGTCAGCTGGAATCTACATTGTTTCATTAGGTTAAAGCTAGAAAACACTGTTTATTAGTGCTATTTTCTCTCTTAGGTCTTTAAAAATATTCATTTAAATGATGATTTATTACTTTTATATAAACAGTTTTTAAAAGTAGCCTCAGAAATTTTTATATTTCTTAGTAGGAATGGGATGGCTTACGGCTATAATAAGAATAGAAAAGCACAGAAAGGTCAACTGATTCTAATGAACTACTTGTGGAAAGTAGATTTCATCATTTTGGTCACAAACATCACCAAAAATGTATTATTCAACCCACTTTTTTAAATAGGAACAGAAGTCAACCAAAGCTAGCTACTTTACCAGGACAGGCTTCAGAATCAAAAATGAGGCATCAACATGTATAGTTTCAATTTTCAGCTCAAAATAATTAGGTACCATAAAATGTTTATTAAAACAAGTCTACTTTTGACATTTACTCTGAAATGATGCCATTTTTAACTAAAATTAAAATTCAGTGAGTTTATAAGTGCCTTAAGAGCTCCAGACAGAATTCAGGTTTCTGAAGAGCCTTTGTGAATACACTGACATTTAGTTTACAGTAATCCTAAGAAATCTTAAAAAGTTCTATATTTTCTCTATTAGCATATCAAGAAAATGTTTTGTCACAGTTACTGCCACCAGTCAACAGGAAGCATTAATGCTTACTTAAAATGACAGTGCTCAGAAACTTGTATGAGTTCTCAGCATTGCTAATGATGGGTAAAAGCCAGAAGTATTTTGTGCACACACTGAACGATAAAACAAAGACATACTAATGAAAAGGCAAATGAATATAAAATTAATCTTTTTAATCCAGCAGAATTTGATGCTAAACAAATGGACAAAACAGATTAGAGATTTTTTAAAAATTATTTTTTTCTGTTCAGTTGTCAAGCTCAGGCACTGAACAACAAAGAATTTGACTAAGGAAGGCCAGAGTATGGACTTCATTTGAACTTAAACTACTTGTACATGACACAGAATACACAGCAGTGCTAGAGAAGACTTGTGTGTTCCCTGTATTCTTACGTATTCCTCCTCTCATCATATTCCCATGTCTTCTGATTAATGTTTCAGTACCTTTATAGCTCTACATCACACATCGCCCTGTAAAGCACTGAAACTCTCCTGTGTGTGACATAGGCTAAGTGACAGCCCAGGTGAGTAGCATTCCTCATGAGTAAGGGAAAGAAAAACAGGAGTGGCCTGGTCTGCAGGACCCACCCCACAGGGAGAAGCACTCTCACCGGCTACGAAGACTCACATAAGCTGTAACAATCTGTGGTGGGGGAAAAAAGTTTTCCCCCTGGAGTTAAAAAAAATGGTAACCCCCAAGGGGGTGGTGACCCTTGGGGTTGAGCCAACGAGCGCTCCTGTGAAATATAAACATATCACACCAGACCGGAAAAGAAGAGGGTAGTTGTTGTTGAAGAGGAGAGTGGCCATGTTGTGAAAGCCTCGAGCTGAGGGGCCAGGAGCCCCTTTGGGGTCTAGGCCCCCCCAGCCCCGGCTGGGGGGCTGCAGGAACTTGGAAGAGTGTTAGACTGGGCCAAGTATCTGTAGTTAAGAAGCAGAAAGTTTTCTCCGCTATGAGTGGGCAGCAGGAGCGGCGGTAGAGCAGCGGTGAACGGAGAGACTGTAGCTGAAAGCCAAGAAATAAGGGACAAGCAGCAGAGACGGTATGCAGCCAAGGAAGACACAGAGATCTCTAATGGAGAGAGAGAGAGCAGAACTAAGCCCTACAGAGACAGAGTTTGGGGTAAGAACTGAAACAGACTCCCCAAATCCCTCTGAGACCTCCTAGAGAGGAGAAGAAGATGGACTCCTATTTAAGGAGAGGAGTCTTGGAGTGCAGCAGCACCAGGGAGAGAGGAGCTAAGAAGCTCAAGACGTTCTGGAGCTGGACTGGGATGACCAGACGGAATGCAGAGGGGGGTGACCTTGGCCCCCCTGCTGCTGCTGCCAAGTTGGCAACAGCCTGAGACAGAGCACAGGAGCTCTGATAGAACTCTTGAGGCAAAGGCTTTTAACTGAGAGCTGCCCGAGATGTTCTGACTCAGGGGTGAATCTCCTGAGGAAAGGGACCATCATGAAGATTCCTGCACTTTGTGGTATGACGTGGTGACACAAGCTTGTCCCTGATATAGCAGCCCATGGGAGAGAGGGGGGAGAGGAGACCCCCTTGTGTGTAATGGATGGAGATCCAGCTACAACGGTCCAGCTACAGCTGCTGCATGGAAGAAGAGAGACACTGCTGCCCTGAGAGTGGAAAGGATCTTTCCTTCTCCCTTCCAGACTTTTATTTGGAGGGAGAAGAGACTGATCCATTGTAAATATTGATTTATCATAGGAGAGATAGTTAAGATTATGTATATGATGTATTGTAATATTTATTTGTACAGTGTTTGTAATATAATTCCTTTTCCCCCCATATTGAATCTTGTATTGTGTCTGGAAAACCCATCTCACACTGGGTTGAGATGTGGGAGGGGGGCTTGGATTCGGGAATTGGATTTTAGAGCTCTCAAACCATGACACAATGTCTTATACCTGACAATGGCATCCAAAATTATCTCTGGAAAATTCTGAAATATACCTTGAAAGTGCAGGCATATATGTGTAAAAACAGGGAAAAGAGGGAAAAAGAAAGGACATGATCACAGATGCCTATGTCCAACCTTTTCTAAAAATTTATGAAAAACTTAGTTTGCAACCACAGATGAATTTTAAAGATTTCTATACTAAAAAAAAAGTATTTTTATCATGAGCTGGTGGCAGCACTGGGGGGTCTGTCAAGGCAGCCCCTGTGTGGAGCAGCCAGGGCTAAATCCCTTGAAGCCCCTGCACTGTGGGCTGTCAAGGACCCTGTGATGGAGCAGGTGGCTGTTTCCTGAAAGAAGATGCATCCTGTGAAAAGAACTAAACAGTTGTTTTGTGTAGAGTTAATTTTACATCCTTCTACAACATTATTTCTCTTAATAAGCCAAACATCAAATTCCTGAGGATTTTTTATAAAGCTTCTTTGGGGACCATTATACTAAATAAAGTAATAAAATATAAGATTTTACTCAGGTTGTCATGTGAAAAGCTAAAACTTGCACCTTTGCAGATTATCCTCTCCTATCCACCAAAGGCTTTAATATCCACCCGAGTACATTCAGTGCTCAGAAAACCATATGACAGACAGTTATCTTTTATTCTGGTAACTAAAGACAGCCCCTTTCCTCTAGACATGGAATAAATTTTAAAAGCACTTCTCTTTGACTTTTCATATATAGAGCACCACCTTTAATTATTTTATTCCAGAAAAAGCTTTGGCTACTTTGCTGTTTTCCACAGTCATGGTATTTTGATTCAAGTTTAGTATACATTCTGGATTCTGATAGCAACATCAAAGGAATAGTAAGTAAATTTTACATTTGCATATGAGACAGTGAGATTTCAGAGAACAGCCTACTATACTGACCAGTAAATGGATTACACCCATTTGCAGATGCAAATATTTCTATTTGAAGCTCAAACTCACAGTTTTTTCAGGAGAACTAGGTTAACTACAACAATTCTGCATGCTAAATTTTCAGTGAAGGTCTCACAAAATATGCCTAATGTACTGGATTGTAAAAAAAAAAAAATCTTAGTGAATAAACTACTTTATGTTGTATAGTTTTCCTTGGGTTTTTTGTTTTACAACACCTACACAGAAATAAGAAAATTCAAGAACATGTCATCCAAAGCAGAAATACTTCATTTACTTTCTAAATTAATTATAAGAGCATCTGACACCCTTACTTGCTTTTCCTTAAAGAAAATAAATAGAAAAGGTTTTCTTCCCTAAAAGCTCTATTCAGGTGTTATAAGCATTAGCAAGAATCAGAAGATACTACTGAAGTATCAACTACAATGTTGTCAAACTGTTCCTAAGTCTAAAAACATCTAAAAGGGAAAAGTGTTGAAATACTAGTGTATTAAAGATTAGAAAGTTATGGGGGGTTGTGGCATGAAAATATAGCTACTAAATGCATATCTGGTTCAAATTCAAATTGAAAGGTTGAATAAAAAACAGCTACATGAAAAAGTACAAGTCCCTACAGCTACAGATTCTTCACAGATTGTACAGGCAATTGACCATCAAAGAGGACAGAGTGCTATATGACACCTGATAATGCAAACTCTTGTTTTCCCAGGTTCTAGAAAAGAAATGCAGTCACTTGAGTTCAGCATAGATGAAATCAGGAACACCCATATGAAAGACTGATGAATAAATAGGATAACATACAAAATCAGTTTAATTCAGATGGCACTGAAGGGATAAAGCAGACATGTAGTCACGTCTTTCTGGCATATATTCATAACATTTAACAGCTGGACAGCAAAAGATAAAATACAAACACAGATTTAGCAATATAAAGGTTTACTCCAATTCTGCATTTCCTGTGATTCTTCGTTCTTAATAATTGATTTCCAATGCAATTTATTTTAAAATCGTTTGAAGACTTCAAGTAATATTAGTAAGAAATATACAATAGGATAAAAATTAATAGCCAAGAAAAGGCTACTGAAGTTTATTTTAATTTTTAAATCTATGCAGAATTCTAAACAAATTCTACATGCAGTTCTTCTCATCGTACTCGTTACTATTTCATATATTTCATCTGTTTTCCATCACATAGTTAAAATTATGATATAATCCTCTGGTTCTTCCCTCTGGGCTGCCATTTCCAATGGTTGAATGTGGATAGGGAGGGGGAACTCCAGCACCAGGGGTTTCTTCAGCCCCGGACGCTGGAGGGGAGAGGTGCTCCCCCCTTCCCCTCACCATGTGGTCCCATGGCAGCCGCAGAGACAGCACACAGGACGTGGAGAGGAGGCAAGAGACAGAGTTTATTGTTGGGGGTTTACATTTATAGGGTTAGGAGGATTCACAGAGTAACCAACTACAGGTCTCAAGGGGCTTACAGGAACACCCAATCACAGGAAGGGTTTAACAACCAATAGGAAGGGGTTAAAAAGGTCTAATGAGAAGACTTCTTGATATCTTCTCAGGACATTCCTGAGACAGAGATAACACTTGCCGTGGGGGATCTTGGGAAGAAGAAGCATGAGTTAGCAAAGAGACTACAAAAAGCCATTTTGAAACATGTTTAAACAACAGTTTCTCATAGACTGCAGATTTACTGCCACATAATCCCGTTATCCTCCATGACCCAATTTGGTTGGTTTTCGTTGGTTTTGATTTTTTTTTTTTTAATATTATGTAGACTGCCTATTTTTTTTCTCCAGTTCACTTAGAAGTCAAACTTAATGATCCTCAGCAAAAATAAAATGAAGACTAAGTGCCAAATGCAGCATTTATACTTGCTCCCATGCTTCTTCATATTTTTTATCTAAGTTCAGGGCAATGAAAATCAATCAGGTCTGTCAGTTCACTGGTTTCAGATGCTAGTTCAGTAGTTAGTTAAAAGTGACTTTCTGTCTCGAATCCTGACTATCTCGTCACTTAAACAATGTGTACTCCTGAAGCAGATTAAGCAAGATATATTTGACATTTTCTTCTATATTGCGTTTATATGTAAAGGTTTTAGTAATGAAAAGGGCTGCAGGGGTGGCTTCTGTGAGAAGAGCAACAGTGGTAATGCCTCTCGCTAGCTCCTTTTTTTTAAATAAAAACATATTTAAGAAAAAGTAAAAAATTCTGTACAGTCACTGCAAAAGAGGAGTGAGAAAAACAGGAGAGAAACAACCCTGTAGACATTGAGGTGAGTGCAGAAGGAAGGAAAGGGAGAAGGTCCAGTCACAGGTCCTGTGGGAGAGACCTCATACTGGATCAGGGAAACAGTGTGAGGAGGAAAGAATGATAGGGTCAAAGTGTTAGGAACTGGACACAACCCTGTATTCCTCCCCCTGTGTCGCTTGGGAAGGGGGAGAAGGTAGAATATTTAGGAGTAAAGTTGAGCCTGAGAAGAAGGAGGATGGGAGGAGGTGTTTTTGAGTTTGGTTTTGGTTTTCACTACTCTACTACATTATTAAGTGGCAATAAATTACATTAATTTCCCTAAGCCGAGTCTTTCTCATTCATGACAGTAATTCATAAATTATCTCCCCGTCTTTGACATCTGTTGGATGTCAAGGACATCTGTTGACGATCTGTTGGAGTCTGAAAGTTCAGATACCAGAAAAAGAAACTGGGTTTAAACAGAAACCTTGGGCTACAAAAGCTGGGGAAAAAAACCTGCATTTGAGGGCCAGATAGGATGTCACCTATTTGGAATGTCCTGACAAGATACAGAGACACTGTGCTATGATGTTATCAAACCTCTGCATAAAATCCATTGTTGTTCTCCCCCTCCCTGTGTATCCTGGGTATTCTGTAAACATTGGATATCTCTCCCCCATGTAAGTCCCCAAAATGTAATCCTAAGATAAGTGTTTTTTCCCCATGATGTAAGTGCTAAACCCAAAAGGTGTAACTTGGGTTTTTCCCTTACCTCATCCCTGTAAAACCCCCTGTTTATAATAGCTCAGCCCCACTATTAACATGTAGACCCCAGACCTGTAAAATATCAGCTTGTATGTCCAATAAAGGATTCCAGTTTTTTGCCTCCACCTGAGATTTTCTTAACATTATTGACCTGCTATAATGATCCATGAACTTTTTTACTGCATTTTTTCCACCCGTTGAGGGTCTTACACCCTGAGTCCGGAGCTATGAGCTCACCCAGGTGTATTACTTTTAAAAATCTACAAG
>NW_016690206.1:2994216-3047719 GCF_001604755.1 Lepidothrix coronata | reverse complement strand
TTACCCAAAATATTAAGTAAGAAAAGAGATTAAGAGAAGAAACAGGAGTAAAGAAAGAGAGAGGAAAGAGATTAAGAGAGAGTAAGAGAGGAGAAAATGATTATTAAATAGCTACCATAATCTTCCATGAGATTTTAATCCAGTCTCTCACAGAGGGTGAATTAAGAAAGCAGCTTGGTGGGCACCTGAAAGGCCGCTAAGTTTAACCCATCACAGTTTCCTTTTAGCCAAGGCATAGAAACATACATAAGAGGTGACTGCACATAAGTTTTCATTAACACTGCAATACCACTATGTATAAATAGTAGGCAACCAGATAGAGACAAATAGGGACTTATGGTGTAGTTGTGCAAACAAGGTGTAGGAAAGCATGCACATAGTAAAATCTGCAAGATGAGAACCAAGGATGAAATCAGAAAGAAAAGATATGTGGTAAAACATTCTGCAGAAGGGTGTCTGGTGCAACCAGAATGATCCTGCAGAAAAAAAGAAGGAAAATGATTGACAAAACTAGAATGAGTCCTCATTCAAAAAGATTAAAATGAGCTATGTGACAAGCAGATAGATTCTCTCTATTTTACTCTTTGGAGGAGGCTGAGGAACATAAATCAATGCAACTGGAAAGGTGAGGAATAAAGTAGAAGCACACAGTAATTCCCTCATTGAGACCTCTCAGTGAGGGAACTTGATCTCCCCATCTAAGACCATTAATGACCACAGCCACCGGTGTTAAGTGGTAACAATGGCAATAACTCTCTGGAGTAACGTACTCCAAGGTAATTGTAGATAAAGTCTTAAACGACTAATTTTATTCTATACAGCATGACAATAATGAAAAATGTATAGGAACTAATTATTAGCAGTGTGTAATATTAATTAATGACCATCCATTTTTGTTCTGAAGTTTTGAAACTCACCTGTCTTGTCAGCCTTTTAAGCAATCTAAAGGATTTAGAGTGATCCTTGATATGCATATAAATAGGTATGCATTCAGTTACAAAAGCTGCACAAATCCTAGATTACCTATTTTTGAGAATTAAACAAAAAATTAGTGTGTTCAATGCTGAGTTACAGATCTCAAAGAGTCAAACATTTTGATGCATATGGAGTCAATAATTCTTCAGAGAAGGTATCCTAAAGGAGAATAACAGGGCCTACATTTTCTGGACTACAAAAAACAAAGACAAAAACAAAACCCAACCTATCAGCCAACAAAAACCACCCCACAACAGTTTCAATAGTAACAACCAATTACTGGTCTACAGGTTTCAGCACTGGATCTAGCTGTTGCTACTAAGTGTATAACATTGGGAAAAACTTCATGTTTCTGTCTTGTAGCCCTCAGACTAATTAACTGCTTGTTCTGTGGTCATGTAGTTCCTTGATTCCCAAGAAAGGCTGACATGCCTATGATGAAGAGAATTTTTTTTCGGTGTGTCAGACACTATTACGAAGGGTTTGAAAATCAAAGTGTAATATTATCTCGTAATATAACAAACATGCTACAAGGAATACAATATATTCATTCTCTTGACATTAACATGCAGTGTGTGCTCTAGTGCCTCTGATAAGCAAATCTAACTGAAGCTTTAGAACATGTCATATAAGGAAAAAAATCATACTCTATTGAAATTCATCTAGTTGAGAGCACGAGGAGGTCTATCCCGTAGGGAACAGGATGTGCTGCTCATATTACTGAATACTTCAATCGAAGCATAGTTTTTCAATTCCAGTCCCTCTTTACAATTACTCAGGGTCTAACGCCACTTGGGATCTTTACTAGAGCAGTACCGCAGATTCTGCTGCAGTAGTTTAATGGCCTACTTGTCAAAGAGGTAGTTAATAACTAAAAAAATCCCTCTATTTTATCGTTTTGAGCACTAACCCCATTCTCAGATGGGAGTTTTAAATATGTATCTTCAGTCCAAGATATTAAAGATAGATAAGGCACAGGTAACATGTCACCAGTTGCTAAACAGAGTCAAAAGGTCAGTGTACTGATTTGGGCTGGGATAGAGTTCATTTTCTTCTCAGTGGCTGGTGTGGGACTGTGTTTTGGATTTGTGCTGAACACAGAGTCGATAATATACAGATGTGTTTGTTATTGCTGAGCAATGCTTACACAGAGCCAAGGCCCTTTCTCCTTTTCATACTGCCATGCTGGTGAGGAAGTTGGGCGTGCATGGGAGACTGGGAGGAGACATGTCTGGGATCGGTGACCCAAAAGTGACCAAAGGGATATCCCACAACAAATGAACTCATGCTCAGTATATAAAGTGTGGAGGAGGAACAGAGGGACATTTGGAGTGATGACATTTTTTCTTTCCAAGTAACCACTTCGTGTGATGGGGTCCTGCTTTCCTGGAGATGGCTGAACATGGGAAGCAGTGAACTAATTTCTTGTTTTGATTGCTTGCATGTGTGGGATTTGTTTTTCCTACTAAACTGTCTTTAGTTCAACCTATGAGTTTTCCAGCTTTTACTCCTCTTATTCTGTCCTAATTCTGCTGGTGAGGGACTGAGCCAGAAGCTGTGTGGTGCTTGGTCACTAGCTGGGGTTAAACCACAGCAGTCAGAACTGGAGAAGATCAAGCTAGCCCTAAAACTTGTTAAAAAGTTTTAACAATGGATTTAACAATGGATTTTAATCCCTTTGTTAAACATGATCAAGGCATCTTGATACAAATATGCCAAAGTATTTTTTTGAGAGAAACAGATCTGTGTTTTTCTAGTAGTGATATAGTCACAGATAATGTCATATTATTGATGTAGTTGGTCAGTATTTATGGAATCCTAGCTAGATCAAAAAAACCCTCATACTGCTGTAATATTTAGGTTATAATTTTATGCCAGATAGATGTACTTCTATTTGATAATCTGTATATATTTTTGTAATAGTAAAGAATGAGAAGTACTGATGTACCTTGTTCCTATATGTACCAGTTCTTATACTTCTTCTTCATCTGCCATCAACCATCTAATCAGAGATGTCATTCGGAAGTGCAGTGACCCTATATCATGAAAAGAAGTATCCTTGTGTTCCCTAAGTTACATCCTTTAAGACCCTGGACTCTGAGCTCAGCAAGGCATTTTACTTTAAAAATATACAAGGTTCCAACAATGTTCGCCCTCTGGACATACTAGAAGAACCTTCTTGCCTTAAGAGAGAGCACAAAGGCAAAGATGTTGCACACATTTTCTCCAGAGGTACTTTACTGGTAAACTTCAGGAAATACGAGTTCTTGACAAAAGTTTAAAGGATAACATTCAACCAAAACAAAGCATTCCACAAAGCATTGACTTAGCACATGCTAACCAACACAACTTAGCAAAATCCAACTCATCTGGTCTCAAGCTACCCAAAATATTAAGAAAGGAGATTAAGAGAAGAATAAGTAGTATAGAAAGAGAGAGAAAAAGAGAAAATTATAGCTACTACTGGAATTCTATAAGAGTTCAACTTCCACATGTCCAGGTGGCAGGGTTCAAACAAAGATGGAGGGCATATGTCCTCCATCTGTGTTTTGCTTTGGCCCCCCTGTGGCCACACCCTCTACCCTTAGGAGAGATTTCCAGTGTGCCAGCCATTCTGGGGCTGGGTAAGGGGCTCTGAGGGGTGATAATGTCAGTGCTCCTGGGCTGCCTTTGATTGACAGCTGCTCCATGGTTGCCCAAGACTCTCACAGGGGCTGGGCTGCGGGACAAGGCATGGCCTTACCTCTGTGAAATTCAGCCTGTCACTTCCACCCCTTATCTCCCACCCCCAACTTAGTTGGTCCAAGCCAATAATTATTATATTAATCCAGTGTCTTACACATCTTCTCCCTCCCAAGAAAACTACACCAAAGAAATCCCCAAATGAACAAACATGAAACAAAAACCAAACCACAAAAACCATAAAACCCTAAACCCACCAATAGAAACAAACCCTGATTAGTTTAACAAGACTATCACAGTATACCACAAGGATAAGCCTACTTTGTCCAATGTTGACTAGCCCACCATTTTTCCAAGTGGTTTTACTGATCCCAGGGGTGCCTAATGTCTCTTTTACAGATACAGAGCACAACCTGATGTCTCAGTTGGCAGTCTTTGTAAGACAACTACAAACTAGTTACTAGATGATGAGCAAAAAGATGATTGGTGGTGGCAGAAAGAAAGAGTGAAACACTAAGTAAAATTGAACAAACACCGACTCAAAGGTAAAGGAATGAGTCCAAAGAAAACTAGGTAGGGTATCTAACAAAATTGCCTGAAGTCTGATAGATGTAGAAGTTTGCCCTTAGCTCAGAAACATTACAATGAATTATCACTGTCTACTGATTAGAGTATAAAGCGTATGAAAACAAGTCTTTACAGTCATAAAAATTAAAGTAAAATAGTACTGTAACTCTGTATGGTTTTGTCATCATTACTCAAAATAAAGGGGAATAACACCTTGAAATAACCTAAGATTAAAAAAATCCAAATCTTTGAAACATTTATAAACTCCTCCACTAGAAGTATTATAAAGTTAAAATTTCACACCACACCCTACAACCCCCCAAGTATTTTAAATGAAGTGTCACTGCCACGGGCAAGACTAGAAAAACATTTTTTAAGGATAACTTTGTCCCATTTTGCTTTATAGTTTTCTTGTGTCAGCCTACTCATCACTCCCTTCTTATCACTGCCATGGAGTCAGGAATGATAGGAATATTGGAAAAATTACATTTCTTCTACAATTTCATTATTACATTTAACATACAATAAATAAAATGATTGTATACTTTGCTGCGCTGAAAGGTCCATTAGTTGTCACCAAGAATGCTGTTACACCTTGCCTTCTGAACTCAAATACATGCTTTTCACGCGTTATTTGGCTTGCTGATTAACTTGTCTCCAGTTTAGTACAAGTATCAGGCATAGTTAGAACTACACACATCTCGACAGACTGTAGCTATCAGTTGACGGTTCAATATACTCCTTCATGAACTGCAAACTCCACAGGAGTTAGTGTTCAAGTGCTTATTCAAATACTATCAGAATTTCATCAGAGTTACAGAAAAACAGTTAGTTTAATGAAATGTTTTACTGTCATTTCAGACTCATGTCCTCCACTGCATGTTTTCCTTATATGTGCTCCCTTATGATTTATACTTCTTTCTTCCTTTATCAATACTGCAAAGACACCCTTCCTTTACTAAGTCCCTGGAAACTAGACATAATATTGTTCTTTTGAAACACATACACTAAGGCCCTATGTGAAGTTTCAGAGATTATATTATGAATCCTCCTACTTTATCTCTTAACAGAGGCTTGAAATATTGATGTAAGCTGCCATCTGTTTCCTTGCTCCAATATGTCCAAAATATTGGGATCCAGAGAAATACTAGATAAGAATTGTGATTTTAGTTTGTATTATCTCATATTGTTTTGTTTATGAAGCTTTAAAGTAGTCACAGATGAATAACATAGATAACTGCTGTAAGTAAAAAACCAAAGATAATAAGCTAAGTTTACACTGAAATTTCATTCATTTTATAGCAGTGTCAAACAGCATCAGAACATTTATCAAGATAGAATAATATATATTCAAAATACATCAAGTGTCTACAAAGGCAAAATAAAGCAAACACTGGGTGCCTAACAAGTCCTAAAACTAAGAGGGTCAGAAAACTAACAGATCAGATTTTACAATCCAAACCCAGTAAACAAGAAGTGTGACCTTATGGTAAGGATATGTTATGAACTAACTTAAAATGTATTAAGTCCAGCAAACCAGCTTAAAGACCCAAATTAAACTGGTAATTTAGAAAAAAAAAACCTGGTGAGAAATTAAAAGTACTGAGAATTATTGTGACGAAGACTATCTGACAGCATCCAGATCTGAATTTCCAGGACAGTACACCAGGAAATTTCTGCAAGCTCTAACAGCATGATTGCAGGTAACAAGAGGAAAGTCGCTTGTGATCTATACATGACTCATTAAAACTGGAGGGTCACAGAGCAAGCAAACCCATCAAGTGAAATAGAAAAAAAAAGAAGTTTATGCTGAGTTTGAGGAACTTTGAAATGCTTTGCATTTAGAATACACAACCCACTCTTCTACAGAGAATGCTTGAGAGGGGTCCTCAGAGGATAAAAAGAATGCCAGAATGGTTACCTGTTGGGATGAGGGGATTCTGGCCATTGGCGCACAGAAAAAATATCCAATACTGTGATACAAATAAAGATAACACTCTTGATCACTATTATTTTCTTGTGGGAAGGATCCTAGTTGCATAAGGGTGCATATCTGAGGCATAAGAAAAACTGAAATAAAAAACGAGAGAAGAAATATTTTTGTTTAACAATAGAAAACTATGTAAATAGACTCAAGTATTTTGCTTCCAGTTTAGAGATGATAGGCTGCAGGAGACATCTAAAGATTCAGAAAACCCTAAGTAAAAACTGTTCTAAAATAGGGGGGGGAAATCAAGTAAATGAATATTCCTGTAGTTTACTAAATTGTGTAGAAAGATGGGATTTTTTAATTACTATTTAGATCAGAAAGAATTTTTTTAAAACAATAGTTTTAAGAGTTAGTATATTAAATCTTATTAGTTCCAAACTAAGAACTGAAGCTCTAAAGTTCTGAACTAGTTGAGTTCTGTCACTAAATGATTCATTGGTACCTACTAATGTACAAGTTATTCAAATGCTTTTTTTTTTTATATCCTGATTTACCCATTATTTACAAATGTCATACTAATCCAGAGACCAGGACCTCTTTCTCTTCAAGCCTATGATAGATGTGAGAAGTGTTTCTGTTCTGGATGACTGGGAGCATGCAGTATGGTCTATGAGCCATAATAAAATTGGCTTTTTATGTGTAAATAAAGGCTGGTATCCTCGGTATGAATATTTATAAAGTCCTGTTGTACTCCATATTTAAGTTGTGTTATAAGAAAAAAGTAGAAAACAGGTGGTGGTGCACACAAACCAAGCATAGAAAAACTGAAGTTTGCAGCATGTTTTAAAAATCTGAGTTCAGAGGTTCTACACACTGTTACATTTTAAATAGTAGCTTTCATAGAACTTTGAATGCTTTATTGTACTAACTTGACTTGTCCTTTAGAACCAATCCATCACCATTGTTATTTCCAGTATATAAAATGACAACAAATATTCCTCAAATAGCCTGTTAAATAAACAATACCTTTTCTGAGACTGGCAACTCTATTATTAGCTCTGTGGTTTTGTCATTCAACTCTTAAAAGATGCATTGCCTCCCTAAAACAGCCCTCCAGAAATCACAGCTTAACCTACCTACTCTAATAAAAAATTTGAAACTTGTAGCAATTAATTGCTTAAGCATTCTTTCCTATTAAACTATTTAGTACCTCTTCAGGCCCAAAATATTCTATACAGTGGTATTACTGCTCCCTTTCCAGTAAAAAATAAGTCTTATTTGTCTGCTTGACTATAATTTAAATATGAGGCAAGCGGGAATTACAAAATATCCAGCAAAAGTGTAGGGAGACAACTGCAAGTTGTTACAACTAAAAAGGGCTAGGATACATAAACAGAAGTTTCACAATGTCTATATATGTAAAGAAGGTAACTCTTCACCACTAAGTTTTACGTAAATATATAAAGTGCCAGATTAATCAAACTGTTTGCTCAAACACAAATCCCATATAACTCACACATGATTACTACGTGCTATTTCCCAGAGAAGTTGGTATTTTTCCCCTAGAAAAGAACTAATCGATTATAAAATAAATTTTCGTTTTGATGGAGGCAGAAGCACAGACAGCTAAAGCAGATTGGGATTTTTGCCTGGGTTTTCAAAGACAGCCGGTAAACTAGAAACAGCTTACAATTTTCTTCTTTTCTACCATGGTTGTTACAATCTCATTGAAGGGTACAGAAGCATAACCTTTATTCTTATGAAGTTAATTTAAAATGAAAGCATGAAAGAGTGAATGGAGAGTTCACATGATACAGAAAACTGAGTTTTTGAAAGGCGTTCTTGACATGAATGTCTTTTAACCCTGCAGTAAATATGGATATTGAGATGATATTTCAGGGATAATTTTGAAGATCATAGCTCCTTAAAACTGGTTAAAGGTCAGAAATCATTCAAAGCTTTTCCCTCCAAGAAAATTTCTAGTTTTACAGTGTAAGCTGTACATGGGAGAGATAGGAAGGCAACTGTTCCCTCTCTAGCTACAAACACAAAACCAAACAAAAATGTAAATATTTTTAACAGCAGTTATTTTTGTAAAAAATTATAACATGCCTAACTTTAAAAATGATAGGTGTAATTTCAGAGGTACAAACAGAAACCACATCAACTCCTCTGACTGTCTTCTAACAAACTGTATTTTCTCTGAACATACATTCAACCACCCACCAAGGGTCTCACAGGTAATCTCATGAAAATTCTGGGTAATAATTTGCATTGCATGATTTAAAAAAGTGGGATAAAATTGAAACTGAGCTTTGATGCCATCTACTCTCAAGTGAAAATTGCATTGCTGAAGAATTAAAATAAAGCTAAACACAGGGAAGGATGAAATAGTGCCAGGCATTTAATGGAAGAGAGGCTTTGGTTGATAAAGAATAAGTTTTTCTTCAGTTCTCAAAGGGTAACATGTCTCAAGAATAGCACTATTAAACCAATCACCAGGAGTATCAAAATAGCATAAATATTTTTAAATTTCTTACTGATCAGGAAAAAAGAAATTTACAGAGTACCACGATTTATCTTGCTTTCCCCCAAAAATTTCCTTTATATAAGGAAAAATTACACCACTTGCTAGTGCTCCAGTGGCCACTAGATGTCAACGGAGTCTAGCAATCTAACACTTTAGATTTTATTTTAAATGAGGTGCAAAGAAATAGGTTTGAAGCTATCTTTGCTATGCGCATTTGTATTGTTGTATGCTTAAGCAAATGTATACTACTTGGCTCCATACAAAATCCAATCCAATTCAGCCCAAAATCCAAGCAACTTAACATAGTGGCAGAAAGGTAATAATCCACACACATAAGCACTTCCAAGTTCACCCAGGCACATGTAGCTAATCACATTGTAAATATAATTTTTGAGGTATCATCTAAGCTGCCAGCAGTTGTCAAAATAGGCTGATCTTCGTTGCCTGGATAACTAGTGAACCATAACACATGCTCACATTCAAATGGGAAAAGGCTAGAATAATTCTTTCTTTTCCTTCTTTAAGATATGTGTAACTTTATGCAGTAAAAGTCTATGAGAAGATCTGTGGCAGATTTGCCATGACCTACATAGTGTATGCAAATAGCCACATTCTACTTTCTTTCTTGAGCACCTTGCTTCTTTATGACACATTTTTGTGTCCCTGAGAGAAAGAGCAGAAGCTTATTTTTACTTTTGTGTTAATCAGGGAAACTGGAATGAAGAGAAATAGAATTTTCCCTGTGAAAAGAAAAAAAAAAAAGGCTGAGCATTCCTTCATTCTGACAGGAAAGGGGAGGGTCAAACTTTCACTGCTGAGATCCAGAAAATTAATGACCTTTTTTCTTTTTGAAGTTCAGTGGCTTAAATATCAAGACGAGCACACACCCTGATGACAGTCTCTCACTCACAATTGCATCAGTTTAAGTCATAACAAATCATTCCAGATCTAGCTGATGTTAACAGATGCCACAAGTGTTTGTCAACCAAAATAAGGAGCCCAGAAAGATCTTACCTCCTTCCACCTTTTAAAATCATGCAGAATATGAACAAAATTATTTCATACTATAACACATGGAGTTCCAGATAGGGAAATTTGCCAGTCTTTAATTCAAAGATTCAATAATTCAGTAATTTCTAGAGCCACTTTTAACCACGCAATTGATAAATAAAAAACCTAGAGGAATTTTGTAATACTTCGAAAACTGGCATTATCATTCTGGTCAAACAAGTATTCATACCACAGCTGTTTCAAAGAAAAGCTGAGTAGAAACTCCGGGATCCAAATTGTCTAAATGCTATCAGTTTTGTTCAAAAATACTATGTTATACTATTCTTTCTTTTAATTGTGAAAGCATTAATATACATATACTTTACATTTACTACCAAAGAGTTCAGTTGTTAAATTTTTTTTTATTTTTTTTTTTTTCACATCTAAATAAAGACAACTAGGAATGATAGACTGTGTAAACAAAAGGGCATATGAAACTTTCAAACAATGAGTGAAAATGTGGGTCACATATTTCTTTCTTTCTGGACTTTTGAATAGTCGGATATAGTATCTAACTAGATGTAGTTCAGATGAGTACACTTCAGAGGAAACTTCTCTCTTGCTTCTTTCTGAGTTGTTGCAGCAACTATTCTCATTATTAAGATTTATTTGGAGGAGCAACACATGCAAGTATAGAAGAATCCTCACAACTATAGTGCAGATATCAGGAAAAAGCACCCCATAACCTAGAAAAGACAAAACAAAACAAATTTCTTCAAATCTACCAAGCTATCTCTTTTATTTTTATATTAATTATTGATTAAGTAAGTCTCTCTCATCTATTCTGGCTTTTAAAACTTCCAATTTGCTCCATAAAGCCCAACAGCATTCAGTTATATGACCAATGTTATTTTTGCTATGATCATTATAACATGAAAGACAGACATTTTGACTCTCCTCTCCTGTACTGGTCTGAGCTCACATTAATGAGTCTTTTGCGCTTTGGTCCATTTCAGCTGTGGTGAATTGAAAACAAACAAGCAACACTTTCTACTCCTCCTCTTAAAATAGAATTATTTGCAGTGGCATACTACTGGATGTTTCGATACACATTCAGAGAACATTTCCATGCAGGATTGTTCCAAATTAATGCAAAGTACCAGATTTTGAAAACTTGGCCTAAAATATCTGAGATAAAAAAAAATCCTGCAGTTTCAACCCTTCTCAGTTATGAACACAATAAGTTACAGTAGTTTAGTAACAGAGTGCCCTTTAAGCAGCTAAAACCATTTTGTGGGACTTTGGGTTTTTTTCCAGTTAAAACTTAAGACGCATTTTTATGAAGGTTGTACCTCAA
This sequence comes from Lepidothrix coronata, assembly GCF_001604755.1. Classification (NCBI taxonomy): domain Eukaryota; kingdom Metazoa; phylum Chordata; class Aves; order Passeriformes; family Pipridae; genus Lepidothrix; species Lepidothrix coronata. The sequence goes on along the minus strand of NW_016690206.1, from coordinate 3,036,688 downwards.
GATTACAAGTACCAGAAGTTATTAAAAAGAAAAAAAAAGTTACACTAACATGCAGTAAAATATCTCCAAGATAAAGGAATTTGGAATTTCTCACTGTAACGCATTTACTTTAGCACTCTTGAAGGTGAAAGTTTTGACATACAATATATAAACACCTTTCCAGAATGTACATTGATTCCAGAAGTGATCACACTGATAATTACAGCACAAGGGACTAAGTTGCCTAAATGGAAATTGGAAAGTGTGACAGAAGGGAAGAAAACCAAAAATAAACCCAAGAAAAACAAACATTCCCAAAAGCCTCTTAAAATAGAGAAGTAGGAAGAATGAACCTATTTAAGCATCCAGAAGATGATGACAGGAACTGGAAGAAAAGGAAGCAGTGACGGAAAGCAGTGGTTATTGCAGCAACTGGTATTTTCCAAAGATAACAGAACATTTATCCCTGTAATGATAATCCTATGATTATTGATGATATGGAGGATACGTGCTGGAAGGTATTTGTGTTCCTATGCTAGAAGAAGAGTCTTTTTCTTGCCAAATGGAAGGGCAAAGCTGTTTTAAAGTAGATTCTGCTTCAGAGGCATCTGTACCACCCAGAATAGAAGGTCAGCCTTTTGGCTTCAAGTTTGATCTTTGTAAACTCTTCCAAACTAGCACAGTTGGTCAAAGCTCTGGAAAGCAATGAAAGATCCATTGGTATACAAACATACATGCATGTATATTTCCAAAAATATGTGTTATATATACTCCTATATATATTTTTACAGTAGAACATCTCCTTACAGCAAAGACCTTACATATGGTTGATAAACTTACCCTCCAATGCATAATTTCCATCTTCAAACAGTCACAGACAAAATCATTGTTCTATGTGTCTATACACAAGGGAAAAAGCAGAGTGGATTAACAATTACCTCCTACATCCATAAGAAAGGATGATCTCTATAAATTCTGTCTGTTTTTTAACTGTCTCTCTCTAAATCACTAGACTATATGTTACTTTGCACTTGTCATATATAATTCCTGAATGACCAAGGCTGGCAACTTCCATTTTTATGTGTTAGCTATTTTATGTATGCATGTGTAAATATCAGTCAAACCATAAAGTAATCAGGACAAAATCACTATTACTTTAATTATATAGTAAAAGACTAATTTTATAGTCATGTAAAACTGCTGGATTTCTCAAAGAGCTGTATAGCATTGCATAATCCCTAGCAATTATTGTCATCAGGCAATAAATCTTTCATCAGCAATACAGTACACAGTAAATTATACCAGGAATGCAGCTTTGAAGAATGACAGGATGACATATACAGTGTGGAAAAGAGAAACACCTATGTATTTCTGGTAAAAACCCAAAGCAAGCTCATAAAAATCAAGATGTTTACTTCAGTCTACCTGAGAACCATCATCTCATGTGAAATAGATTACAATGGATCACTATATCTGATGTGAAATAGATTACAATGGATCACATAGTGAATTCCTTAACATGCACAGCATCTATAAACATCCTGAATTTTTATTGCTGTGCATAGTGACAACAAATATAACTAAGAATACTTGGGTTTTTTTCTTCCATTATGCTAATGGTCCCAGTGCACGTGAACCAAGTACTGCAGGCACAACACCAGAAGATACTCAAAAACACCCCTCCTCTTTCCCCTCCCCAGTGCTTCTCACTATCAATGAACAGGTCACAAAAAGATCTAGACAGCCTCCCAAGAAGAAAACTTTTGACATCTTTGTGCACGTCACATGGAAAGGCAATACAGCCATATCAGCAGAAAAAAACCTGTCTGTCAAAAGAAGCCACTATACTGGCATAAGGTCTGATAGAACTTCTATATCAACACATTACAATTCTGACAGCATAGATAAAACTCCTTTTTTCAATCACTGCTCTTCTCAATTTGTCCGTTTTTGGGCTGAGTTTTTCTTATAAGGCTGCCTGAAAATTAGCTTATGAAATTACACAACTGCTTTATTCTAATAGATCTCTTGATGAAACAGTTACATGGACAAGTGAACTTCACATCTAGGAAAAGGGAAAACCTATCCATATTCTGGTGTTATGCTGGACAATTTCCAGTTCAGAGTCAGAAAGATAAAATCAAATGATCAGATTTCATTTGCTTTTCTAACATTAAAAATCTTAGAAACTTGGATTGCATAGTCATCATATTTCATTCATTGTGTTCATTGTTTTAAAAGAATAAGACCAGCTTGTGCTCCCTCCTACTTCTCTCCGTTCTTTTTCTAAAAGCCACAGAAAAAAATTGTTTTAAAATGAAAAGCAAGAAAGACTAGTCATCAAGAGGCTAAGATTGTCTCCATGTCTCTTACTCATTACTTAACTGTCTGTCGCTGAGAAAAGAAACAAGAAACACAGGAATGAAAATGCCCAATCTGACTTGCCCATTTTACTTTATAAAGAACAAGATGAGAAAGTGCAAGCAGAATGAACTGTATGTTCTGCTACATAGGACTGGGTGTATTTAAGAAGGTCACTGCCACAGTGGGACAGAGAAGGATTCAATAACTCAAAGTTACAACAGATGATACTATGGTGGTTTTTTTCCTAAAGACGTAAACCCATCACAATTCGAAATGGACTGGAAGAAACTTTATTTGAGATCATAATTGTTTCTCATGAACTCTTGCTTTTTTTCTGTGAAGGAGTTTCATCACTATGGATGGAAAAGACCAGCCTAATTTGCTACTGGTGTCACTTGTGGCTTGTGTGACCTCATTATACATGTAGTCAGCATGGATTTTTTCTGAAACCAACAAAATACTGTGGTTTTTTCCTGCTTGGATTTTGGATGATAAATTTAGGATTGGACAGCTAAGAAGTAGCTTTGACAACTGTGAAATTGACATCAAAGTATTCAAGAAAATGGAATGCAAACAATTTGAAAGGCATAGGATTTTCAGCTACCTTTAAGAACTCTGCTTTGTTTGCTTATGACATCTTTACTTACCACTACATGTTGAAAGACCAATGCCTAATACACTTCCATGAAAGATTCTTTATAAAAGTCAGTGGATGTGCTGTGTCAATTATTGAAAGGATTTGCAATGCAGAAAAATTTGGGGAAAAATACTGACAACTCTGAAATTTTTGAGTGTCAATCATAAGATAAGTAAATATACCTCTATGCCATTTAATATTAATAACCACAAAACTAAGTCACAGGAAGATTATTAATCAAGTTATATCAAAATCATGATGAATACAAATATGCATAGTTTATTTTATCTCAGGAGAACTAGACTGATTTGTTCTTCTTGCGAATCTGCCTCCAAGTATAGGAACCTAAGGATGTCAGAAAATAGTTGTGAATATAAGTGAATTTAAATCTAAACCTTGGCTGACTCCTTAGTTCCTTTGATATAAACTTTTAATATGAATTTATGGAATCCATTGTTATTTGTGGATGCTTCCTGTCTGTCCTAGATCATCTGTGAGACAGACTATTCTCGAGGAAGATGAAGAGGCTCTGAATATTTTTAGCTTTAGAATTTCCTACTTTTTGATACAAAAATCACTGTAAATCAGATTAAATAGTAAGTAGGGTTTTTTAAAAAAACCTAAACATTTAGATGTCAACAATTTGATTGAAACAAGGGATTACTAAGAAAATCAAAATCAAGAAAGCAAGGTACAGCAAGAAATTAGATAATTAGTATGGTAATATTACTCTGAAAAATTGGTGATGCTTATACTGTTTTGTTGCAGGAGTTCTTGCTTGGTAACAGCAAAGCTGACTTGACCAAATGTTGTCCTGTGGATTGGCTTATGCTGTCTTCACATACAGAAGAAAGAATGGTTAAAAAAAATGTTAGTTCAAAAATAGATTAAAGTCCTATACTTTAAAACTATTTAGATAATCATTCTATCCCTGTAGCAGTAGTATCTGACCCACATTGGCTGATACTTGGGAGTCACCAGCCTTTCAGTTCCTTATTTTTGTGCCATACAGCACCACCCCACGACTGTGTATGTCATGGCTCCTGGTCCTGTATGTCATGACCCCTCATAACTAGCATACATCTAAAGAGGAAAGAGAGCAATCTGACTACTCTTATGGCTTAAGCACCATCATTCGCCACATTAAAAAAAGAAAATAATATCAACAGCCTCATCCTACGTGCAGCTTCACTTTTCAAGTTATGTGTTCAGTTTTAACTGTTATCTGTGGAATTCTGTACAGGTGCACAGTTCTAAGAGGATACAACTGCAAGGCAATGTGCTGCTAGAGTATAACTGAGGGGTGCACTGGCTCGCCTCATACCCATTATTGTTGCAGATGAGTGTCAGGAAAGACATAACTAGACTATCAGACATCATTTGAAGACTCCATAACTGGCAAATAGAAAAAACATTGTGATATGTCGAACACACGCATTCAACACTGAAATAAATTACAACCACCTCCCCCACACTGGCAGGAATAAAAAGGGCAGGTCAACTTGGTCAACAGACTGGATCCCCCTCCAATGAGGGCCCGCGGCCCAGAGAAGTTTCTGGACCACAGCCATCTATGACCATGAGCTCTAAATTGACCAGGTTATAAATGGGGCCTCTGATAGAAACTACGTGTGGTTTTCCTTGAGCAGCAGATCTGTGATGGGAAGCTTCCCCTTGGACCTGAAATGCACTCAAGAAAAGTTCCAGGGACTGTGCCTTCGACCTTTTCAGTGAAGTGAACTCACCTTCTGGGTAGCCCTGAGTGAGAGGCCTCCCATGCATGTATGAATGCATGCAGACTTTAGGTCATCTGTCTGTCATTCCTGTCTATGCAGGAACAATATCCTTGACCGGTAATACTGAACCTGTAGCCTGTTATGGAGTGTTGTCATAGTTACCCTGCCATTTGTTAGTTTTGGCCATCGGTTTTCGTAGCAAATTAAGGTTTGTCTAAGTGTGTTATTGTGAAGTTCACAATACCCCCATGTATAATGGGAGAAATTTCTTTTAAGGAAACCTGAATTAGAATGTTACATACCTGGAAATTATGCTTTGAACTTCTTTAGGATCTATAAGTCAAACTAACACAACAAACTAAACAGTGCTACGTGGAAGGGACAAGATTGATTATTTTGTCCCTTGTCTCCCAGGGTCAAAAAGATGATCAGAGGAATGGAGCACCTCACCTATGAGGAAAGGCTGAGAGAGTTGAGGTTATTCTGTACAGAGAAGAGAAGGCTTTGGGAAGACCTCATTGCAGCCTTCCAGTACCTAAAGGTGGTTTATGAAAAGGGGGGAGAGGGATTTTTTATATGGGCAGATAGAGGACAGGACAAGGGACATTGACTTTAAACTGAAAGAGGCCATTAGATTAGATATTAAGATTAAATTCTTTACTCAGAGGATGGTGAAGCACTGGAACAGGTTGCCCAGAGAAGTTGCAGGTGTCCCATCCCTGAAAGTGTTCAAGACCAGGTTGGATTAGGGCCTTGAGCAACCTGACCTACTGAATGGCACTCCTTCCCATGGCAGCAGGGTTGGAACTAGATGATCTTTAAGATCCCTTCCAACCCAAGCCCTTTATGATTTTATGATTCTATAATTATACTTTTATTGGATATATTACTATGTAGTCTTAGTCTGTATTAGAGACTTATTTGGAATCAGTTGATTGGCTTCTCCTCAGATTTATAGCTACATATCATATGATTACTTTCAGAGGTACAATGGCCAAAAATACGTATATAAAATGATGTTACAGCATTTGTTCTAGCATGACCTTTAAAGCCTGATTATTACCATGACAGAAAATGCAATATTTTAAAAACCATCATATTTCCTTAGTATTACACCTGCACCTCATATAATCACGTTCTGGACTAAAAATACCATCTGATATCCAGAGCTGTACATCAAATAACCTCATGCTCTGAAATGGGTAATGCAATAGATAAATCAATCAATTCTCATTTTATCATTGTGCAAAACAGATTTTACTAGTCTCCTAAACTTGAAGGAAGCAATCCCAAGGGTCTATCAAGGAAAACAACAGCCAATATAGATAATTTCTTCCAAAATGAGGAAGGACAGTGTATGCAGTAAAAAGAGAAAGGAGAATTTGTTAGATGTTGTCATGCAGTTCAAAACAGTTCTATTCACAGTTGCTATCTGAATGAAAATTTATTTTCCAGTGGCTTTCAGGAAAACTGCAAGAGCATTCTAGGAGCTCGTGGCTGGGGAGTCAGTAGTTTGTAATGGCCAAGATAAAGTGCATTTCCATAGTCAATTCTTTCCTTACATAATCAGCTAAATTCTGAAGTGTCTGTGTAGAAGGGATCAGTGCTTTAAAGCTCCAGAAACATTGCTGCTGGGGTAGGAGATTACAGCCATTCTGTTTATCAGTAGTCTGAGTCAGGAGTTTCTAAAGTATACTTACATGGTAAGTACAAATTGAACACCTATCTCAGGCTACAAGAAAATCAAAATGATGCTTAGAGGCAATGTCAAAAATACCTTGGAGAGATTAATTCATAGAATGATTGCTGAGTGAAAAGCATAACTTAGAAATGCTAGAGAATAAAATGCTGCCAGATGTGACTATTCAGCACAGATGTGTCTGGTCTTTGTGTTTTTTATGTGTGTTTCATAGTGCAACTACCCAACACTCTTGGCCTTGGACCAACAGGTGATTGCAGTGACTTTGGGTGGATAACAACCTGCCAGACCAAGCTGCTCCAAAGGACCTGGGAATTGACTTTTTCATCTTTAAAAAATGAATTATGTAATATCTATTGAATGGCACATATATCTTTCTTATAAGACTATAATCCAAATCATGCAGATCAGATAGAATCTATTAAACATTTGCCAATGCCTGATGGCACATTTATTATACACAAATACAAGCAATAGAAATTCTCAGAGAAGCAGAAAATTTCTGATTTGATAATTTTTAATACTTTAGTCCAGGTTTTGGGACATTCAGACAATACTGGGAGAAGAGTAAGAAATATAAGTCTGAACCTGGGTGAACCTCCAAGACAGATGAAGTTAATCTACTACTAAGATCCTGGATGGTAATGGAAGAATAATATCCTCAGAACATCTAAGCTTGTCAGATTTTGCTACTAATCTAAAGGCAAAAGTTTGACTTTCCAGACTGACTTGCACTTTTTCCACTGGTGTCTGATGGACTGATATTCTACTTGAAAGACAATAAAGTGGGTTTTGGATGCTGGCACAGGATCTAGAAGTCCAAAGATTTCCACTCACTCATGGATATGTCAGATGGGCTCAGTTGGCTCGAATAAAAATACTGAACTTCTCAAGCCAGAAGACGTTATACTAATGTATCCCTTTAAAAAGGAGGAATTGAACAGAAAACCATACTTCATGCCTTTGCAGCCTACCACATCACTCTGAAAAGCAGGGTATCAAGATGTTTGGGAGGGTAATTAGTCATCCACATCTTTTACAATGAACAAGCAGTCCCAATATACACATAGGCTGTTTTAAATGGGCACTGATTAAGATGGTATTGACTTTTCATTCTCTGAAAATGCTGAGATAAATTTGAAGTCTGAGAGTAGAATTTCTATGATTTCTTTTATGACAGAAATCTACTCCCATAACTAGGTAAGTCGAAAGAGCAAATATGAGCCTTCTCACTAGGAAACTTTTACTCCAGAGCCATCATGTTACTGAAAGATTTCTGAATTCTAGGGTGTCCTTACAGGCTAAAGCAATTACAGTTCTCTTAGGATACACAATGCTAGCATGCAAGAGAAGCAAACTGTTTCAGTGGTAGTTAATGCTACAGTTTGTTAGAGACAGATTCCCTTTACAAAATGCAGAGCAATGGTTGTGATCTTCTGGAAGTGTTTGACTGTCTCTCATCAGGCAAACAGAAAGAATATTTCTTTTAAGCTCTCAGACATACATTAAATTCTACATCTCATCAGCACTTTGGACTTCTCAATAGAAGGGTCAGCTGACAAATATAATACTGAAATCAGAGAATTTAATGGCACAAATACAATGGACCTGCTCCTGAGGATGCAATTACCATATAGCATTGAGATACCCTGCCAATGCTCAGATTTTTCCTTTATATAACCTTCTATTTCCTTTGTCACCTGTACTATGCAATTAGAAAGTGGGGTTTGAGAATTATTCTTCAAACATCCAGTTGTACACCTAGTTATTAGCAAGGAATACTTATATGATTACATTCAGAGTTTGTAAGTGTCTTGCTAGATCCTTAATGGGGTCTCCAAAGCTGTCTGAGCATCATCATTCCCTTGCCTTCTCTTATTTTCAAAGTCCTTTGTCACCTGTACTAGTTTTGGCTAGGATAGACTTAAATTTCTTCACTGTAGCTCGTGTGGGGCTCTGTTTTGGATTTGTGATGTAAAAAGTGTTGATAACACACTGATATTTTAGCCATTGCTTAGTACTACTTGCACAGCCTTAAGGCCTTTTCTGCTCACATCAACCCAGCAGCAACAAGGCTAGAGATGCACAAGAAGTTGGGAACTTTGTGCACTGGAACAGCTGACCCTAACTGACTAAGGGGATATTACATGCCATATGATGATGTCCTGGTTTTGACTGGAACAGAGTTAATTTTCTTCTTAATAGCTGGTACAGTGCTTAAGTTTGTATTCAGTCTGAGAATAATGTTGATAACACACTGATATTTTGGTTGTTTAAGTAGTGCTTACTCTGAATCAAGGACTTTTCAGTGTCTCATGCTCTGCAAGTGAAGAGGTGCCCAAGAAGCTGTGAGGGAGCATAGATGGGATGAGGGAGTCCTCCCTTCCTGGAGCTGGCTGTATACCTGCCTGATGAAGGGAAGTACTGCCTTGTTTTGCTTTGCTTGTATGTGTGCATATGGCATATGCATATGGCTCTTGCTTTCCCTATTAAACTGTCTCTATGTCAATCCATGGGTTTTCTCACTTTTACCCTTCTGATTCTGTCGCACATCCCACTGCGCGGGAGCGAGTGAGTTGCTGTGTTAAACCACTTAGTTGACAGATGGGGTTAAACCCTGACATCAAATTGTCTATAATTTTTTTGGCCATTCAAGCAACTAGAAAATGTGTATTTTGCTTTTTCTGTGTTTTTTTTTTTCTCCAGAATCAGAAGTGTCACACAGAAATATAAATTTGAATAAGGACATAGTCTATTTATTAATATTTATTTAACAATTTTGTTATACAGTTGATTTTATTCTGATTATCTGAGTCTGCTGCACTTTGTCCTAGCGTACTTAGTGAGATGGCATGTCAGATGTCAGAATATAACCAAATATGTCCCAAAGATGTCACATAGCACACATCAGTCCAGGAAATAGAGAATGCCTAGGTAGCAGAAGAAAGAAAGGAAGTTCACTAAAGAATCTACTACCCTGAGAAACATCCAGAGAAGACCTCTTGGAGCAATTTTATAAACCCTGACACAACAATTAAAATTGTGTGTGTTATCCTAATCTCTTTTTTGAAGAAAAATATCATGACATAAGTCTCTCTTATTTGACTTTACCAAACACATTCTTGATTAGAATAAGGCTATTGGCTTCTGAGTTTTGCAGTACTCAACTCATGTCACATTTTAAAATTTATGATCCTCATAAAAACCATTATCAACTTTTGTCTTTTCAACTATTTGTTCTTCTACCTGCATTGCTCCTGGCACCTCTAATGACAATAAAAAATCACTCATGCAGAATTGGTGTGATGAACCTTGCTACACAACTTTTTTTTTAAAGCAGAAACTGCTCATGAAAACCACAGAAACCCAGAAGCAGCAGCACCTAAATGATCCCAAGCTGAATTGTAGTAAGCACTTGGGCAATCCAAACAGTATATGCACCTAGAGAGAAAATTTATTTTGATCATTGAAGGTTTGATTACTGAAGGTTTGAGGGAAGCCAAAGAAGAGCCAAGACTAGAGCCTAGATGGACTTAGTGAAGAGAAAGTAGTAAAAGGCATTTAGAAATTTACTATGCAATCAAAAAGCTTTTGAGCAGAAATCTACTTTTTAGAGACACATGAGAAAATTTGGACAAACATGCTTGTTTGTACAAATGATAAAAATACATTTTCTCTGCTGAAATATTGCAGTACCTGTTGCATATCAGTGAGATTAAAGTTGGATCCTCTCTGAATAAAACATACACTTTGAACAAGTTTTCTTGCAACAGGCATTTAAAACTGTTTGAAGCGAAAGCATTTAAAGCACCATCTCATATTCCTACACAAGTTCTAAAGTAGTATGGGCATTTAAATTATTTTTTTGCATAAAAATTCAAGAAAGAGATAATTTGAAGGACAAAACCCCAGAAAAATGATTTTTAGATTTGTAGTAACTGTGACATATAAACACCATCAGAAGACAAGTGAACTAGCAAAATGCGTGTTCACACTCTAAGTATACATTTACATACATAAAAAGGCCATACGTAAATTGTTTAAAAATTAACATGCAATGTGAAGGTTATTTGAGAATTTGTTCTATTGAAATGTATGAATTTTTAAAGTCAAAACATAAAAATCCCCTCATCTTAAAACACCGTGTAAAAATCTGACTGAATAAATTAATTTAACATTTAGATGCAACTAACGCTTCCCAAACACCCCAATATATCGATTTGCACAGTCTCTGCTGAAGCCTTGACAGGTTTGAGAGATAGGCCCGTACAAACCTCAGGAAGTTTACCAAGGCGAAATGCAAGGTCCTGCACCCTAGGTGAGGGTAATCCCAGACATGAGTACAGATTGAGAGAATTTACTGAAAGCAGCCCTGAGCAGAAAAACTTTAGGGTGCTGGTGTATGAAAAGCTGGACATGAGCCAGCAATGTTCACTTGCAGCCCAGAAAGCCAATGACATCCTGAGCTGCATCAAAAGCAGTGTGGCCAGCAGGTCAAGAGAACTGATTTCTGCCCCTCTATTCTATCCTGTGAGACCCCATCTGGAGTATTGCATCCAGCTCTGGGGTCCCCAGTGTTAGAAGGACATGGACCTGTTGGAGTGAGTCCAAAGGGATCCACAAAGATGATGAGAGGACTGGAGCACCTCTCCTAAGAGGAAAAGCTGAGAGAATTGAGATTGTTCACCCTGAAGAAGAGAAGGCAGTCTTCCAGTACTTGAAGGAGGGCTACAGGAGAGCTGGAGAGGAGCCTGGAAGTGTTCAAGGCCAGGTTGGATAGGACTCTGAGCAACCTGCTCTAGTGAAAGGTGTCCCAGTCCAAGGCAGGAGGGTTGGAACTAGATGATCTTTAAGGTCCCTTCCAACCCAAACCATTCTATGATAAGCCCAGCCTAGCTGAAGCTAGAACTGACGAGAACACTCTAAAAAAGAAGAAATGAGGAGACATCTGCATCTGCAGTAATTCAAAGGGGCATTTTGTGAAAATTTAACATTCTTGCAACATGCAGTATATTTGATGTGAACAAGCAAACTAAATTTTCTGCCTTCTCTATTAGTTCCTATTTTGCCTTAGTTTAAACAGCACAAAAAATATTTTATCATACAGATAGCTCTGCAATTATGTGGAATTTTAGAGAGCAGCTAATACTTTTTTGCTCACTTCACTCGCAAATACTTTGTTGTCCAAATTATATCAAGGCAAGATAATTCTAAACTAAGATTTGGCTCATAATTTGATCAAAGTGTTAAAATTACATCAAAGTTTTAAAACTAGTTATTGTTCAAGAAAACACTGATTGATACTTATATCAATATTCCTTTAAAAAAAAATCATTGCACACAAAAGCCAGCTTATTTTATCTATAACATATACAATTTATCCTCTGAAAGGAAATTAGTCAAATCACTAAAATGCACATAGAAAAAGCCATCTGCACAGATGAGGATTTTTTCATTTAAGTGATCACAAAAATGACAGCCCCTGAAGTGTCTCAGTACACATCAGGAATTATCACAGACACGTTCAATCATGCTCTGCAATACTGAACAATATACTTGGTTTTATACAAACCAGTAAGATCTATGGCTTGTGCTTAGTACTCATTTTAAAAGGTACTAAACCAGAGCCAATCATTGTACATAAGATGATGCGATAGTTTCGGCATAAAATGTGATGAAATGGTAACAATGTTAACCACGAGGTGATAAGAAAAATACTTCAACAATAAGTAAGATATCAATTTGTCAAAACTAAATTATAAGAGCTGTTGAACTGGAACCTAATACATGGCTGATAGTAAAAGTGACAATGTTTAGGAAAATAGTGTCTTCTATTAAACCGTTAGCGATATGTCAGAAATTTCATTGCTTATTCAACATTGTTGAATGAGTGCAGATAAACAAAATAAATTGCAGAATTTTCTAAGCTTTTCTAAGATTGCTTGTGTATCCCTGCTTCAGTTCATTATACTAACTCAGCATAATCTTAGTAAACTTCTGACCAATGGGACTATTTTATCCAGCCTTGACAGAGCAGTAAAGACCCCAAAAGAGAATTAAATTCCAACAGGCTTTGTAGACAAAGTTCCTGCAGTGGGAAATGTAAGAAAAATGCAACTATCACACATTGTTTGGCAACTGATATTGGCCATAAGGACACTCTGATCTACAATACTAGAGCCACTCTTGTCCTTGGTCCAGTGGCAGACATTACAGGTTTGAGGGACAACCAGGGTTCAAAGAAGAGAAAGGAGGGAAGAAACCCTAGAAGAAACCCCACAGGAAATGGGATATTATTAGCTGAACTGTTTTGAAACAATGTTCTGTCTGCTAACATACAAATAAACTGCTACTGACCTCGAGAAAGAAAGCTTTGGGGAAGAATGAATACTTTGAGCAAGCAGAAGACATGGCATCTGAATGAAAAAATAACCCATGAGAGATTAATAAATCCTGAAGCAACACAATATATCAGATATAAAATAATACATTGTTTACTGCTTCCAACAATGAAGGAAGGAGAACACATAAAGGGGGAAAAAAAAGTAGTGAAATTTCAGAAATCCCCATTTCATTTGCAATAACCTCTCACTGTAATTATTCGCTTTGATCTTCTGCAACTAGAAGTTTAGTTTGAAGATGATGTGTAAGATAAAAAACCAGTTTTAAAAGAGTGAGGGTGAAATCACATGCACACTAGCAAAAACTACTCATTTACAGAGGAAAATATTACTATGTAAACTACTTGAAAAACTGCTTTTACAGAAGTTGAGAATGTAAAAGTTACCATCTTGTGTGTTATAATTATGAAACAGAGATCACTAATGATGTAGAAGCCAGGAAAAACCCTTTAAAATTAATAGAAACACACCATTCAAAAATTTTATACATTTCCTTCCAAATTATACTTTCCAGCTAAGCAAGAGAAGAATCAATTTAGAAGGCAATTTTGTCACACAAGCCAAAGCTCATTCCTGTGAGGAACTTGCCAAAAATTATCTGCTGAGATAATTGGTAGGTACTTACCAACTTTCTACTCTAAGTTATACCAATGTCAAGTCTGATTGCAATTTAAATATTTCTTATTGTAGGAACTGATCCACTGATTCTAAACACACAATCATCTATTACAGTTTTATCACAGTAGACTGGTACTCTTAATTACATTAGATTACATTCAATTGTCTGAACAGTCATGCATTTCAATGTTATATACCGAAATAATTGAAAGAATCTTTTGCTGTCTTGCAGATTCATTCATGTTACTAATAAATGCAGAAGATCCTTTGAAGAAATCTCATTGCCCAATTCAGTTTGAAAGAATTTTTCGGTTTTTTTAAATAGGTGTTTTGGGTCTCTTTCATCAGTGATATGGTTTGAAGCTGGCTCCCTGCCAAGTCTCCAAACCTTACCACCAGAAGTCTCCCCCCCCCCCACCCTCAGGAAGAAGAGGGAGAAAAAACTAAGAAAAACCCGAAACGAGAGAGAGACAACCAAAGTGAGATATATAAATATATTTACACTTATATACAATTTTACAAGGGAAAGGGAAGGGGGAAGGGAAAGGGAACAAAACTAAAATAAAATATATAGATATCCCAAGACCCAATATTTAACAACTAAAAAGTTAGCAAAGAAATATAGCTCACTACTCCCCTGGGACAACTGAGAGTCGCTCCGGAACGATCGCCGGCAACCTCTGTCTCCCAAGGTCGACAAGGCCCAACCAGGCCTCGCTCCCCAACACGGCAGACTCAACAGCAGGGGACCTGCACCTCCAAGCCGCCGGAAGGAAAGAGAGCGAAGGCCTCTCCTCCTCTCTTCTTATAATCTGGCTTACGTAAAAATCGTAGGGAATACTGGGTAAATCTGGACCCTTCCTTGGTTACAAACTGGTCACCAAGGAAGGCCTAGCCCAAACCACCACAATCAGGTAGAAGCAACCATTCAAAACCTGTCATTATCAACTGGATTGCTGCTACTAAGAAGATCCTTAGCCCTGCTGGTGGCTACTTTCCACTAGGCAGAGGAGCAAGCAGAGACTCATCCTCATTCCAGACTCTATTACCAAGCACAAGCACATCAATGTTACCATGGTCCTTAAGACGTGGAGGTGTAACTCTCTCTTCAGACTTCTGCTTTCAACTTCCTGCTCCCCACACAGAGGTTTAGCTGCTTGTGTATCAAGGATCCAAGACCCAGCACTGATGTGGCAAAACTCTCTGACCCTAGCTCAGATTTCATTAAAATTTTAAACAGAGAGGAAAAAAACTGTAGGAATGTTTGGAGACAAATAAGTTAAAACTCCAGACGAGGTTAAATTGAGTGAGATCAGTAGCTAAAAGATTAGCGAGGAAAAGCAACAAGACGGTATGGTGTAAAATCAAGCAACAAGAGTGAAGGTAGGTGTGAAAGACATCACCTTCTTCAGGTCTCTCCCGGGAGAGACACTGTGTTCACTATCTTTGAAAGGGATTTCCTCCTCCTCAGCCCTAAGCCTGCTCAGGTTTATTTTCATATTTTTCTTCTGAAACCCTTTGCATTCTTCTCCAGGCACTAAGGGTAGCACGGCTAGCATTTGCTGGCCACCTGCAGCCTTTGGGAAAACCCAGGCTGGAGTTAGCCATGCAGCAATGACCACAGTTGTCACACTGTCTGCACAAATAGTATCGCACAGCTCCAGCTCACCCCAAAGACATAAGAGTAATTCCCAAGCAGCCAGGGAAGCCAATGCCATCCATACTAGGCTCAGGTCCCACAGGTCCCAGACTTTGCATCCCAGGGCACTGGGATTAGGCTAGTGATGGCAAAAAATATGACATTTTCTCTGCTCTTCATGGAGATTCCACACTTCCATTTTGTTCTTCAGAGGTATTACAGCTTTCCTGCAATCTTAGTGGTGTCATAACTTGACATGAACACTGTCTACAGCATTTCCTGCATGTCATCACAGTCAGCACTTTCCTTAAGCTGTGCTCTAAAGCTTATTTCTTACTAAACCTTTTTACTGGACTTATAACATTTACAGAAGCCTTGTGGAAGGAAACAGGAAATTAGGTTTTCTCCTTTGAGGCAGACAAAGCAGGAGCGAATTTGTAAGATCATAGCTACATTAGGCACAAGATATCCTGAACCATGTCAAGAGCACCTCTCCTGCATCATTTTTAGCATTTCCAATACCTTCAAGACGTATTTAAGTATTTATTTTTTACAGTTAAAGGTCCTAACACAAGTGATTTATGTGTTGTAACTAGCATCTTTCAAGTATTTTAAGACACCATTTTAGTATTTCAGGGCATTGAAAAAAAAGCTGTCACTGAATATAGTTTTTGACAAGTTTAGGAACTCAAAGCTGCTTTTTGGTGGCAATATCCCATACAAAACATATTGCCAAGTGTTTAAACCAATGTTCTCTGACCTTACAGTAAATGCAACACCCTTTTAGCTTTGAATAGCTTGTTGAAAATTTATCTATCACTTCAGTACTTCTTACAAGCTCTATGAACAGCCATAGATACAAACCAACTTTGAAACTTGTTTGCAACAAATCTCAAATTACAATTTTATAGACACCCCTACAAAAAAAAATCCCGTAGTTAAGCGGAAACTCATAGTACCAGAGAGGTGATAAGTGGAGAATTTTAGGTGTTTTGAAGATGTTTTGTTTACAAATGTCTTTGCAATGTGATTTGCAAAAAGGAGCCCCAAGGGCAGAGCAGGAGGAGGGCAGGAGAGGAGGAGAGATGCCCGGTAGGGATGGCTCTGAAGCCCAGGAGAGACTTCCCCTGGGGAAGGTGTTTCCCTGCACCCCTGGGAAGACCCCAGGCTGGAGCAGGGAAAAATGTGAGGAGGGAGGAATGGCAGAGAGGGGCTGCTATGGACAGCCTGCAGCCTCCAGTTTCCCATCACCCTGCGCTGCTCACTGTGGGAGTAGGAGATAAAGGAGTCAGAGCTGAAGGAGTGATATCGAGCCCAGGAAGAAGGGAGTATGGTGGCAGAAGGTGTTTTATTTTTGCTATTTGTTTCACACAATACAACTCTATTTTAATGGGCAATACATTAAATTAATTTTTCCTAAATTGTGTCTGTTTTATCAATAATGGTAACTGGTGAGTTTCCTGCCTTTATCTTAACATGTGATTCTTTTTATCCTATTTCTTCCCCCGTCTGCTCGAGGAGGGGGACTGAGAAAGTGGTTGGGTGGGGTCTTGTGGACAGTCAAGGTCACCCCACCACATCAACAAAGTTGACTGCAGGACAGCAATGTTTTTGCACACTAAACAATATATTGCAGTCCATTCTCATATTCTTGGCTGCCAAAGTAATCACACACAATTTAATTAAGTAAGTAACTTAAGTAATTTGAACTTTTTTTCCGTCTGATCTTGAGAAAAGTTTTAGGATTTGTAATAGTTCAAAGGTGATGTACAACATAGCTAATTCAGGTACTGTATAAGGCAATGGCTTAATGCCTATAAAAGACTGAAAACTTTCAAATGTTCCCAGCATTAGCAAGCAATTTCCAGGACTATTTCTAGGGAATTTAACTACCATAAGAGAAAATATTTTGATTTTTATGAATGATTTATTCAGGTAAAAACAGACAGCAGCAACACAACCTGAGGACAGAGTAGGGTAAGTGATGTCCATGCAAAGGGAATGGAAATCCTTTATCATCTGTGACACTATCAGGTTTAGAGAACCATCAGAGATGTAGTTTTCCTTCCTTCTGGAAATAAAAATTAGAAGTAAAACTATTCAGCAAAACATGAATATCTAAAGATAGAGCAGAAGAAAAATGTGGAGTGAAAATTACCCTATATGATGCATAGACATATAGAATAGTTGAAATGAATCGATAAAAGGTGTCCTAGTTAGAGCAACCAGGACCAGTTCATAACTGTGTGGGTGTAACCCAAACTGTGTATTCTACACCCTCTATGTCATTTCCCAGGAACTATTAACAATAGACCATTTGCAGCAGCTACCCAGAGCAGGACAAAAAGGTAACTTACCTACTTGCTTAATAATAAAAAGTTGAAGAACCAGGACATTTTTTTGCCTTTTAATTAGTTTGGAATTTTTTAGAGATTTTTTTTTATCCTAACTCAACACTGACTTTTATCAGATGCACCCTTCCAAAGGAATTTTAAAATTTTCCATCAGTGAATTGAGTTACTTGGTTAACTCAGTCTGTATTTTGGTTTGAATTTTAATCACAGCTTGTAAATACTCAGAGTTCCATAATGGATCAATCAATTTAAAACTGAAGAAGAAGAGGGGGAAATACATGTGTCTGTTCATTCACTTATAGCTCTTTCCACTTTATACATCCTGCCAGTACTTTGACTTCTACCATTTAAAAAAATTCCATGTGCCACAGTAAGGAAAAAAAAAAAAATCAATTAATTATATAACTCAGATTAATAGCACTCACGTAAGAAACTGAGATACCGAACATCATGATGATGGAAATGGATACTTTTTTTCCCTGAAAAAAAAAGAAACAAAATAAACAAAAAACAAACAAACAAAAAAAATAATAAAAAAAAATAGCTGCAGAGTGGAGCGTTGGATAGCTTAGAATGTCAGTAGGAAGCAGAGTCTATTACAATTTTCAACATACTGCTACTTGACAAAATAGAATTGCCCTACGATTGGTACCAAAAGGAAGATTTAAAAAAAAGAACATAAATCAGCTATATTGGCAGTTGAAAAGTTGGTAAAGAAACATGACTAAGATCACTGCTAGTGACTTGGGAAACAAATGATAATTTTAGAGTATTTGTAAACACTTGGAATAATAAATGAAAAGAGGTTTTGAAAACTGCTGATGGGAATTTATCAAAATGAATCCCTAAGTTATATAAACTATATCTATTCCTCTCGATTTGAAAACACTGCAAGGAAGGGATTTAGGAAAACACTATGTCTTCAAAAGAGGAAGCAAATGTTGACAGCAGCAAGTATGGGACTGCGTCAGGCACTTTCAGGTTTTAGTATCTCACACGCATGGGAGATAATTTAGCACAGAACATCTAGCTTATTGCTCATAAAAACACATCACAAACAGACACAAATTCAAAGATTTCAAATCTATAAACAGTTTCTAATTTTTTAATGGGTAGAAAGGAAAGTAATGATTCAAAAATGCGTGTTTGATCTGCTGAGACATACTCCAGCAGTCATATTTGGACCATTCTCTAGAGGAAGAAAGCTGGTACTTGCTTCTGATTTTGAACAAGTCAAGTCATCGTTTTCCCATTTTAATTAATCAATTGCATACATTTGACTTTCTGTCTTGAAAATTGTGTTAGGATTACTTACTACAAAGCACTAGAAGTATTTACATTAGGATGAAAGAGAAAATTATGAAAGATTATATTATATATCAAAATGCCCATAGAATAGAATTTTAATCTTTTTGAGTTCCAAAAAATTTCAGAAGTTATAACTGAATGTCAACTACAAGTAGCAGACATTATAACTAAACAAATGCACTAATAAGTGTCAGAAACTAAGGTTTATATTAAGTTTCTGAATAGGACTAGATAGACTATTCCTATTTTACTTAATCTAAACAGTCTAAATGAAGACTTCTTACAACTCTAATCTTCATCTCCTCCCGTCACTTCTTCTCCCCCTAAAAAGAGAATATTAAAGACAGGACTTTGTTCACTTCCATGAACATTTAGAATTTTTCCAGGACAGTAAAATTAAAAAATAATTGTGCCAAGATAAACAAATGTATTTATTTAGTTAATTAATATCACCTCGGTAATTATAATTGAACAAGTCACATCCTTAGCATTTCTAATCTTTCCCTTTGAGCAGAAGAACACAAACACATAATTCACAGTGTATATTTCTTAAATATCTTTTGATTCTGTGCTTGAGAAGTAATAACTTTTCATCTTCAGACATCTGCTGAGACCTAATGTTGTGAAAGTCTCTGCTGAACTGTCTCCTTCTTTAAATCTTTAGATTTGTCTATTGCTAAAGGAGAAACATCACCTTCATCTCTCCAGCACAGGGAAGCCCTGCAACGCACACAGCTTACTGTTTATTTGCTGGCTGCCACCTGTATCTCTGGGGATGCAAGAAACAGGAGTCAGTCTTTGTGCAAAGAGTATTCAAATGCAGGATGCTAGCATACATTTAGCTCACATTGATGGCACTATGCTGAAACAATGAGAATCAAGCCCCTAATTCAGAACAGCTCCACCAAGATTCCAAGCTCAGAATAGTGTAGAATTTTTTTCTCCCCACACACTATGTAATTTACTATGTAATTTACTCCTGATATTTAAGAATCATTTAAAGGACAGATTTATTTTTATTTTTCAGCTACACTAAAGGGCTGTATCAGTCAACTGAACACTCCTAAAGGATACAGTTATTTTGATATTTGATTTAGGCACTGAATTTACCTCAGTACTACCACACAATATAAAAACTCTGAAACAAAGCAGAAAAACAGTCCCACATTTCACAAAGGAAAAAGGTATAAAAGTTGGAGAAATCGATTAATAAATTCAGGGCAAATTGAGATCCACCCAGAAGCTGCCTGCAACCTCAGGAGACCACTCTGCCCAGTTGGCATGTGCTTTAAGAAAGAAATCTTAAAGGTACAGGAGCAGGCCATCACCTGTGCCAAAAGACAAGCTGGCAGGGAAGAAGACCAGCCTGGCTGAACAGAGAGTTTTGGCTGGAACTCAAAGAGAAAAAGAGAGTGTATCAACCCTGAAAGAAGGGACAGGCAACTCTGGAGGACTGGAAAGATATTGTGAGGTTATGCACAAAGAAAATTAGAAGGGGCAAAGCCCAGATAAAGCTTAATCTGACCACTTTTGTAAAAGACAAAAAAAATGTTTATACAAATACATCAGCAACAGGGTGAAGGAGAATCTCCATCCTTCATTAGATGTGCGAGGAAATATAGTTACAAAGGATGGGGAAAAGGTTTATGCCTTCTTTATCTCAGTCTTTAACAGCAAGACCAATTGTCCTAAATGTACTCAACCTCCTGATCTGGGAGCAGAACAAAACCCCCATAATCCAGGAGGGAATGGTGGGCAACCTGCTAAGCCACTTAGACCACCACAAGTCCATGGTGCTGGATGGATCCCCCCAAGAGTACTGAGGGAGCAGGCAAAAGTGCTCACTGAGCCACTTCCAGTAGTGTAACAGCAGCCAAATGAGAAGCTCCCAGTTGACTGGAGGTTAGTAAATGTGATGCCTATCTACAAGAAGGCCTAGAAGGAGGATTCAGGGAACTGTAGGTCTTTCAGTCTGACCTCGGTGTCTGGGAAGGTCATAGAGCAGATCATCTTGAATTAGATCATCTTGAACTACAATATCCCTCAAAAAACATGAAATCCAGAGGTGATTGGACTGTTATGGGAAAAAAGAGTGCTTACCCAAACTCTGAAAAATCTCCCTCAATTTGAAATAGAGGGCTTATGCTTATCACTCCTATATCACAGCCTTAATTTCTTAACAAGTTACTACTGATGCAGAACAGTAAAGCAGGATTTCTATTCTAATATCTAAGACAAGAGAATGACTAGCTTCTATAACTGGTTTTCAAACACTTATTTGTATTGGTTAAAAAGAGCACAAATTCTTCAATTGTTTTTAGGAGGTAAACAAATAAGATCAGGTAAACAGCAAACCTAGTTAGTAGACTAACGGAGGAAGGCATCCAAACACATTCTGTCACACATGGTAATGGCATCCTTCAAGTATCCATACTGTTGCTTCTGCTGAAGAACAGATTCCACAAAAAAAGGCTTAAAAAACCTGAAGTGTAACACAAAAGAGCATTATAAATACGCAAATGTAAGAACTTTATCCCCAAACACCCTCTAACTCTGTAAAACTCAAAGGCCTTGATCATACAAGTCTCTGCTTGTAAAAACTCCAAACATAAAATCCTGCTTCTGTGCATAGCTAGAAAGAGATTTTTCAGGGCTTGAAATGTCTTTGTTTTGATAGAATTTCAGAAACCTCCGTGGACTGTAAGAGTCAAGAAAAGTGAAGCACATGACTATAATAAAAAACCTTTTTGTTTCAGAGAAGGACAAAGTGTATCAAACATACTTTTCTTCTGCATTTTCTGCATCTGCTTATGGTGATGCTTGCTCTGCAGACTGAACTCTTGTAGAGAGAGCCTATATGCCCCACAAATGGGCTCACATAACTTATAACCTAAAAGTGGATCTATGCCACAGTCCAAAAAGGGGGGGGAACATGGCATTGCACGAGTCTGGGACACAAAGGTGGGATGCAGGTAGAATGCTTTATTCACGCGTGCACCCGGTCTTTTATCAGCTCGGGAGGGGAAAGGGCCAGAACATAGGGCGGAGCATGAGACAGACAAGTGGGGCGACAAACCAGGATAGGGACACGGGCAAAAGAGGGAGGAACGTAGGAGGAACCGGGGAGAGAAGGGGCGAATGGGGGCTGTCTCCTGTCTGCAGCTTTTCCAGCCAATCGACAGAGAAACAGAGGAGCAGGGAGGTGAACAGGCCAGGATATGCCCGGAAGATACAAATTCTGGGGGAACATACAATGTGTGTATACATAATAACTATAAAGTCTGCATCATAATGTCCGTTCAATTGCTGTGCATCTTTTTCCACTTCTGAGATTTTCCCCATTCTGATTCCTGGTCCTTCGCAGATCTACACATACAAATCCAACAGTTATTTATAAGGCCTGCAGTGAATGGCCTAATAGCTCAACATTACTATTTAGATACTGGTATCCAGAATCTAGCATCCTTGCCCTTCTATTTTTACTGGGTCAAAACAATGCAATTGTTCCTTTCAAACTCCACTACATACTTACATAATCTGATTTCTACTGTCTCTCCTATTTTAAGACTTAAAGGTCAGAGGTTTTAAAGTCTCTGAGTTCTATTAATGAAAATATTTAATTTCCAATCTCCTAAAATGCAGTAAATGACTTAACAGAGAATTGTAAAAACAGACAAGTAGCCAAAAAGACTGTGACAGACAGGCTTTCTTATGAAAGAGGACAACATGATTATTATAGTGAATTACTGTGATTGGAACACTCCTAAAGCGAATGTAAGTCTTCTGAGTCACTACAGCAAACTGTAGTTTCTGGCATGGAAGTGGCTTCTACACCTCAGCAGAGAGGTTGACCAGTAATGGAAAATAATTATTTTATATCCAATGCTGTCAGGACAGATTCTACATCTCGTTTGCTCCTCTGTCACTGTGCATTTAAAGGAGCTAAAGATGTTTTCCTCCAGCACAGGACACATAATTCACTTGTTAACCAAACCCCCTCTAGCACAGAATGCAGCAGAGAAGCTAAGATTCATATCCTCAGGAGAGAACCATACCCTCCTTGTCAAAGGTTGTATATACATCCGATACATTGCTTCGTACCAGCAATTATGTGACGTGTCAAGCTAGGAGTTACCAAAAGCTACTCCCTCATTCAACTCCTCTTGAGAGTTTATTCTACCAGAAGTCAAAAAAGATCTTGATAACACCCTTGGAGGAAGTAAGTTCATCTCAGGGGTGAAACTCAAGGTTATGATCTATGTCAAAAGCACTACAACCAAGTCTATAGCTGCTTTTATTATTTTGAGAAGACATTCTTCCTGTTAAATGTCAGGCTCCTGTAAAAAGATCTCATTCCGGGTACAAGATCTCCTCTTCTTGGCAAAGAACCATGTGGCTCCAACACAGATAGGGTCCTGAGTATTATGAGAAATCATAGGTTTAACACTAAAATCTTTGGGAGTGCTCTAACCTTGCTCCATGAGAAGACTTTTGTCCCCTCCTGTGGATAAATACTTTCAACTATTTAGCTGTATTAGAGATAAATAGGTGAATGTTTCTTTTACAGACATCTGGCAGCTCATAGGCTGTATTATTTCCTAGTTCCAACTCTCATTCAAGTATTTAGTCTAAGCCCCTCTTCAGCTGCAGGTGCCTCTTGGCAATGAGTACTTCACGCCTCAATATCAAGTTATAGCAGAAGTGCCAGAAATCTTCATATTGCCATTTCCCTTCCTACTTGATTCAGAAATCACTCACTGTAGAGCAAACAGCTGATCTGCCACCATCTGATGTTTACTAAATCCAGACCTGGTGGTCAGCTTCAACACAATGCGCAGAGCCAGCCCCAAATTTCTTCCAAAGTAATTATGCTTTTAATAATATTAGATAGTGTCAAAGTTGTGATTAGCACAAGAACAGAGGAAAAAATATTTAATATTGCCTCCTCTGCGTATTAAACATCTATTCAGATGCTGTTCTAAAATTTTAAGGTAGTGATGCCTGATTTGAGTTTTCATACAGTACAAAACAGCAAACAAACATGATAGTTCAGGCATTTGGCCAGCCATAGCCACATGCGAATACTTGATCTATAGTTGTAATTTTGACATTTTCATGCATATAATTATATACTTACACATATCACTGAAAATCATTCCCATCACCTTAGACTAAAATGTTAGCAGATCTCTTAAATTAGACTCACTGACATCTGGTCATTAAAGTAATGTTCTGACAGAAACCCATCAGGGTCAAGTCATTTAACGGATTTCTGCTGTGTGGGGTCTACAGTAAGATAAAATCTCCTTAAAGAATCAAAAGGCATTATGCCATTAGTGATGATGCATCTCAAATGAGATTTAAGTGCAAGTCTTACAGATCTTTTTGTTGCTAATACCTCCACGTCATCACTTTCAGGAGTTATAAAGCTCTGGTTCCCTGCACGAACTCCCTCTATTCCATTAATTTACATTTGTATAAGTTTTCCTCTGCTTTTCAATTACATGTAACATGTGTTGCTTTTCTTAAAAGCCTGTATAATGTTGCAGTCAGCAATTGCTCCCCTGCATTGTCAAAGACAGCTGTCCTACGGAGGTAGATGAAATGGTATTTGCCTGTAACAGCATTAGGATCATTTGGAAGGCAAAGTACTAAAATACCTTGCTATCCTCTTCTCATAATTTATGAGAGACACATTTTCACATTTACACTACTTCAAATCATATTCCCCACTCATTTACTTACCATTGTAAAGCTAACTTGCACATTTAAAAGGGAAAAATGTGAGGAACACAATACAGTATTCCATAAATTGAACACAGAAATGAATAATCACCATTTCTCACTATTTTTCAGAATTTACTGCATTGGAAAACATTAAACAACTGTATCTGGAAATAGCATTTCCCTCCATATTTAGTAAAAATGTCTGTACTAATTTTCTGAGCTATTTAAACTTAATCTCTTCTATTCAGTCACACTTCATGGTGAAGGAAGAACTAATTTAAAAGAAGAAAAAGGAGCAGTAATTGTTTGCAACAGTTCCCTTGAAGGCAGAAAAATGTATACAGTATCATCTGAGTAGGCTGACAGTCTTATGGCTGAGGTAAATTAGTGGCATATGCTAGTTGAGTGACAGTACTCCATTTGCACTAGACTCAGATATTGTCATTAGTATTATCCGGAAGTTCTACCTGATATGGATATCATCTCATGAACTTCTGGGGACTAGTAGGAAAACTAGTCCAGTTGGAGGTTCTGTTCTTACATATCTAATGTGGGAAATGTTAAATTATCTGAGAAAAGTGGAGACTATTTAGTTACAGTGAATGAATGAATGAGACTTTGTTGGGTTACTCTCTGACTTAACTGATCTTTGGAATACTTTGGCAATAAATTACCCTGTGGAGGTGAGCCTTTCTTCCTTAACTGTAAATACTTGTGGAATGACTAACTTGAGAGATGTCTGGAGAAAGGTTTTATTATCTTTGTAGTGAACATTAGGGTTGGTTTCGGCTTTTCTATGTCTGCAGTGTAGACAGTTACCATTCATCCCTCAAACTTATGAAGAGAAATTGCTGTTGCTAAAATCAGAAGGATCATATACCAGCACTATTTGTCCCACAGACTCCCAAGGGAGCCTCTAGTGATCAGATCAGATGTGGACAACTAACATTTCACCTGGCAACTCCCACCACAGGAATCAAATCATATTCACTTATTTATTTAAGGATTGCCTTCTCTTGTTTAATTCCAGTTTCTGATTATGAGAGAACTGGATCCATTAAAGGAGTGCTTAACATTGACAAGTTTGTGTTTGGCTTGTGCATCATCCTACCAACAGTATTCCCAGAGCAACAGCAACTGTTCTTAACACTGTCCAAGACCAGACATATATATTCCCTTGATGGAGCTATGTGTCTTGATTTTCCCAAATACCTCAAGAACAAGATAATATTTTTGATAGGTAATCACCAATGATCTGAAGGCAGAATTCATACTGATCCTGGTCTTGATACTGTATGGATACAGGCCAGTTTACATACCTTCTTTGTTGTTATATCCTTGCAGATGATAGAGAAAAAATACAGATGTTGGGCCTAAATATAACTTCATCCTCTTTCCCCAGAAAAATTCTAATACATATATAACAAGTTTTATTGCAACTAGTTCACGTAGCTGTTTCTTCGAGTCTGAGGCTAAAATCCTGCATTAAGCCATCAGATGTTTTACAAAACAACATCCTTAAAATAAAATGTCACATCTGTTTCATTCTCAGCTATAAACAACCAAGAAAACCGGTTGTTAATCTGTGGCTGTAAAGTTCTGTACTTATACATAAGATTATAAGCTCTTTTGTGTCATTTTCTTGGTTGTAAGAAATAGGTAAACAGCAAAAACTATGTCAGAAATATTTAATGCCCAAGTATGGGGAGAGGAACTCACTGGAATGTCCATGACAGATCACGGCCATGGCTTGTGCCTTTCTCATGACAAACATTTCTCAGACATTCACAGATCTTTACAGAATCTCAGAATATGCTGAGTTGAAAGGGACTCACAAGGATAATCAAGTCCAACTCCTGGTCCTGCACAGGACCAACCCCAAGAGTCACACCATGTGATTGAGAGCATTCTCCAAACGTTTCTTGAACTCTGTCAGGCTTGATGGTGTGACCACTTTCCTGGGGAGCCTGTTCCGGTGCCCAGCCACTCTCTGGGTGAAGAACATTTTTCTAATATCCAATCTAAACCTTCCCTGACACAACTTCAGTCCATTCTCTCTTGTCCTATCACTGGTCACCACAGAGAACGGATCAGCACCTGCCTCTCCTCTTCCCCTCGCAAGGAAGTTGTAGACTGTGATGTGGTCTCCCCTCAGACTCCTCTTCTCCAGGATGAACAGACCAAGTAACCTCAGCCATTCCTCATAAGGTTTCCCCTCAAGGCCCTTCACCATCTTCGTTGCCCTCCTTTGGATGCTCTCAAATAACTTTATATCTTTCTTATATTGTGTTGCCCAAAACTTCATATGGTTGGTGATTGCTCAGTCCTCTAATTTGTCAAAGTCTCCCTGCAGGGACTTCCTGTCTTCAAAGGAGTCAACAGCTCCTCCCAGTTTTGTGTTGTCTGCAAACTTGCTTAGTGTCTCTTCCAGTCCTGCGTCCAAGTCATTTATGAAGATGCCAAAGAACACAGGGCCTAAGATGGAGCCCTGTGGAACCCCACTAGTGACAGGTCACCAGTTTGACGTCACCCCATTCATTGTTACCTTCTGTGCTCAACTCATGAACCAATTGCTCACCCACCATATGATGTGTTTATCCAGCTGTGTGCTGGACATTTTGTCCAGAAGGATCTTGTGAGAGACAGTGTTGAAAGCTTTACTGAAAACCAAAAATATTACATCAGTTGGCTTCCCTTGATGAACTAGATGGGTTACTTTTTAATAGCATGAAATCAAGTTTGATAAGCAGCACTTTCCTCTCATGAAGTCATGCTGTCTTTGACCAATGACTATGTTGTCTTTCAGTCATTTTTCAATATCTCCCAGAATAATTTTCTCCATAACTTTATCAGACACTGAAGGGAAACTGAATAAGTACAGGACTATTGCCTAGTAGTTTTTTTGTTCTGTTACTGTCTTTGCCAACATACATATATCTAATATATACATACAATAAAGGGTTGTTATTTCTTCCTTTTTTTTCCATAATTCCTCGATTGGAGCCTCTTAATTTTGTATTTACAATTGCTGAGGGAGAGGAGTTTGGTCTATCTCATAACTCATCCTCCTTAGCAAATGTTCCAGTATCTTCAAACTGAGACACTTTTTTATTACTTTTCAATGCATATTTAAAGCATTACAGAAGGGCAGATGTAGTCTATATACTTTGGGTAAGCTACACACACATACACACACATACCCTGCCCCAATGTTCTTGGTTCATTTTCAAAGCACATACCAGTCATCTAATCAGTTAGAACAGGGTAGACATAGCCAAGCCCTTGCTTACCTGAATGATGCTTTCAAGTAGACTTTATCCCATGATACTCTGTGTGATCCTGAAAAAAAAAAGAGAGCTAAAGAACTAAGCACAGAGGAGCAGGGAACTCTATTATGTAACAGGTGTCTCTAAAATGCATATGTATTCAGATATCACCATTTGGAAGACATCCCTCTAAAAGCATAAATGGCTCTATTCCAATCCAATTCTTGGTAAAGGCAATTCACTAAACAGGAAAACCTGAATGACTTATGTTTTTTAATCACTGCCATGATTAAAATTGATTATAATTCTTTCTCCCAATCACTATCTTTCCTGAAAATAAAAAATGGTCTGAAATTGGCAACTTTGGAACTCCCTTTAGAGATAAGAAGTGCTGCTGTTACTGTATTTGGAGGTAGCTGTTATTTAATTTAGAAGTTGAAGGTGGAGAAGATGACTACTTTTTGCTGTGAAATAAACTAAATTTATCTTACTTTCAGTATAGATAATCTGCTCTATAAAAATAACCTACCTGCTTTTTTGCTTGTAATTTTGCTTTACTTCTTAGATGTTCTTATCCAAAAGTAACAAAAGACCTTGAATTTATGTATGTCATGTGAGGACTTGGTGAATGTCACCATTTCCTTTCAATGTGCTCAAACTAGTGAAATACTAATGAGGCAGCAAGTTATACGTAGCAATATATATCAGACTGTATCAAATGAAGGTTAAAGAAATGATGAATAAAATATCTTTGAGCTTAATATCCCTGTAGAGCCCCTTGAAGCAACCATTGCCAAATACATTTAAATCTGTGCATTATTAACCAGCTGCCTCTTGGGAGCCATGGAGTGTTCCCGTTCTGCACAGGCTGCCATTACATATCAACTACCTTATATGGCATTTGGTCTTTACATCTTTTAACTTTAAAATATAACTGGCCCTATATGAAAAGCTATTTCTGTAATTCCAAGACATTTGTATTCCAATGCAAAGTGTTAGTTCAATACAAAAAGGACATGTATACCATTATGCACCAGCTGTCTCATCTAGCTGTTTGCAATTGCAAATATAAAAAAGCTCTTTATTAGACATGCAAAAATGAAATTAGAATCTGGACAGTTTTATGCTGAAAAGAATCCTCCCTCTAACTGCAGAGAAGCCACGTATTTTAAGGATTTCTATCCAGAGCACTCACTGGAAAGGTCAATTTTAGAGGTTTCTCCTTGCTTTGAAGTATAAATGATCTGTCTTCTGGCAATTTTATTAGATATTTTGTGTGTGACCAGGGAAACAAAATGTGCAGAGAGAGAATTAGTACACAAGGAGAAAAGAAAGATATAAGGCCAAGAAAAGCCTTATGGTATGGTATCCACCCCTCTCACCTAAAATTCTCCCCCACACACAGAAGAAACAACAAACCACAAACCCAAACCATCTTCCTTAACTTGGAGGATGGTGGGCAATAAGGAAGGATTATGAGTATAATAGGTGTATGGAAATCCAAAATAGGTGAGAAAGGACTAAATATCATTGAATTATAAATTATGAAGACATGGTATTTTAACTGTTTATACTATCCTAATGCCAAATTTTAGGTTTTAGTCCACCATACAGTGTCATATGATTTTAGCATCTGGTCATTCTTCATTGTATTACAGGAATTCATAATACAATCCATAGAACACAAATAAATAATTATTTGACTGGGGTGTGTGAAGCCCAAACAGATGTTGTGGATCAATTTAGAATGCAGAAATAAACAGTAGTTTGCAAGAATGCTGAGGTTCTGGAGGTCTAAAAGAGTAGCAGATTTATAAATAAAAATATAAATATAAATATTTTGCTATTAGCTGCTGGGTCTTTTCACCTTGGATGGTGACTGATGACATATAGGATTTGATCACAAGGAGTGCAGTTACAATATCATTCACATACTGATAGCTATCATTTAGAAAGCGAAAGATACAAGATGATTTTTTACTCTTTTCATTACCAATATTATTATATGCTTAACGTACTAAGATCAGTATTTTTGTGGTACATATACATTGTTAGTACATCCCTAAACTCATTGATTTCTTAAAGAATCTGGTCAAAGAGTAAGAAACGAATTTCCTTCAGGTGATGAAAAGAACACCCTCTAGTGAGCATTCAGCGGTTTCACTTGGTAAAACACAGGCAGTGCAAAAACAAGCAAAAAAAAGGTTTCATTGTAAGTAATTCAGTACGTCAATAAATTTAAGCTTGGAAAGAAAGGAAGGTTAATATGCTCTGCAGCAGAAAGCCCTGTTATATCAAAATAGATTGAATTTTATAACAGAAGTTATGTGCTGTGTTGCCCCATATTGAGTTAAACAAGTTAACATAGCATTATAGGCTTTTGTTTTTAAGAAATGCCGAAAAAAGTGTAATATGTTGGCTTGATTAACTGATCAAGAAACATTTATGACCATCTCAGCAATGGTGATTGTTCCCATCAATTACCTGAAGAATATGAGAAAAGCACAGAAAGTGACCCAAAACATTCAAAAATGAAGACTACATTTTGTTAAGTCATATTTTTAATGTGTTATTTATGATTGCTTAACTATTATTACATACAAGGAGACAGATGTCCAGCATCAGCTAGGATTTTATATTCTATCTATTTGTAAGTACACAAATTTGATGTTATATGTATTTTTATATATGCATTTATATACATGTCATTAGCTGACTAGGATGAACAAACAAGCAGATAAACAGTACTTTTACAGAAATACTTACTACAGGACATCCTTACTGGAACCATTATATGATGTACAAAAAAATATATATTAGTTTAATATAAAAAAAAAATCAATATGTCCTAATAATCTTGGGATAGCTATTTCCAAATTTGGAAGCTATGCTGTTCATATTGTACTACTTTTTTGAGAAAACTACTAATTAATTCCAGTAATATACACTTTCAAGATTTATGGCTACTGGAGATTAATAATACTAGTTATACCTTGTGATTATTACATTTCATCTTCAATTAGAAGTTTTAAAAAAATTTACTCAAGGAGTCTGTTACTCATAGCTAAGCTGATCTCTCAGAAAACTTTTAAACCACAAAATGTTTGGTTTTACTAAAAAAAACCAAAGAGATTTTTAACATAAGAATTTAAACAACATAATCAGAAACTGTTATGCATTTCTCAAATAATTCCATCTTTCTATCATTCATTCTTTCAAAGCATTTCTCAGTTGTAATGCAAATATCAACTTTATCCTCAGCTGCCCTGTGATATCAGCCCACATTGTAGGCAAGGTATAATTTCAAAGCATTTTTTTTCATAATTTCTCCAATGTAATTTTCTCATTTTAGAGGATTTCCTTCTTATGCACTGATTCATTATCTACTCTATCATCTTATCTCTGATGCCAATAGAAATTTTGGCAAAAGTTCTGCTGTTGAAATATTTAACCTAATGTATTTGATGATGACTAATGCTCTCAGAGAGCCCTTTAACCTCTCTTATTCAAATATATCTTCTGTTCTATGTATCTCTGTATCTCTTTTATGTGTATCTGTACCACAGCTGTAAGTTCTCTTGTGCTGCTTGTTTAGCACAAAAGGCACAGCACAGTAGCCTTATGGTCATGAATGGTGTTTCTTGAGACTCTGACTCTGCACATACATAAAAATACTTCCATTCCTGTGTTGCAAGAGAGCAAGCATTTCCTATATTTTCTCTTCCTCTCTTCAACCACCTGCCACCTTCCTCTCTCAAAATTTGCAATGCATCCCACCTTCTTCCTTCCTGACTGCTTATCACATCTTTAATACTATATTTGATTCAGAAACATAAACCTGAAAACTTGAGTAGAGACAGGCAGATAGAGAGCAATTGGGGAAGCTGTCAACTGGGAAAATTCTTTGGTCCTGTGGACTTTAGAACAATAAAATAATCAAGGTGATGAGATAAGATTTATCAGGTTTATGGATCTTTATTTACTGAGGTTAATAAGAATCCTAAGTTGCCTCAAACATGATGAGCATTTCCTCCTGAAATACTTCAACACCACCACCGGAAAATGGCATTATTCCTTGTTAGCTTTGATGCCAACAGAAATCCCTCTAAGAACTGTTAGTTTTTATGTTGGTTATCAGGCTACATCGAGATTATCAGACACCAGTAATAATTTTATCCTTTCCATTAGGATTCCTTAAAATCAGTCATATAAAATTGATAACTAGAAAATGGTTTGTTTCAGCAGAAATCAAAAGACAAATATTAGCATTTTCATTTCTGTAATTAAGGAAGCACAGCTAAAAAGACAAACCTTTCTAAAACCAAGACTGTCAGAGAAATTATTTGCAAATGGGCTTAACAATGAAGCCGTCTTTGAGAAGCCTTTTCATCACATTCACATAATTTTTTTATATACATCCCGTAACATATTTAAAGTACCTTAGTCTACTGACTAAAACATCTCTGTCAATTCCACATTTACTGTATCGTTAAGATGAAAATTACCTGAAAAATATTTGTATACTTTGTTTTTATTGAAAAAGCCCATCACAAATGTCTTATCAGCTCCAATCACCTTCCAACCATAGACATGAAGGTATCACTGAATTCTCTGATTTCAGTCAATTAACAGAAATTAATTGCCTTCTTTAATACAAACTAATTTGCACTAAAGGCAAATTTTTCCAGATCTTGTTAAACCTAAATTATTCATAGTCAGTACTAAACTACATGCTCGAGTTATTACAAAAGGTTTGGGGTCATTCACTTTGAATGGACCAACATTCTCCTCCAAACATGAGGAGAATTACAGGCTCAAAAAAAAATGCTCCATAAAAACATTTTCCTATGCTGGAGTACTTCGTTCCTGAATAAAATAGGGGACATGACAGACAAAAGCAGGAGGGTATGAGAGTCTTTCATTCTTGATATTTGACACTGGTGGATATCTACCACCTACAAAGAACCAGGGACAGCATGAAATTATTTGTCAGATTTTTATTTTGCAGGTCACTTGTGAAATCTCAGTTTCCAAAATTTAATATGAAAATTATCAGGAACTTTGGATGGAAGCTGTATACTCCAGGATTCTGATCCATTCCTCTTACCGATTTTAAAAATCTGGGTTATTACACAGACAAATCTGAGTAAGGCTTCAATAGTTGTCATCAAATACATCAGGAAATATTATCATTACACAAGGGCTTACTAACAAAACAGCTGGATGTAGAAAAGGGACAAGAAATCTAGTCTATTGTAAAAGGCCCTTTGCTGACGCAAGGCCATTGGCCCACATTTTTTGAGAATTTCTTATACATAAAGGAATAAACACAAATTCCATTGAGTCTATGTAGGCTCATAATAATGTAGCAAAAACCCCAGCCATGCTACAGACTGCTGCAGACACTATGGTTTTGATAACGCAAAACAGATCTAAATCCAAGCTGGCTAAACAGCAACTCCAAGTACACCATGTGGGAATTCTGGCTTGTGCAAATGCACAATGTTGTGTGCCTTGGCTGTTTGCATTCAGACCCATCTGTGAAGCAGGCAGAAAGCTTTATTGCAACTCGGCATGCCAGTGTCACAGGAGCTCCAGTGCCAGGATAAGGGAACTTTAGATAGGCAATTTGCATGGCTAGCCTAAGTGTTGTCTATTCTGCATAAAGCAACTCTTTTGTATTTGCTAGTCTAGATAAAGCAATGACTAGATTTTTGATGTGCATTACAATAGATGATATGCATATGAATTGGAATGGGATTGTGTGGACTGGAATGGCATGGGCTGAATGGTACAGAGATGTCTTCCAATATACAGAGTCTATATATGGTATGTTTGAGCACACACCTGCAAAGCATGCATATTTGTATGGTCAAGGAACATTTTTAAGCTTTAAGGTCACTTTGGCAATTAAGAAAATCTTCATTCTAATTATCATACAGAATATTAATATATATGCCAGAAGTTACAAAAATTGTGTAGCCTGTGTGTATTTTGTTAGTAAGAAAATTCTTGATGCAAGTGGTTACATCGGATCTTAGGATATGTTTATCTGAAAATATAACCATTAACATTATATAAAACATAAATCATATATGCTATCAGATGATATGAAAACTCTTTCAAGTGCTCTCAGAATTTCTGCCTTCCTGAAAAGTATACTTTTGCGCTATGGTTGGTAGAATGCAATACATTGTATACAAATATTACTATTCATGTGTGTTTAATTATGTCTGTGATAAATCACAAATTATGCTACATTTATATTGGATTTTAATTATTCTATGCCTTTATGCATGTACTATTTGGAGAACATGTTGTGCTTGTTTTGGCTGGTATAGAGTTAATTTTCTTTATAGTAGCCCAAATCAAGTTCTGGGTCAGTGGTTTTAATATCAAATCTCACAGATAAAACACCACTTATCACTACAGAGCATAGCAAACTGGAAAAGCCAACGTCAGTCTTTAACTCTTATAACAAAAAAAAAAAAGAGCATGGTGCAGATCAGGTAAACTAATGTTGAGAACGAATGAATCAATATTGTGACCTGCAACTCTTAACAGATATAAATACCTTCCAGCACATTCTGGTCAATGTTATCGCAAATCCTTCAAGCCCTGCATTGGGCACCAAAAAGGACTGTTGTGGTTTAACTCCAGTTGACAACGGAGCACCACGCAGCTGCTTGCTCACTCCTTTCTAGTGGGATGAGGGAGGGAATCAGAAGAGTGAGAAGACTCATTTCTGGATCCCTTTCCCCACCCACAACGTGGGGGAGCCCAGTTCTAGTTCCATTTCCATGTGAAGAACCATTCCGACGTCTTGAGGGGCAGGGAAAGGGAACTCCAGCGACAGGGTTTTTCAGGCCCCGAGCCTGGAGGGGAGAGGTGCCTCCCCCTCCCCCCATGCACGTGGTCCCATGGCAGGCACAGAGACAGCACACCGGCGTGGAGAGGAGGCAAGAGAGAGTTTATTGCTGGGGGTGTTACATTTATAGGGTTTAGGAGGATTCACAGAGTAACCAATTAGAAGTCTCNAAGAAGAAACACGTGTTTGCAAAGAGACCACAAAGAGCCATTTTAAGACATGTTTAAACAAGTTTCTCATCAGATTTAGTGCTACACTCATTGGTTGAGATAAAGACAGTTTAATAAGGACAGTAAAAAACCGAGCACACAAGCAAAGCAAAACATGGAATTCATTCCCCATTTTTCATGGGCAGGCAGGTGTTTAACCATCTCCAGGAAAGCTCCATGATGCACAGTGGTTACTTGGGAAGACAAACAACATCACATGTCCTCCCTTCTTTCTACTTCTCCCAGATTTATGTGCTGAACATGATGCTGTATGGTCTGAAATACCCTTTTGGTTAGTTGGGGTCAGCTGTCCTGGCTCTATCCCTTCCCAACTCCTTCTGCACCCTCAGCCTCCTCACTAGAAGGGTGCTGTGAGAGACCAAAAAGGCCTTGACTTCATGTAAGCAATAGTGAAAACACCTGTGTTATTAACACTGTTTCCAGCACAAATTGAAAGCTGCATTGGTTAAGGATGAACTAGACCCACTGGGGGCTCCATCAGAGCAAGCTGAGCCCACATAGAGTTAAAAAGGCATGTGGTAGTTATACAAGACTCCTTCCCAGGGGGAGGAAGAGGCAATCTGTTAACCTGACCCGATGTTTCAGGGGTTTTCTTGCTTACCAGTGGCTCACATACAAGATGTTGCATAAGTCAAGGTTAGCTGGCCCTTGGACTAATACCCTCCACTCCTTTCTCATGAGAACACCCAGAGTGCTATCAAGGGCAACACAAAATGCACCAGGAGCTTTTCAGAGCTCCAGGGACACGGTGAAAGAAAGATAAGGCAGGCTGGTGATGTCTCTGTCCTTCCAGTAAGGGGGAAAGGCTCCAGCAGAAAGTCAGTCCTTCAGTAGGTCAACACAGGCCTGACGTTGCAAGCGATGTTTTGGCTTCTATGATCACATTGATTGCTCTGTGAGCAATAAGCACTGCTTGTAGGGATGGGGTATCTGGAAGTGAGACAGGAGTGTCTTTGAAAACAAACTTGCTAATGTATTGAGAAGTACTTTAAACTATGTATGTAGGGTAGCATTTTTCTAATCTGAAGAGAAGGGCACAGGGGGCAAAACAATTGTATCTCAGCAGCAGCATTACAGGAGGTGTTCTTATACCTGGGGATTCATGGGATATGACTTTGGACCCTTGTGAAATACCTGCATAAAAATGGATTTAGTATAGAGAAGAAGCAGGAGGAATAAGAAGTCTAAGCAAAGCTGCAGAGCTATAACATCACTGGGATTATGGAGACACAGTGGGGTAGCTCTCTAGAGTGGAGTGCTGCAGTGGATGGATAGAGATGGGAAGGCAAGGAGAAGGTTATGCTTCACATCAAGGAGTGGCTGAAATGTAAAAAAACTTTGCCTTGAAACCAGAGAGAAAGCAGTAGAGAAGTAGTGAGTAGGAGTTAAGGATCAAAAGACAGCCTAGAACAGGTAATGTAAGAGGTGTCTGCTAGAGATAATTATATTTTTACAAGAGCTCCAGGAGTGCTGTCAGGAGACGACAGAAGTACTTAGCCTTTGGTAATTTAAGACGTGAATATTTTGATAGTCTTTTTCCCAGACCAGATTTTACAGCACTTTTTCCACATATTTTATTTCAAATTTTTGTGGGTTGTAGATTCAAGCCTGCAATGCCTTAAATAACTGCTACAATCCACAGAACCCTTCTACATGCATACAACCTAAAGTAAATGCTGATCAGGAAGAGAAGAACCTGCTTTAGACAGCTGGAGAAAACCTTAGAGTCACAGGTCCTGGTATTCATGGGAGGCTTAAATCTCTCTAATGTCTGCTTATAAGGGAACTAGAGATGGTTCAAGCAATCTGGAAGAACTCCAGAATGTTTCGAAGACAATTTTTGACATAGGTGATTTATCTACTGACTAGAGAAGGTGCTCTCTTGAACCTGCTGCTCACAAACGTGGAAGAAACACTGAATGAAGTCAAGGGCATGCTTGGCTGCCACAACCATGGGACTAGAATTTAAGATCCTGAGAGACAAACAGCAGAATTACAACCCTGGACTTCAGAAGACCAGTTATTAGTCTATTCAGGAATCTATTTTATACAATCCTAAGAGAATTTGTTCTGGAGAGGAAGAGGTTAGGACACCCCTTGGATTTTCAGGGAGAACATTCTCAAAGAACAAGGATTAATTTTACATAACTGTACAATTCCAATTCTGAAAATTCAATCAGATAAATTGTTTTACCTAGAAATATGAACAGGAAAAATTTCTCTAATCTATCATACCTACTAAATCTTTTCCATGAATTCTTAAGAAAGCATAAAACTTCTCTCCCTTTATCACACTTTAAAGTCTTTTGCTAGTGATATTAAGGAAATTTATTCTTCCTTTCATTGTTATACCCATCGGGTAGTATAATGTCTGTCCTACTTCATGTTTACACTCGAGATCACACCAAACCATCTTTGAATATGTAAATTCAACAGTACAAATGGAAGTATGCATGAAGTTATTATGATAATCACTAAAATAGTGGGTTTTTTAGAAGAAAAACAGGGTAAACAGCCACAGATACATGCTAAGCTTAGCAATTATTTGACTTTTGGAAAAAAAATTGATTTGGTTTAAATTATTTATGACCTGATTTTTATGTTAACAAACCCTCCTTCTTACTTCTTTTTGGGTTTTGTTTGTTTGTTCATTTGTTTGTTTAATGCTGCAAGTGTGAGATGGTTTTGGTTTTTTAGGTTCTAACAAGTTTTAGTGTGAGAAAGGTATATTCTTACAGTGTACAACAATTCCAGTTGTAATATCGACCCTCAAAGTTGCTGCTTCCAATTATTTTGAAGATAAGAGCATTTATTTCTGTAACCCCATTCCTATAGTTTAAATATCTTAACAGATTAAAGAGGATACTTGATCTCCTGAAAGATTTTACTGCAGGATAGAACAAGATTCTTTTACATCTGACTATTTGGGAAATGGATGTACACAAAAGACTTTAATACATCTCTACAGCTGAGAAACACTTAGCTCAAGTAGTCATTATCTTTTTCATTTTCCCTTCTATAAAAAGACCATTAGTAAACCCAGAGATATTATAACTACTGTTATTGCTTCCCCACCACCACCACTTTTACAGTCTAAGAAAGCAGACATAACAGCCAAGACAGAACACAGCACCAGATAGCTCATATTTTACTTAGTTACCACAAAGCTAGGTAAGCTACCTTCTTATGACCCAGTTAGAAGTTTGAATATATACTCAAAATAAGGAGTGGGATATTATCTAGTGTATTTTCTTCTTGTAAAATCTTTTACTCAGTGAGTATCAATTGATTATCTTCCACCACTTTCATCAGTAAACTGTAAAGTTATTTGTTTTAAGAGTAAACCAGTTCAAATTCTGAGGTTCTGCACAAGTCATTTAATAATACATTGAAGCTCTGTAAGTCTTTGCTAACCCAGCCAACCTCACATGCAGGATCCCTTATTCAGTGTGAAATCAGGCCTGCTGCTTAAAATCTGATCCATGTACACCGATGCATCTATTACATACAAAATTAGCATTTTGGAAAATACAACAAATTTCCTCTGTATTAAAACTGGAATTATGCAAATCCTTAACTGAGATAAGAAAAAAAATCCATGCCTATGAAACTTTGTAATCCCCAAAATTGTGCCACATTTTCTAAAGTTCATAAAAATATAAGAACACTTGAGCTAGCACATGAATGTAAAAGAATAGATTTACAAAAAATCCCAAAAAAACAACAAAACAAAAATATTCCCTGAAACTGCGTCATATTTTTTATTATTATTTTAAAACTTTAATGAGAATTCTGAGTTTATGGTATTTTTTCATGATAAATACATCTCCTGTTAATCTTCCTGCCACTCTGCCATGAATTAATCCTGACTGCATGCCAGGTGCCCACCAAAGTTGCTCTGTCACTCCCCTCCTCAGCTGGACAAGGGAGAAAAAAATATAATGAAAGGTTCTTGGGTTGAGATAAGGCCAGGGAGACATCACTCAGCAATTACCATCATGGGCAAAACAGACTCAACTTGGGGAATTTAGTTTAATTTATTATCAACCAAATCAGAGTAGGGTAATGAGGAATAAAAACAAAATCTTAGAACTCCTTCCCCCCTCGACTTCTTCAATTTTGCTTATGAATTCACTACCTCCTCCCCGCTCAGGGGATGGGGAATGTGTATTGTGGTCCGTTCATCATGTGGTGTCTTGCTTCTATTTCCTCTGGAGGGATATTATTCCTTGTACTCTTCCTCTGCTCCAGTTTGGGGTCCCTCCCATGGGAGATGGTTCTCTACAAACTTCTCCAACCTGGATCCTTCCCTCAGTCTGCAGTTTGTCATGAACCGTTCCAGTGTAGGTCCCTTCCACAAGGTGCAGTCCTTCAGGAACAGGCTCCTCCAGAGTGTATCCACCATGGGGTCACAAGTCCTGCCTGCAAACTTACTCCAGCATGGGCTTCTCTCTCCATGGGGGCATAGGTCCTGCCAGGAGCCAGCACAGGCTTCCCACAGGGTCACAGCCTCCTTTAGGCATCCCCTTGCTCCAGTTGGACCTCCATGGGCTGCAGTGGCATAGCCTGCCTCACCATGGTCTTCACCAAGGGCTGCAGGGAAATCTCTGCTCCAGTGCCTAGAGCACCTCCACTCCTCCTTCACTGACCCCAATGCCTGCAGAGTTACTTTTCTCACATATTCACACTCCTCTCTCTCTGGCTGCTGCTGTGCAGGTTTTTCTCCCTTCTTAACTATGTTATCGCAGAGGTGCTACCACTGTCGCTGATGGGCTTGTCTTTGGCCAGTGATAGATCCTTCTTGGAGCCACCTCTCATTGGCTCTATCAGACATAGACAAAGCCTCTGGCTCCAAAGTACATATATATGTATATACATATATATGTGTCTTTGCAACATATGTATATGACCTAGGAATCTGCCTCAATGACTACTTTCTATGTTATTTTAAAGTCTGGACAAGGAAAAGGTCAGGACAAGGCTTCATGGGAGAGGTAATGCCTTATATTAAACTAGAAAATATAACTGGAAAAATCAGACAAGCTTTCAGGAATTCTAATTTTTCCTCAGTTCTAAAATAGATTCAGATTTTGAGCCTAGATACCAACAGTGACTCACAGGTTAGCAGGGATTTAGAGGAATATGTATTCTTTAGGTCAGCATCTCTGAAACAAAAGGTATTTCATATAGCAGTGAGTGTTAGGGAAAGGACTGGAAGAAAATGGAAGTGATAGAGAAGAAGATGGAAAGATAAAAAGTTATCTCTTAGGGGAAAGAGAGAGTTCATAAACTGTGGAATACAAAGAGATTAATGAGTTTGGTATTTGATGAGGACTATGGCAATGGGTTACAAAACCATTATCTTTACTGAAGTCATGGGGTTTGTTATCCAGTAGGGCTATGAATTTTAATGCCAAAGTTTATTTTTGTAAGGTGTTTTGGTTCTCTCGAGAAGCAGGGCCAGGATATCAGAGATTGAACTGTTGTCTGAGAAATTTCTTGCTCTGAAATTTGAGTGGGTTTTATTCTTCACTGATTATCTATCCAGATACATTCCTGTAGTTTTACCCATATAGTTTTATCCATATAGTCTTGGTTTTACCCATATAGTTATTCTGAGATTACTTGGTTCACAAAATGAAGCATATTGGATTCCTAGAAGTATAGAAATGTGACAGTTCTGTTGTAAATGGTAGACTGTCATCTTGCCACAATGTTAAATTTATGTATCTCATGTAGGAATGCCCTATGTTGTTTCATTATTCTTAGGACTGGAAGGATTGAATTCTCATGGCAAGTGGGGCTTGGACACTGTTTGAAAGCAGTGATGCAAGTTATGCAGAGGGGATTTTAGGAGGTCCAATCATTATTTTAACACAGACACCTTTTAATTAAATATATTACGCAACTTTCTCTACAGTTACATAATTTCATTATATTTGGGATGAAAGCAACCAATCCAACTAACAATGCATGAAAAGTAGGGAAGATTTCATTTTGGAAAATTATGAGGCTACCTTTAGTGTCAATTATGTAGTTTTTAATCATCTGAGAACTTATCAAAATCAGGTGAATGACAAGGTTATTCTTGGAATGAAAAGCCTGGAGTATTTGTAATGGCAGGCACGTAAATATACAAATCTCAGTGGCTCAATAAAACTACTAAAACAGGGATTCAACCATCGATTATCATTAGCAATAGATCATTCAATTCATAATTTTTTACTAAACCAAATATGCAACTTGCCATTTTTTCTAAAGTAATCTCTGTAAAGGAATTGTAGTTGAATGAAGAAAAAACACCAACCCAACCACCAAACAACACCAAATAAAAAAACCTCCACTCATACTAAAAAAAAGCCCCATGACTGTATTTTGTTTAAAGAGACCTTTTCTGCTAGAATATAGATAAAAGAGTCATCTATCAGAAATTAAAGCTAATTTTTACTGGAAAATAC
The DNA here is from genome assembly GCF_001604755.1 of Lepidothrix coronata. Taxonomy (NCBI): domain Eukaryota; kingdom Metazoa; phylum Chordata; class Aves; order Passeriformes; family Pipridae; genus Lepidothrix; species Lepidothrix coronata. The sequence goes on along the minus strand of NW_016690206.1, from coordinate 2,995,404 downwards.
ACTGCTTCATGAAAGGTATAAAAAAATTAAAGACACTTTTAAAATGTTCTTCATGAACCTTTAAAAAAGGCTATTTCACATTTGTGATTTTTAGACAAAATTGAAAAGTTTATTAATGGCTAGTTCAATAATGATATCTCTTGTCAATATTACTGAAGTTTTCTATTGGACATTTTGTTACCGTTTGCTGAAAAGTAAATTTTGACCTTTCGGGATGAATTTCTACCTATCTCAAATAGACTTATTATAAAAACTAAACACTTAAATACTATATGAGAAGAAAGTAGAGGAAATACATAAGTGGGTGAATGCATGTGTAAAATAAACTCTGAAAACCTTTTTTTGCCACAGCTATAAAATTCTGCTTTGCAACAGAGATTTGGCATTTGGGGCATTTCTCAAACAGAGTCTATTTGAGGAATGTGTCTAACCATCCCTGTGAAAATCCATGTGAATTCAATCAGCATATAAACCCTTTATGCTCAGCAGATACTTTTCAGAGCTTAACAAAGAAAACTGCTGAAGTACATGGGACTTTTACAGACTGACCAATCCCACGTCAGCCCAAAGCTAGGACAGCCTTGAAGTTTCCTGTAACAATTGTTCTTGGTCTGTGAAGACTAAAGTAAAACAGAAATATTCTAAGTAATTTTTTTGCCTGCAATCAGGAAGCAGTGCAAGACTGCCAAAAGATAAACTGTAATTAGGACACAGAGGGAATGACACATATATCTGAACCGAATAGAATAGAATGCTATTGTAGATGCTATGAAGTGGTGCTATTCATCTGCTCTTGATGTTCAGCTATCATTTCAGAAGGGCATATCTCCTGTAGATCCTGTATTGTATCTACCAGTCTCATGCAGATATGTCAGATACTGCAGAATTTCCAGAAGTGTATGTTTTGACACCTGAAACTCTGCAGGAATCTGATAAAAACAGAAACTGGAAGAATGGAGAAAAATATTTATAAATGTGAGGAAATAATAAATTTTTGAAACTGTAACGTTATTTCAGAGTGTACTAGGAACAGTGAAGGAGTAGGAGTGCACTGAAAAACACTGGGAAATTAGAGGGCTGAACTGGGAGACAGAGCAAAGGACAGAAGGCTGCCAGTACAGAATGAAAAAAAAAAAAGGGAAATAAAATGCTGGGAAGAAGAGGATCTATATTGTATTTAGAAGCCCA
>NW_016690206.1:2940028-2994206 GCF_001604755.1 Lepidothrix coronata | reverse complement strand
AGGGGAAAAAAAAAAAGGAAAGACTGAGAACCAACAACATGCTGGGCTGGGTTTGGGACAAAGGGAAGCTAAGGAGCCTGAGATTATTAACGCAGATAAGATACAAGGAGTCAAAGGACTCAACTGTAAGGTAAATTTGGGAATCAGGAAGCAATATGTAGAGGAGTTTCAAGGTGGAATTTAAAAATAGTGCAGAAGAGACTGGCGATGCAAATTATGTGTTACAAATCGTGAGTTGAAGAGAGAGAAATTTAAGACAATACAAAGCGTCATCCTTTGAGGAGCAATGCAGAAGGGCCTGAGGTACACAGTCATACCTCCCTTTGCAACCTGTAGTGGAACACAGCTGTTCAGAGCCTTAACAGTTTTCTACTTTATAGTATTATATGCAAAATACATTCTTACAGAATATAACCTCCGATCTTCTAATAGAAGTACCTGAAGAGGAGAATGATTTACTACTGCTCTGTATTTCTCCGTTAGCTAATGTAGAAGACCTCAAGATTACAGATCTGTTGATAAACCATAAGACTGATTCGGATAGGCCAATGACCCAAGTAAGGCCAGTCTTTCTTCAGCTGTGCTCAGAAGAAGATACCTACAGAAAAGCACAAAAGCAGGGTAAAAAGGCATCACATCCTTCCTGGAATAATTTTCCCAGCTTCCAGTTTGCAGTTCAATGACTTCCTGATATGAAAATAATGTATTTACATTTAACAGCCTTCTGGATTCCATGAACTGGTCCAACCACCCTTGAATTTACGTAAGGCAGTAGCACTCAAAAAATTGTTAAATCTGGAAGTTCCACAACTGAGTTAAATGCTATTTTTTATAGAAAGGGAGTCTTCCATATACTTCTTGTGCTCAAAAATGGCAGGCATACTAAAATTAACCTATTAGCACAAAAAAGTGTTGTCCACAAACTGAATTTCAAAATAACTCAAAATGAAACTGTACCAGCAGGATGTCTTAGGCAATTTTGGCCATGATAATCATTAATACTTCTGCATTCAATAATTTCCAGTTTCGAATTCCAAATAATTTAAGAATTTATGATGTTTTTTTAAATTTTGATATTCTACTCAGTCCTGAAGATATTTCAGAACTTTTTTACTGCATCTGTAGGATAAGAATGAAAAAATTTGGTAATTTCTTACCATAAATTTTGTTTCAGTCATTTTTAACTTAACTTACTTCAACTTAACAAGAAATATAGCTGCTCTTACAAGGAATATTTTTGAAAATTGAGGTCAGTATGAAGAGAAGAAGTACAGTTCAGGAAGAGTCAATATTGTATTAGACACTAACCCTCTTCTCAGAGGTGTTGAAAAGTAAGTCTCATGTTTACCATCACAATAAATTAATATTGATATCAAATCACAATCACTCTTCAGAGAAAGAAGATATTGAATTATGAATTCTTCAGGCAAATCAGAAATGCCACCTTTTTGTGCTTGAGTCAGTAAGTCCACAGTTTGATAGACAGTACCTCAGGGAAGAACATATGTAGTCACATGGTACCTAAAGACCTATGTAAGTTATAAATAATATGAAATTATCAATAAGTTTTCCCATGCTTGAGCCCATAAAAATCATCTGTCTCAACAGTGCCTATCCTACTCTTTTTGATTTTTAAATTTTGGAGGATCATTAAGATTCAATATGCTATTTTAACACAACTAACACTTTTGCTGTAAATTTTCATCCATTTCTATACGCTGATTTACAGATTAATCAATTAATATTTTTAAGCTGGAACCTAAATGACATTCTAAAAAGCAGAGATCATAGGTAAATGAAATTAACAGTAAAGAATGCAGAAGAATGTTTTTAATAGAGGGTTTGTCAAGTTATTTCTAATAAAAATAAACAAATGAAGTAAAATATTCCCATATAACCCAAACCAAATATGTATGACAGAAGACTAATGCACAGTGGTAATTATCTCATTATTTCAGGACCCAACAGCTAAACATAATGAGATGAAACCAAATATGTAAAAAATTTCACTTGATGTTATTTAAAAAATTGCTACTTTTAAGGTTTAACTTCTTCCAAGGTGATTTCTTTAGATTAGGTGACATTCACAGCTCTTCCATAGGCAATAGTCATGACACAGTAAAGACACAAATCTAGTCTTTTAGACATAAGAGAGACTAAGAGACAGAGATTTTCTTCATCTCTCCTCTCTGAAAAGATGAGAACTTGCTAGCAAAAGAAACAAAAATGCCTGTAAGTTATATTAAAATAAATTGCATTGACCATACATAGTTATTTATAATACAATAATTCTTTCCTAGCTAGAAGAAATAGTCTTTCCAGATTTTATCTATACAGCAAGAGCTCTGCTGAATAATAAACCATATGATGAGATTTCCAATATGTAAAAACACATTACCGGGTAAATAATTCTTGCTGATTAAACAGTTTCTTATAAATTGAATTCAGATTCCAAGAGCTTAGTTTTATTTCTTTCCATTAAACATAATTTGCATTGGGGTTTATTGGTTATTGTTAAATAGTTGGTGATGCTTAAGCCAAAATTATATAATCATGTAATCAGAGGATTAAAAAATGGTATTCAGAATAAGTAAGTGTGGCACTATAAAGAATGGAAAAGAGCAACTGAGTGTTGAAGACCTGTAAAATGTTATCCAAGATAATAGCACACCATCTCAACTAGTGCAGTATCTAGTTGATACCAAGGTATCTACATGAACCAGCAAAAACCAATATTTAAGTATTAAGAGAAAATATTATAGTGGGATATATATCAGTTATGTCCGATATCTATAGTTTACATAAACAGAAATGACTAATAATGTCTGGTTTGGGAAAAAATATTTATTTGGACAAATTTGGGAGTTTTTTTAACAGTACAAAGGAATATCGTAGATATTTATATTCAAAACGTTATTATTATCACAAGAACGAAGAATGGATTAAAAAAAGAAAAGTTCACCAAAAAAAAAAAGCTTCTGGAGTGAATACTGACAGGTAAAAAATATACCTACAGCAGTACCACATATAAAAATTTAAATTACAGCAAATCTGAATGATTTTTGTGGTAAAAGAGTTACAGCCCAACATTCAGATGTTTTTTAAATGTACGAAGTTGTTTACATTGCATAAATGTTAAAGACTTCCATCCAGAACAGTGTAGTTGAAGCTGAAAAGCACACCATGAAGCACACTGAACATACTGTTCAGTAAAATACCAAAACTAATCACAATTTATAAGCCATAAACATTTAACTTTTCTTCTTTATCTTCACCTCTTTCCATATCTGTTGGTTTGGAGCCTGGCTAAATTATTTAGGTTTTTTAAGTCAAAACCAACACCACACAGACTGCAGAATAATAGTGAGATACACTTGCAGCCACACATCACTTAGCATGTGGCCTTGATCCAGAACCACAGTGCATAACTTTTTTCCAGATATACCCTATGCTTCTACCAAAATTTTTTTATACATTTGGCTCATTAAGCTTGCATCTATGGCATTCATTCCTTTACTTCTTAGGGGCTAACTTTGCTTTATACAATATTTCCAGGCACCAGGCACTTAGAGGAAAGAACTGGCAGAAGGGAGAGCAGAGGTGGTATATGAAGACTGGCTAACAAATCCAGAGAGTGTTTCTGAAACCTATCAAGAGAGGACAGTCAAGGAAATTCATAACGCCTTGAGCCTGTTGACTGGTCCAAGTCACTCATCCAAAGATGATGCTGCCATGCTTCCTGCCAGCCTACCTTTTAACCATGAGTATTTAAGCATGGCATATTGGAAATTAAGTTTAGCCCAGCGTCAGTGAATTACTGAATTTCCTGTCCTTTTGATCTAGATAATTTCATTACTGAATTTACTTGGCTGACTCTACTACTGGTTTGTACTTTTTACTGTATTGTTATTTAGAGATTTCCCCCCCCCCCGCCTAAATCTGTTACTCCAATGTCTGTTGCCATATCCAAAACCTATAGCATGGAAGGAATGTGTTAAACCCTTCTCCTCAGGATCTTCCAGGGAAAACACAGGAATTCTAGCCACTTGAATTTGATTTTCTAAAGATTAATTATAAGATTAATGATGCCACTGTTTCAGCAAGCTATGCTTCCAGCTTTGCTTTTGAAGTCCACAGAAAAGTCATCAACATAAATATTTTATTAAGACAGAATAGATAATATGATGTATAAAACTTAATTTGAATATTGCTACAGGTGAAGTCGTCCATCTAGAAATAAGACACACAGACCAGATCTACAGTATAAGTAATGTAAATGTGACTTTGAAAAGGTAAGGGTGAAGGTGTTCATAAATAATTGAACAGGGCTTCTCAGGGACATGTTCTGGTCAAGACAGCTCATATTTCTAGGAAAATATATGCAGTCTTGGAACAATCTTAAGATGGCAGTTTATGCAATTTACACAGTTGAGATGTAAACATGGAAACACCATCACCAATTTAAGTATTCAAACTTCAAAAGAATGTTATAATATTCAAAAGATTTAGAAAAGAGAGACCAAAAAAAAAAAAAAGGTTGTGCACTGAAACATTTGAAACATTCAATATGCTGAATTTATCCAAAAGGAAAATCTCTAGATGAGAGTCTATTGGAAACGTTTCTAATACTAAAAACACCTATATATTTTGAAAAAAAAAAGCATAACAAGATCTCATGACAGAGAAAGTGCAGCTATAAAAAAATTTTTTGCATTTGCTCTTAATGACAATGAAAATAAGGAACACCTTATACTTTGCTTAACCCTGTATTCTTCCTTCTTTAAAACAATTCATTTTTCTTTCTTGTCTTGAAAATATTTGTCACCCAAGCAAAAACTGGACACAATGTGAACATTTTTATGTTTAGATCTATAATTTTTTTACATGTAAGAAAGTTTAGACACTTATTATTTCTTCTGTATTTATTTTGCAAACAAAATTTTTTTATAGAAAGTTTTTGAAATGGGAATACAAACCGAGTAGCCAGTTCAAAACATAAAGGAAGACATTTTTTCCCCAAGGATTCAAGTTCAGATCAAAGCTCTTAAATGGATATCTAACAAGCTATATAACAATACTACATAACAAAGGTGATAATTTAAAAAAGCAACACCTTAACCTAGACGCTACTTGGAAGGCATGCAAGAAACAGAGACAAATTCCTGAATTTTTCCATCAGATATAATATTCCAAAATGTTTGGACATTATCTCATGTTTGGTTGTTTACTTTTTTTTAGATGCATTTGTTCATATATGCTATATAATATAGTCACTGTATAGAACAGGCATTTTGAAAATATTTCTCTTATAACTTTCTATCAAAAGAAACATCAAAATACACTTCAAATAAAAGTTTGGATTTTTTCAAATCTTTATTTTCAAGGGGAAAACTCCTATGATTTTGAGCCAACATAACTTTTGTTACTTTAAATTAAAATTTTATGCTTTCAGGTATTTGTTACTTCAAATAATTACTATTTTTATTAATATTCTAACTACATTAGCACCCACCCTCCCGCAACAGTGAATTGCAGAAGCACAAATGTATTTATTTCTTGGTCAAATGAAACTGCTACTTAGAAAGTTGTTTTTAGTTCTACAAAATATAGACCAGAAAGGCCATCAAAACAAGGAGATTAGGAAGATAATTCACATTTGGCCACGTCCAAAGAAGACTGTTTTCCTTGTTATACCACTTAGTTCAGTTTGAATACATGAACTTGAATTCAGTTCATTGTACTTGGACAACTGGAAGTAGAATTTGAGTTAAGAGCATTAATTAAAAGCAAAAGTGAGTGTAATTCAACACATTGGGACTCATCCAGCAGGAATAGTGCATTAAATTATTTATTTTCTATCAACCCCTACAACAGAGATTGTATATAATTATTGTTCAACTGCATCCCTCCATAATGGCTGTTGAATTCACTTGGACATCTCAGAAAACAGGCTAACTTTACACTCCTGCCCCAGGACATAATTTTGACTTACAGGCACTTTAGGGTATTACTGAAGATCTTTAAATCAATCTTATTCAAGTAACAAAAGCAGTCTTTCTTTTTCATGTTGGTACATTTTTCTAATAGTGTTTATGTAAAAGAGTGTGTCAAACTTTTCTTCTATGATCTCTGCAATTCTCTGTAGTGAGCTGAAGAATGAAAGTTATGGGTAAACACACCATTTTTCTTTTAGAACTGTAGGAATTGTAGAGAAGAAACCAATCAAATTCAAGTTTTATGGTATAAGAAGTCATTAATAAACAGATATCAAACAGATATGAATAATAGTAGCTGCAGCTCAGATTTTAATGAATCATGGACTGATAACCCACTACTACAGAAATGAAGCACAGTACCCTGGGAAAGTAAATCTTAGTGATCCACAGAAGACAATGTCTAGCTCAGACTCTCTCTTCTGTTGCTGAGTTACTGCAGTCACAAATATGGCCTCTCGGTGCCTCCTAAGTAGAGAATTCTTTACAACAGCCTTCTGCCACTACATACATTGGAGCTCTTCAACATATTCTCAATTTTAATTTCAAATAGAGATCAAACATTTGCTTCGAGTTGTATGCATGTAGAAGGGTTCTGTGGATTTTAGCAGTTATTTAAAGCATTACAGGCTTGAACCTACAACCCACAGAAATTGGAAATAAAATATGTGAAAAAAAGCATATTTTTCACACATTTAACTGTAAAATCTGGTCTGAAAAAAGGCTATCAAAATATTCACATCCTAAATTGCCAAAGATTAAGTACTTCTGTCATCTTCTGACAGCATTCCTGGAGCTCTTGTAAAAACATAATTGTACCAGATGTAAAGAAGATGAAATATGTATTTTCATCAATTTAACAAAATAGAGAACAAAAATGTAATAGCTTTTACTCATTTTGTTTCCTAGCATTGATCAAAGCCAGTAACTGCTTGCCAAAAAAGAGAACAAGACAGATTATTTTGTTCTTCCTACTTACGTTTTTCACATTAAGGAATATTTCTGCATCTCTTCTTGTTTTCAAGGGATGAAATCACATTAATTCAGTTCATGCTATGACCTTACTATAAAAAATTAGGAAGTCAAGGTCCATTTTCGTAGTTAATTTTATAATTAATGTTAGGAGTGTTTTTGGTTTTGGTTTTTTGGGTTTTTGTATGTTTGGTTTTGTTTTCATTTTTTTCCATTTCAGTGCTAAGCATGTTAAGTGGTTATGTGGCCTATCTTCTTCTGGGACGGCATAACAATTAGTTGTTCTTAGTTTTGCATTGTTTGTTTGCTACCTAGAAAATTCAGATTACTTCATTCTGAAACTTATTTTGATGCTGAAATCCAAGAACAAGGGAGAGATGCTCAGTGAGAGGAGTGCTACAGAGTTAAATCTTATAGTCACATATAAAAATATTCTCAGATGAGTATGTTAAAATCCCATTAGATCTTACAAGCACCTCCTCTCTTCTCAGTGCTGTCTGCTGTTGACTGAATCTAAAGTCAAATTGCCTATGTACATTCATAGTACACATGAATCTGTACACATGGATCTCAAGATCTGTTTCTCAATGATCTACTAAAAACAAAGATGCAAGGGAAATTAATAAGAGAAATACAGCAGCCTGTGAAGCCTAGAAGAAGATCATGAATAGATATGGTAACATGGGAACAAAAAAAATCTGTAACCAAGAAATACTATGAAAAATTGAATGACTGAAGACACCTTAATTATAACTTTTTCTTAAGTTCTTTCCTACTAAATGGATTGCTAACATAACAATCATTCCTATCAGTAAAATGTAGTATGAATAATAAATCCTAGTGTGAGTATTCTCTGCTAATTTTTAGTAGCAGAAACAATCACTATAATTAATTAACAAGCCCTATGCATTCTTCTAGCTCCTTGGACATGGACACCAAGACTTGTAATGCAGAAAACCAGAGACAGTTGTTAGGCTTTCAAGCCAACAGCAGAATAGAAGTTTTAGTAATAATACCTATCAATTGTATTTCACAAGTAATTGGACAAAACAAAATATTAGTATGAAAGTATTCTATGGCAATAAAAAGACAAATTTCACCCCAGGTACTAGGGAACATATGTACCACATGCAAAAAAAAACAGGAAAACAAGGAGTTTAGGACTTCTCTGGAACTATAATCCTAGTGTTGGTACATGGAATCTATGCTAAAAAGAAAAAGAAAGTAGCTTTCAGAGGGAAAGTTTGTGGATCAAGAACAATGGGATATCAAGTAACAAGTAACACTGAGGGAAAAAAACACCAAAAAATCACCCCCAAAACAACCCAACAAACTAAAAACAAGTGATGTGATGTAGAGGATATTGCAAAAAGGTCAATAGTGAGTCAACTATGCAAACTCAACTTTTAGTTGCAGCCTGAAAATTTTGTCATGATTTATCTCAAGTCAGAATGTCTATGAAAGAGGGTATGGTAAAAAGGTAAAATGAGCAGTAGCAAGAAGAAGATATCATATTTAAAAGAATTCTTAGGGAAGTCAAAGAAAGACTACTGGAGAAAATAGGAGTGGTTTGTAACTTCTGGCTATGGTGTGCATATTTAGTCTAAAGAGCAGTCTTTCTGTCATGACAGGACTGGAGAATGAAAAATGTGGAAACTCTTTTACAGGGCCACCTGTGAAACCACAAACAAGTAAGACTGATGCTTGTACATTACTAATGTACTTAGTAGACTCTTGTATAAATACAACAAATTGAGGATAGTCAACATGATTTCTAGACTGGATAGTTCTGGGTCATAATCCTGCTGAAGTTCTTCTCCTGCTCACAGAAGGATCAGCTGTGAGGTCAGACCCCAGAATTCAGTCAGGGAGTACATGGACAAGCTAAGTTCATTTGATACAATCTTGGAGTTTATAAAAGTACTTAGCAAGTTCATTCATCAGTTATCTAAAGAAACAGCCATCAGTTATCTAAGGAAAGATCTTGCAGGATAAGTAGTTAGTTAAGAGATTGATATGAATAGTAGGAGCAGATGATCAATTTTTATAAAAGGGTGTTTACAGATATCTGTGCTACAACTAAGGTTTATATTAAATGTTTCTATGAATCATCTGGAAAGGAAGGCAAGTAGTGAGGTGATGCTGGTGGTATCAAATTACTCAGTTTAGTAAACATGAGAGCTAACAATAGGTGCAGACAGAGTTTAAGAGGATCCTTATTTTTGAGGGATGGCACCTGCCACTCTGAAAATATACAACGTAATGAAGATCTCTCTCCACTTTTTGGACCCTTTCTTATGCCTTTCTAAGAGAAATTATGCTGAAGGAATGACAAAAAGAGAAAAGTACTTCCCAATTTCTAGTGTAAGAAAAGATGGACAGTGTAAAGACAGACACCAAAAAGGTTTAACTTATTTGGAGGAGAATAACTTTTAAGGCAACAAAGATAAAGTTCTGCTCTCTCAAGCATAATCTAATCTCTCCAAAATTGTCACTGACTGAGCTATAATGCAATTCTACGAGGTTTTTGCTTTGCAACTTATTTCAAGCCTAATAACCGTTATGATCTGAATTAGCCAGAGAAGGTAAGAGATTCATTACCTAATAAGTTGTAGAAGAGCACTTTCTGAAGTCCACTCATTTGATATCATTGCTACTAAGTTCTCTGAACTTTATATTTACTGCATAAAACCACACTCAGGAAAAAGGCGTGGAAAATTTGCCTGTGTATGTCCCTTTTTGTGAAACTACACCTCCTATCCTACAAAGGTAGAAAACAGTAAAGCTAATTCATGCTCTGATAAAACAGATGAAGTACATGGTCCATGCATTCCCTCCTTGTGCCTACCCCTAGCACATCTGGGAGCTTTCCTCCTTGCTTTTTGCACAGAAAAAGGTGGTGAGTTAGGAAAAACGAGCCAATAGTGACTGTGCTAAGGTAATTTGATATGGAAATGGCATCTTCTGTATGGAAAGAACTGACTGGTTTTTTTATAGNAAAAAAAAAAAAAGGTTGTGCACTGAAACATTTGAAACATTCAATATGCTGAATTTATCCAAAAGGAAAATCTCTAGATGAGAGTCTATTGGAAACGTTTCTAATACTAAAAACACCTATATATTTTGAAAAAAAAAAGCATAACAAGATCTCATGACAGAGAAAGTGCAGCTATAAAAAAATTTTTTGCATTTGCTCTTAATGACAATGAAAATAAGGAACACCTTATACTTTGCTTAACCCTGTATTCTTCCTTCTTTAAAACAATTCATTTTTCTTTCTTGTCTTGAAAATATTTGTCACCCAAGCAAAAACTGGACACAATGTGAACATTTTTATGTTTAGATCTATAATTTTTTTACATGTAAGAAAGTTTAGACACTTATTATTTCTTCTGTATTTATTTTGCAAACAAAATTTTTTTATAGAAAGTTTTTGAAATGGGAATACAAACCGAGTAGCCAGTTCAAAACATAAAGGAAGACATTTTTTCCCCAAGGATTCAAGTTCAGATCAAAGCTCTTAAATGGATATCTAACAAGCTATATAACAATACTACATAACAAAGGTGATAATTTAAAAAAGCAACACCTTAACCTAGACGCTACTTGGAAGACATGCAAGAAACAGAGACAAATTCCTGAATTTTTCCATCAGATATAATATTCCAAAATGTTTGGACATTATCTCATGTTTGGTTGTTTACTTTTTTTTAGATGCATTTGTTCATATATGCTATATAATATAGTCACTGTATAGAACAGGCATTTTGAAAATATTTCTCTTATAACTTTCTATCAAAAGAAACATCAAAATACACTTCAAATAAAAGTTTGGATTTTTTCAAATCTTTATTTTCAAGGGGAAAACTCCTATGATTTTGAGCCAACATAACTTTTGTTACTTTAAATTAAAATTTTATGCTTTCAGGTATTTGTTACTTCAAATAATTACTATTTTTATTAATATTCTAACTACATTAGCACCCACCCTCCCGCAACAGTGAATTGCAGAAGCACAAATGTATTTATTTCTTGGTCAAATGAAACTGCTACTTAGAAAGTTGTTTTTAGTTCTACAAAATATAGACCAGAAAGGCCATCAAAACAAGGAGATTAGGAAGATAATTCACATTTGGCCACGTCCAAAGAAGACTGTTTTCCTTGTTATGCCACTTAGTTCAGTTTGAATACATGAACTTGAATTCAGTTCATTGTACTTGGACAACTGGAAGTAGAATTTGAGTTAAGAGCATTAATTAAAAGCAAAAGTGAGTGTAATTCAACACATTGGGACTCATCCAGCAGGAATAGTGCATTAAATTATTTATTTTCTATCAACCCCTACAACAGAGATTGTATATAATTATTGTTCAACTGCATCCCTCCATAATGGCTGTTGAATTCACTTGGACATCTCAGAAAACAGGCTAACTTTACACTCCTGCCCCAGGACATAATTTTGACTTACAGGCACTTTAGGGTATTACTGAAGATCTTTAAATCAATCTTATTCAAGTAACAAAAGCAGTCTTTCTTTTTCATGTTGGTACATTTTTCTAATAGTGTTTATGTAAAAGAGTGTGTCAAACTTTTCTTCTATGATCTCTGCAATTCTCTGTAGTGAGCTGAAGAATGAAAGTTATGGGTAAACACACCATTTTTCTTTTAGAACTGTAGGAATTGTAGAGAAGAAACCAATCAAATTCAAGTTTTATGGTATAAGAAGTCATTAATAAACAGATATCAAACAGATATGAATAATAGTAGCTGCAGCTCAGATTTTAATGAATCATGGACTGATAACCCACTACTACAGAAATGAAGCACAGTACCCTGGGAAAGTAAATCTTAGTGATCCAAAGAAGATAATGTCTAGCTCAGACTCTCTCTTCTGTTGCTGAGTTACTGCAGTCACAAATATGGCCTCTCGGTGCCTCCTAAGTAGAGAATTCTTTACAACAGCCTTCTGCCACTACATACATTGGAGCTCTTCAACATATTCTCAATTTTAATTTCAAATAGAGATCAAACATTTGCTTCGAGTTGTATGCATGTAGAAGGGTTCTGTGGATTTTAGCAGTTATTTAAAGCATTACAGGCTTGAACCTACAACCCACAGAAATTGGAAATAAAATATGTGAAAAAAAGCATATTTTTCACACATTTAACTGTAAAATCTGGTCTGAAAAAAGGCTATCAAAATATTCACATCCTAAATTGCCAAAGATTAAGTACTTCTGTCATCTTCTGACAGCATTCCTGGAGCTCTTGTAAAAACATAATTGTACCAGATGTAAAGAAGATGAAATATGTATTTTCATCAATTTAACAAAATAGAGAACAAAAATGTAATAGCTTTTACTCATTTTGTTTCCTAGCATTGATCAAAGCCAGTAACTGCTTGCCAAAAAAGAGAACAAGACAGATTATTTTGTTCTTCCTACTTACGTTTTTCACATTAAGGAATATTTCTGCATCTCTTCTTGTTTTCAAGGGATGAAATCACATTAATTCAGTTCATGCTATGACCTTACTATAAAAAATTAGGAAGTCAAGGTCCATTTTCGTAGTTAATTTTATAATTAATGTTAGGAGTGTTTTTGGTTTTGGTTTTTTGGGTTTTTGTATGTTTGGTTTTGTTTTCATTTTTTTCCATTTCAGTGCTAAGCATGTTAAGTGGTTATGTGGCCTATCTTCTTCTGGGACGGCATAACAATTAGTTGTTCTTAGTTTTGCATTGTTTGTTTGCTACCTAGAAAATTCAGATTACTTCATTCTGAAACTTATTTTGATGCTGAAATCCAAGAACAAGGGAGAGATGCTCAGTGAGAGGAGTGCTACAGAGTTAAATCTTATAGTCACATATAAAAATATTCTCAGATGAGTATGTTAAAATCCCATTAGATCTTACAAGCACCTCCTCTCTTCTCAGTGCTGTCTGCTGTTGACTGAATCTAAAGTCAAATTGCCTATGTACATTCATAGTACACATGAATCTGTACACATGGATCTCAAGATCTGTTTCTCAATGATCTACTAAAAACAAAGATGCAAGGGAAATTAATAAGAGAAATACAGCAGCCTGTGAAGCCTAGAAGAAGATCATGAATAGATATGGTAACATGGGAACAAAAAAAATCTGTAACCAAGAAATACTATGAAAAATTGAATGACTGAAGACACCTTAATTATAACTTTTTCTTAAGTTCTTTCCTACTAAATGGATTGCTAACATAACAATTATTACTATCAGTAAAATGTAGTATGAATAATAAATCCTAGTGTGAGTATTCTCTGCTAATTTTTAGTAGCAGAAACAATCACTATAATTAATTAACAAGCCCTATGCATTCTTCTAGCTCCTTGGACATGGACACCAAGACTTGTAATGCAGAAAACCAGAGACAGTTGTTAGGCTTTCAAGCCAACAGCAGAATAGAAGTTTTAGTAATAATACCTATCAATTGTATTTCACAAGTAATTGGACAAAACAAAATATTAGTATGAAAGTATTCTATGGCAATAAAAAGACAAATTTCACCCCAGGTACTAGGGAACATATGTACCACATGCAAAAAAAAACAGGAAAACAAGGAGTTTAGGACTTCTCTGGAACTATAATCCTAGTGTTGGTACATGGAATCTATGCTAAAAAGAAAAAGAAAGTAGCTTTCAGAGGGAAAGTTTGTGGATCAAGAACAATGGGATATCAAGTAACAAGTAACACTGAGGGAAAAAAACACCAAAAAATCACCCCCAAAACAACCCAACAAACTAAAAACAAGTGATGTGATGTAGAGGATATTGCAAAAAGGTCAATAGTGAGTCAACTATGCAAACTCAACTTTTAGTTGCAGCCTGAAAATTTTGTCATGATTTATCTCAAGTCAGAATGTCTATGAAAGAGGGTATGGTAAAAAGGTAAAATGAGCAGTAGCAAGAAGAAGATATCATATTTAAAAGAATTCTTAGGGAAGTCAAAGAAAGACTACTGGAGAAAATAGGAGTGGTTTGTAACTTCTGGCTATGGTGTGCATATTTAGTCTAAAGAGCAGTCTTTCTGTCATGACAGGACTGGAGAATGAAAAATGTGGAAACTCTTTTACAGGGCCACCTGTGAAACCACAAACAAGTAAGACTGATGCTTGTACATTACTAATGTACTTAGTAGACTCTTGTATAAATACAACAAATTGAGGATAGTCAACATGATTTCTAGACTGGATCGTTCTGGGTCATAATCCTGCTGAAGTTCTTCTCCTGCTCACAGAAGGATCAGCTGTGAGGTCAGACCCCAGAATTCAGTCAGGGAGTACATGGACAAGCTAAGTTCATTTGATACAATCTTGGAGTTTATAAAAGTACTTAGCAAGTTCATTCATCAGTTATCTAAAGAAACAGCCATCAGTTATCTAAGGAAAGATCTTGCAGGATAAGTAGTTAGTTAAGAGATTGATATGAATAGTAGGAGCAGATGATCAATTTTTATAAAAGGGTGTTTACAGATATCTGTGCTACAACTAAGGTTTATATTAAATGTTTCTATGAATCATCTGGAAAGGAAGGCAAGTAGTGAGGTGATGCTGGTGGTATCAAATTACTCAGTTTAGTAAACATGAGAGCTAACAATAGGTGCAGACAGAGTTTAAGAGGATCCTTATTTTTGAGGGATGGCACCTGCCACTCTGAAAATATACAACGTAATGAAGATCTCTCTCCACTTTTTGGACCCTTTCTTATGCCTTTCTAAGAGAAATTATGCTGAAGGAATGACAAAAAGAGAAAAGTACTTCCCAATTTCTAGTGTAAGAAAAGATGGACAGTGTAAAGACAGACACCAAAAAGGTTTAACTTATTTGGAGGAGAATAACTTTTAAGGCAACAAAGATAAAGTTCTGCTCTCTCAAGCATAATCTAATCTCTCCAAAATTGTCACTGACTGAGCTATAATGCAATTCTACGAGGTATTTCCTTTGCAACTTATTTCAAGCCTAATAACCGTTATGATCTGAATTAGCCAGAGAAGGTAAGAGATTCATTACCTAATAAGTTGTAGAAGAGCACTTTCTGAAGTCCACTCATTTGATATCATTGCTACTAAGTTCTCTGAACTTTATATTTACTGCATAAAACCACACTCAGGAAAAAGGCGTGGAAAATTTGCCTGTGTATGTCCCTTTTTGTGAAACTACACCTCCTATCCTACAAAGGTAGAAAACAGTAAAGCTAATTCATGCTCTGATAAAACAGATGAAGTACATGGTCCATGCATTCCCTCCTTGTGCCTACCCCTAGCACATCTGGGAGCTTTCCTCCTTGCTTTTTGCACAGAAAAAGGTGGTGAGTTAGGAAAAACGAGCCAATAGTGACTGTGCTAAGGTAATTTGATATGGAAATGGCATCTTCTGTATGGAAAGAACTGACTGGTTTTTTTATAGTTTTGGTTTGGTTTGGTTTTTTTCCCCCTACAAACTCTCAGGGTCCTGTAGTGTCTAACAGGCTTTACTGACTATGACTATTCTCCCCTTCAGCCTCCCTGCACCCCTGCCCATGGGCCCAGGAGCCCATTTCAGCTCAACCTGGAGACTGAGCTATCTTGTACATGTGCCTGCCTGTGGCCTGTCTCTAAACTGTTGTTTGAGAAGTTATGCCAACCCTTTCTGTTATGGAAACAGTGATGCACTTTACTTACCAGAGAGAAGCTACAATATATTTTATAAATATGACACTGAGTTAACAATGGCAAATTGGTTAATGGCTTAACAAGATTCCATGGCAAGGTACACTTGATTATTTACTGCATGGAACGCAAAGCTGTTAGGGAGACCCTCCTGATGAAACGTGAGGTTCAGAAAGGACACCCTTGAGTTCTAAACTCTTTCCCAGAGTGGAGTCTAGGTGCAGCTGAATCCAGACTTAGTGCCAACTTTGTCTACAATTTATATCTAAGGATTATGTATTCTTTATATAATTTAGTTAAGATTTCAAAATTTCAGTGCAATTATTTCCAAATCATTGGAAATGACACAATAAGAAGTAATCTTAAGAGACATCCCTACTCAAGAGGAGATCCTGGTATACAGCCTGCCCCATGCAGGAGAGCTCAGTGGGCTCTGGGCTGTTCACTATTTATGGAACAAGATGACCGACTCATAGTCACATTTGCACACCAGTCATATTTCAGATGGCGCTTGCTCAACTAGCCCTCAGCAGCTGAGTAAGATTTATAGCCCTCAGCTATTGTGTTATCTGTCTCTCCAGAGTTCAATTTAAGCCAGATGCAGCCATCAGGACCAGCAGCTGCTGCTTAAGCAGAAAGCAGGGCAGGGGAGCACAGCACCACACCTTCTCACCTCTTTATGTAAGAGCGAGTCTCTCTTCACCTAATAATTCTTTTGAGCACTTGTTACTATTTGAATGGTCTTGTTGAAAAAGAACAACAGTATAATGGAACCTGTTGTATTTTATTATAAGGTTATCCTTTTGAAAGTGATCAGATTAATATGTGAGTAGGTATAACTCACAAAACTATGTTAAAATTTATTTAGGGGTCACTATATGGCATATTCTGTAGATACTACATTTAGTATCCTTCATCAGAAATCCGTTTACCTAGGAGTGGTGTACTATCAAAAATCCTAGTTACTGAATCTGAAGATTTGCCTTACATTTTCTGAGGGGATTTGAAGGGCAGGAGGAGCTGACTTCCCCTTGTTGTTTATACAGGTGCAGCAAGAATTGGTATCTTGTAGGGTCAGTGGTGTCTGAAGAGGAAGTGGATGAGAGGAGAGCAAGAATGCATGAGAAAGTATCTGGAGGAAAGGATCCAAATGGAAGGAGTCAGAAGTTACAAAAGGTGAACACGTCAAGAGCTAGATCAGCAAAAGTTTTAGAAGTGGAAAGCTGAATGCACCAAAGGAAGATTTTTGTCCCAGCTACTTTTATATAATAGATCAATAAAGCCAAGCTCTTTTGCTCTGCCTCAAACCTCCTCTCTTCTCATTAGAGAAGAATTCTGGGCTCAATAAACTCTCAAGCACTATGGACAGAAAAACTTCTCTAAAGCTTTGTACCAGCAAGGAACACAAAGTAGAAGAACCATCAGATACTCTGATCTGTTTTCAGTGGATCAAGTTGCTTCTCTCCTCAGTTCTATCATTGTGATTGGTATATTTTAAGAAGTGAGATGCAATATTACACTGTTTCCAACAGAATTAGTTTTTGTGTTTTTTTTTTCTTAATTTCACCTCATTGTCATCTCACCTCATCTCTTCCTACAAATGGATCCAAAATTGTCATAGTTGATGACTATTCACCTAGATACAGTTTTATACATTCTATGTTTGCAAAGAATTATTTTTATTCCTTGACATTTACATCTTGAACTTTACTGAAACTGAATGCTGGAGAATTTGTGTTGGCAGGCCATTTAATATTATCTAATACACTAGGATTGATTAGTTTATCTGCATAACTTTTACTGTTTTCTTCTTTTAAAAAAAAAAGCTTGCTTTCCAGTCTTGCTGCTCAGAAAGAAATGTGCTACATTTTGTTAGTTACAAAAGAACTTACTGAGGAGCTGAGAAGATGAAACATCAAAGGCTATTCTCAATTGTAAAAGAATGATGAAAGAAATACAGTTTCTAATAGCCAATCTAAACCTCCCCTGACACAACTTCAGGTCATTCCCTCTTGTCCTATCACTGGTCACCACAGAGAAGGGATCAGCACCTGCCTCTCCTCTTCCGCTCGCAAGGAAGTTGTAGACTGTGATGAGGTCTCCCCTCAGTCTCCTCTTCTTCAGGATGAACAGACCAAATGACCTCAGCCACTCCTCACATGGCATCCCCTCAAGGCCCTTGACCATCTTCATTGCACTCCTCTGGATGCTCTCTAATAGCTTAATATCTTTCTTATGTGGTGGTGACCAAAACCGCACACAATATTCAAGGTGAGGCCACACCAGTGCAGAGCGGAGTGGGACAAGACACCTCCCTTGACTGGCTGGTGATGCTTTGCCTGATGCCCCAAGACATAGTTGGTCCTCCTGGCTGCCAGGGCTGCCTGGAGGATGACTCACATTCAACTTTCCATCAACCAAGACCCCCAGGTCCCTTTCCATGACACTGCTTTCCAGCGTCTCATTCCCCACACTGTCCATACATCCAGGGTTACCCCATTCCAGGTGCAGAATCCAGCACTTTCCCTTGTTGAACTTCGTATGGTTGGTGATTGCTCATTTCTTTAATTTGTTGGAGTCTCTCTGCAGGGATTCCTGCCTTCGAAGGAGTCAACAGCTCCTCCCAGTTTTGTGTCATCTTCAGACTTGCTTAGTATCTCTTCCAGTCCTGTGTCCAAGTCATTTATGAAGATGTTGAAGAGCACAGGGCCTAAGATGGAGCCCTGTGGAACCCCACTAGTGACAGGTTGCCAGTCTGGTGTCATCCCATTCATTATTACCCTCTGTGCTTGACCCACGAGCCAATTGCTCACCCACCACATGATGTGTTTATCCAGCTGTGTGCTGGACATTTTGTCCAGAAGGATCTTGTGAGAGACAATATTGAAAGCTTTACTGAAATCCAAAAATATTACATCAACTGGCTTTCCTTGATCAACTAAGTGGGTTACTTTTTAATAGCATGAAATCAGGTTTGATAAGCAGGACTTTCCTCTCATGAAGCTGTGACCAATGACTGCGTTGTCTTTCAGGTATTTTTCAATACCTCTCAGAATAATTTTCTCCATAGCTTAACCAGGCACTGAAGCAAGACTAATAGGCTGTATTTTCTGGGGTCCTTCTCCTTGCCCTTCTTGAAAATCAGGACAACATTTACAAACATTTACTTTGAAATCTTTAGAGGAATAATGCTTTTATTGATGAGTGCTTTTTGTGATGAGGATTTGTTAAGAAAAGTTAAACTCTTCAAAGCAATGCTGGCAGAAAAAATGAGCAATTTCCCTTTATTTGCATTGAAGAATGAGCATTGCATGGTCTCATATCCTGGACTGTGTATCCAGGTCTAATAATCAATTAAAACAAAGCTGCTCTACTCAAGACAGTTATTTGAAATTTCAAGAAATCTTTTCTTTGTTTTTTTTTTTTTTTTTAGAATAACTTTGAGTTCACTTCTGAAAGGAAAGCACTGCCTGTAGGATGCATTAACATCTTCATTTTCCACGTTTGCTCAGTTATATATCTAAGCAAGATATAGGGAAAACAAGGATAGACAGATTTGATATGTGCATCAAGATATGATTATCAAGTAATTTCATGAGTTTAACTGAAAAGGTAGTGATACATCTCTAAGGATTCCTAGAGCATATAAATAAAGCAAACAATAAAGAGGGCACAATGCAGAACAGCAAAGAAGTATATATGAAAGCATTTATGGCTTACTCAGAATAATACAGCGTCAAAATTCTGTATAAACACCAAACTTGAAAGAAATTTTAAGCCTGTGTTTCTTCTTCTATAACATGAAAAATAAAGTCCTTGGTATGTGCAACTCAAAAACAGAATTTAAAGATCAGTATATGTGGCTTTAATGGATAACAGATGTAGGTATTTGAGTTAGAGGGCTTTATTAATTTTTTTTTAAATATTTTTTTAGAGATTTACCTGTACAGTCATGGTCAGAGGATATTTTCAGGAAAGAGCTTTTAAAAGAAAATATGAGAGTTTTAATTTTTATTTCAGTGATCATCCAATAGTGTTTTAAAAGAAAGCACTTGACTGCATTTTATTCACAGGGACTGAATTCAAGAGGAGTGGGGGGAGCCAGAGAGGAAAATATAATTACATTTTTTCCAAGCTCAGCATACAAAATATTCTTCACGTGATTGAAGTGGCAAAATAAATCGCCACTCACTTAATTGTGCAGATGTTCAAAATACTATAAAGTTTAATTTTATCAAGATTTTAAAAAAAGCCTAAAACAAAACAAGGAGACACTGTAATTTCTCTTTTGGTTCCAGGCAGTTCCAAAGCAGTTTTTTTCTTCCTATTTGTGATTTAATGAAACTAAGCCCTGCAAAGTTCTAGTATTTATTTTGATGGGGAAATTTGTGCCTCCCTCATGTCATGCATAAGCTAATGGTAGTTTTCTTAGCTAGGTCTCATTGCTTTGCATATATTTTTCTCAGAGCGTTATGATCTTATCTGTTGGACCTTTATTAAAACTATCATGGGGTGAGACTTATCAATATGTCAGAGCCCTTTAGGAAGGATTTGCTTTTTGCCATGTTTATCCCATTTCCCTAGATATTTCTAGTCCATTTCATTGAAATAGGTTTATGAGTGCTATACCTGGTTAGTTATAACATTGTTAGACACCACATCAGTATTTATTGGGTCGGAACCACCTCGAGGGGAGAGTGTGTGTGTGTGTGCATTTGCGCGTGTCTTCGTAGGGGGAAGGAATAGGTCGAACCTCGTGGAGGTGGGGTGGCATCTTATCCTTCGTGGCAGGTTCCCTTTCTTGATGCTTAGGGTGGCCTGGAGCTGGAGGGACTGGATTTTGACCTAACTGTTGCAGATTGTTTGGATTTTGACTTGTTGTAGATTAATTTTTGCTAAGTTGGTATTGTGGTGGAATATTTTGTCTAGCTTTTGTAGTGCCCTTTTTGAACCTTTACCAACTTTCCTTATTTTCCCCTCTAAATTAATAAAGAAACCTCTTGGGAACAAGTCTGCGGCTTATTCTCTTGATGCTATCTTGAGGTATTAAAGAACCCTATATCTATATTTTAAAGTAAAACTCCTAGCTGAGCCCGTGAGCTGGCAGCTCCAGGGGCTAGAGTCTTACAACCATTGCAGACTGGTTTTGGGTGTTCAAGCATACCCAATTTTCTTGATACTCATCAACAGATTAATTTTCGCTCCTGTAAATCCCTTCTGTTGTAATAATATCACTTCAAAATTGACATTTCTTTAGTCTTGAAATAAGAAATGTTTTGTTCACCGAGATAACGTGATTGCAATCTTCCTCTTTTTCATTAATTGTCAGTACAGAGAAAAGCTGTACTTTACAACACTGTGGTTTACAACTTTATCAGTTGACCTCTTTGTTGTTACACTCCCTGTTTTGTCTATAACACCATAACATGGGATAGCATATGAGCTAAAAACATTAAGACTTTGATGTTCATCTAGTGTAATAAATGTTCTATAAACACTTCAGAGGGATCATTTTAAATCTATCAAAACATATGTGGGTGCTATAGCAAGTTTAGGAAGACAGAATTTCATCTTTATCTAGCATTTATATAGTTACTATTAATTCTTTCTCACTCTTCAAATGTTTTCTATATTCTGCCTAGGTTTGCTGACAGACTATAAGCCTCTCACTGGATTCTTGCAGTTCTAGAATCAGTCTGGCATCTAACAGGACAAGATCACTAGCCCAGTTAGGTTTATAAGCTTTAGCCATAACCTATCTTGCCACCCTGGCTGTGACAAAGCAGTTCCTGCTCACCATACTCTCATCCTGCTGCCTTCCTTGTGCTTACAAGAGCCAGGGGAGCTGATCAGGGGCTGATTTAGGTGGAAAAAAAAAAGCAGCCATGCATTATTCTCTGTATTAGTTGCCTCAGCTCCCTGATATAGCCAATAAAGAGTCTGCCTTGGCACTATTAAAAGAAGTGGGAAGTGGGCAAGGAGGAGTGACAGGACAGAGTCAGCCAGGAACTGCGGGTTTTGGCAGAATGCTGTGTAAATGCAAGTCAGATGGCCTTTCTGAGAGTAGTTCCCATGGAAACTGAAAAAGTGTTACTTTCCTGAAGTTTTATCACTTGGAGTTATGAATTTGTATCTCCACCGATATCTCTCTCCTCATCTTTGTGGAGAAAAGCAAGTGCCATTAAAAATAGATTTGCTGAATCTAACAGTGAATCAATTCTGAACATAGTTGTTTGCACACAGTTCCCACTCAGAGGCAGACTGCGAATTATTTCTCTGAAGAATACATTAGTGTTTCATGATTAATGGGCTATTTAAATTTTTACTTCTACTGGAGGAGTTTCAGCAACAAATTCTTGTGTGTAAGGTACTTGGTTATAGACATAACCAGGCTTCAACCTATATTTCCAGATCAATTCCTCCTCAAAGCATATACTCCTCATCTTCAATTCTGGTGAGTGAACATGGCTGTCCTCAGCCCCCTGGGCCACGTTCAGCTCATTGGGGTATGGAGCCAGCAGCCTATAGCCCACCCGTGCACCTTCCACACTGACAAGCCTGTGGGGTCAGGGGTCTACAGGGCCAGGGCCTGCTGGAGCTGGCAGTACATGGCAGGAGGGACTCTTGCCTCCCTGGGGGGAGCCAGGGCTGTGGGGTGCCCTCAGTGGCACAGACCACACTGAGGGAACGTGCAGAAATAAACGTGAGCCAGCCCAGGGCTGAGGAGGAAGAAATTCCTGGCAACCAGGAGAAGGCTTTGGTGTGCTGGTGCCTTGAGGAAGCCATACCCACCTGCCCCTGGTGAGGACCAAGGCATGGATCCGTGTGAGGGTGAGCATCCTGACCGGGGAGAGGGGGAGTGTCTGAAGGGTGAGCAAATGACAAAATAAACTCTGCTTTTAATGAGGCTTTTCATACTTGTTAGATAACTTGGACTTTTAGGTTGCTGAAGGATTGATTGGACTAACAAAGTTTTTAGCACTCTGTCCAGATATATATGTACACAAAAGCATATATTAATGATATACATGTGATTTCTTTCCTTTATCCTATGTTAAGATTCTTTAGTTCAACAGAACTTCTGGCTCAGGGCAGATTGTCATCTTACACCTAGAATCCCCATGCAGTCATTGCTCCTGATGCCCTTCTGAGGGTTTGAGATACATGAGAGAAAAGTTGCCGGTAACCAAACCACACTCCACCTCTTTTTTTTTTTTTTACCTTGATTTATTTACAGTGAAGACTATGAGCAGTCCTTGTAAATATGGACTTAAAAACACAGCAAGAGATAACAAAAATCATCTGTAGGTGTGCGTACCCTACCTGCATCCTAACCTTTCATAGGAGAAGATGATTTATGTGTATTTGTCCCTTCTTGCTTACCATATGTTCAATTGCATAGGAAGAAAATCGTATTGCCTGTGTCCCAAGAGAGACACAGCCCACTTCCAACAGCTGCATGAAAACTGGAAATTCAAATTCTGTATTGTGTTGGAGTTTGTCATCTCAGTTAGCCTAAACTTATGTAAACTGAATATACAGTGTCCTTCTAAACATCTTAAAAATGTACTTTGATTTTTTACTTTGTAATTATTCTCAGTAATTTTCTCAGGCTGTGTCTGCACGATATCTAGTCCAAAAAGAAATCCCTGGCCTCTAGATAAAATTTCAACCCTATTTCTCACTGCCTGATGTTTTTGTAGGGGTCATCTCCACTCTGCATATTCCACATCTCCTCTGGATCTAATGGGGAAGATCTAAGGCCTTAGAAAAATGAATTTTTTTCTATTTCTGTTGCAAGAGCTTGAAATTATTGCAGAGTATTATCCTGGTATCATTATATTCAATAGCATTTAGGAGTTGTGTGATATGTATTCTGTCCCTTGGCATCTGGCATGAGAGGGTTTGAGGCTATAAAGCCTGCTGTGAGTATTGGAGAAGTGTAACGGCACAGAACTAAACATGGTTTGTCTATATTCATGTTATCTGTAGGAAGCAATACCTGTAGCAGACTGTCACAAAAACTGTGATTAGATTTGTCTTCTAAGGAACTATTTGATTAGTACTAAAAGATAACTTTGAAAAATGGATATGCAGATTCATGATGAGCATACCAAGGCAATCTGGGAAGGTAAATTATCTGGAAAAAGCCTCCACACACAGGATAAAAATATATACTTTCATTTTCCAAACCACCCAAAAAAAAAGAAAAAATAATAGTTGCTTAAATCCTGAGCATCAAAACTGCAGGTTTTCATCAGAACTTATAAAGAATTAAAGGCCTGAGGTAGAAGAGACCACTGTAGGCTCAGAGACCACTGAAAGCATGATGAGAAGGAAACAGATGTATTCAACTAGATTATTGTATTTTACAGACATGAAAATATTAAATTGTAGGATTCCCTGTTAGAAATTTAGCATTGTATATTTCCTACTTCTTATGCACTCCAACAGAAGGTATTTCTGAAAACAGTGACGTGGTTTGGTTTAGGTTATACATCACATACAAAGGTAATGGCAAAGGTAATTGGTTTAAAAACATCAGCGCAGTAACACATTAATTGGTACTACTGTGTAGCTGTAGTACGTGAAATTAGTTGTAACTATACGCATCTTTAGAGCAAGTGTTGAAATATATTTTTAGAATTGTTTGATTTTTAATTAATATACAAACCTGTCACAGTAATTTTCAATTAAATATTTTTATGAGATATTCAGCTTAAACCATGTTGGAAGGAAAAGGTATCAAAAGGAAATCCTGTAACAAGGATGGTAGCTGGGCTCACAGATAATATCTGCAAGGGATGAGCCCTTGCCTAATTAAAGGAACTCCAGCTGGCATTAAGTTAGAGGTAAGTGTCTTCCAGATTGGTTCCATTAGATAGAGCTACTGTGTTTGCTATTTGAGAAACGAGGAGTGGATGGCCTTCGTGCTGGTATGGGAGGGTTGAGCTCCCAATGGATATCTCTGTACTTTTACTAGACTGTGTAAATAGCTCTCAAGAGATCTTTGCAGTTTGAATTCTATCCCTTTTCATGAGAGGAGGAAAAACTAGTCCCTTTGTTCATTAGATCTATCATCTCAACAAACAACTTCAGAATATTATGCGTTACACAAAGCTTATACTTTCCTTCCTTCAGATTTCCCTTCTTTCAGGCTTTTCTACATGTATACAGCTTAGTTTGATACAAAAGCCTTATCTACCTTGTACCAAAAACCGCACATTATTCTCAAGCTCCTGCATGGTTATTTTTCTTAAGAGGAAACATGCTGTTAGTTTTGAGCAAGGAAAAGTTGCTAAATGGTTATTATTTCCTACATACCATATAATCTCTTAACGGAAAATCATTTCTTTACAAGCTAATAAAAGGCATCCAAGTTTCATTTAAAATAAATGTTGAATCTATTAAAATATAAAAAGACACTAAAAAGCATCTGAACTCTCATCTGTCAAAAGGGATGGGTGCATAATATTGTGGAAAAACTACTGGCTTTTTTTTTCCCAAGCTATACATCCGTAAGGTTCTATGAAGAACTGCTGCTGGAGGGAGTGAAAGCACTTGCACTCTATAGGAGAACTAACCCACAGATAAGTTAGCTACACAGGTTTGCTGTACTTGGATGCTTAATATGATGCAGAATGGCATGGACTAATTGGATGCACAAAAGGGTATCACTCCTTTCAGTGGAAGCTGAAGATTTATCATGCTTGTAAAACTGTTAGAAATGTTGCAATCCTGAAAACAACCTCTTCATAGTGATTATACTTCAATCAAAGCTACATTCTCTAAATTCTCTAACTGGAAAAAGCGTAATTTCCTTCTCTAAGAATTTTATCATCCCACAAAAATTCAGTTATTATTTCTAGTCATGTGGTCATCACTGCTTTTCTCTATGAAACTATTGACTTCTTCATGGCAAACTCAGAACCTGTGTTGCAGGATTACTGGTGTGTTTGTAGGTGTGAAAAAAATATCTTTATAATGAAGGGATTTTTAGGGATGTGTTGGGATAATGAACTATATTTCTTATAGAAACTTAAAATGTTTTTTCTGTTTATGAAGTACTGCAGTTGTACTAGAGATTCAGGGCCAATACGTAGAAAGAACAAGGCATACCAGTATAATAGAACAGGAGTGGAAAGAGCAGTGGGGAGATATGAGCTACAGGAAAGATTCTCCTATGCACATAGCTCCTGTACTTGATATACAAGTGCTCAGACAGCTATGACTCTCATGCTACATTTTATGTAGCTACTGTCAAGCCCTTGTGGATATGAAAGACAGTTTCTGATTTCTCTAGTTGTGGCACCAGTCCAAGTTAGCTATACTGAATTACATGCAATTTCTTCAGATTCAGAACATGAAAACTAGAAGAAAGATAGACTCTCACATAAAGGTTCAGGCTAATCTGATTATTGCTCAAAATTTTCATTTTACTTGCTTTTCACTTCCGAATGTGGCAGAGATGTAAAGGAAGGAGGAAGGAAGGATTGTTCTTACTCTAAAATGTAATTAGGAAATGCCATATATTCTAAAAATAGCTTAAAAAGGTTAATACCACAGGATGTGCCAGCTCCCCTGCTAAGTCAATATGCTTTGAGATTAGTGTGTAATAAATAAATTATGAAACTATTTCCCCCAAGCACTCTTTACACTTTGCCATATAGCTTTACATACAGGTGGTCACAGATGGAACTGTCTGAGATAAAAAGTCTATATGGTACTGAGTCACAGGTTTGTGCGTATCAAAACCCACTTGCAAAGATAACGACACAATATCACTGTGACTAAATAAATTGCAATTCCCACCACACAAGAAACTGTAGTCTGGCTACTGAGCACCTGTGACTTATGTCCTTGGAACCTTCCAGTTCAGTTTCTTAGAGGTAAACTCAAGATTGCTTTTTCAATTTCCAGCAACACTATGAGCAAACAAATGAGAAGCAGTTTTGTTCAGACATTCAAATGTACATTTACCTGCACACAAGATCTCATTCCTCACTTCAACCCATTTGTGCTGACCAATAGCCCAAAGGTCTTTTTTATTAAGCAAAAATATATTCATTCTGAGGGAGGTAGCTCATACCCAGCCTCCCACAATGTCATATTCAATAGGGAACAGCTATAAACTAGCAGAATGTAGTTATGTTACTCCCTTAAGAGGGGGAGTCTCTCTAAAAATCAAGGTAATGGCTGTCCAGAGCAGAACATCTCTAGCTCACTGTAAGTGCATATAGCCTCATTCTTCTTTAAAAATGCACCTCTGTACAAAGAGCCAGTTCAATTCTTCCAAGCCTATGGAGGATTTTTTTCACCGGAGACTTTGCACTTAGCCTCGGCAGATCCCCTGACATAAATAAAGTTTTGAGTGTCATTGCCTTTAAACACCGCCTTTGCAGTTAGGTAGGGGAATTTTACTGGATTATAAGAACAAGATTTTGTCTATAAAGTAGGAAGCAGTAGCACTAGCATGGAACTAAATGGTGGAGCTGTATTAAATAAAGGATTAATACGGTATTGCTGAGCACTGTCATAGAGCAACTTAGGCTGCTCAGTGGAAAAGCTATTAGAGCACAAGTTACAGGAAGGCAAGGAGAGAGGTTGACTATAGATGGCAGAATTCTGTGATAAACCAGGAAGGAAAGAAATGCATGGGCAAATTTCAGAGTCTGTGTTTTAGTCAAGTGAAGATTCTACTTTCTGCTGCCCAGAAGTTCTGTTTGTGAAGATGCAGCAGATAGAGAAATAGAAAAATTATGAGGGGGAAAAAAAATCTGGTCAAAGACAAAAATGCCAGTACTTAAAAATTTATATATGCTTGTGTGTATATATAAGTTAGAGTCCTTGAGGAACACAGTGGCTTAGAAAGGTTTAGAAGTTCTAAAACATTCTTGCTAGAATTTCACCCACTTTGTATTGGAGGTCTGTGAGGTTTTTCGTTTAATTCCCTGTAATAATGGCAAAATTTTGAACCCACTATTTTCTAAATTCTTTCACTGTTTCAAGAAAATAGTGTCAAGTCATATCAATCATGAATAACCTTGTCTGTAAATAGAAGGAAATTGTGTCTTTAAGACACATTCCTTGATCCCTTCTTGTAGTAAATAAGACAGCAATTATCTATATTTATTTAGCATTAAATTTATACAAGCATATATATGAAAGAAACATATAATGAAAGATAAGAACACAATATAGAAGCAAGAAAATTGATTCAAAAGTGATCTGAATAGATCATTTTTGCATAGAACTTTAATGGGAAAATAAACATATGAAAAAGACTTGGTGTTTCTTGAACAGTGACTGTTAGGATCAGAATAATTCAGGCCACATTGTCACAAGAGAAGAAAGCATATCATCTGTGGGGAGAAAATCCCACATGCTCAGAGCAGGTCTAACATAAAGAGGAGTGGTAGGACCACGTGGTTAAGCAAACTTTACTTCAGGTGATACAACCACATAGATGACCAGCTGCTACTACAGTAGTATGAAATCAATTTATGAGCACTAAGTATCGGCAAATCTTCATAACTAAAGATGTGTTACAGCAGAAACAATATATCATAATGCTGTTCGCTATTTTGAGACTGAGTGCATTTGCATTATTCCTGTATTAACCTGATTTCTGTATATAACACCTGAATCCCAGATGTGCACAGCAAGTCTTTATATTATCAAGTGAAAAGATTTTGGCAAGTTCTCTATTGGTCGTAACGGCACAGAATGATCACAGAATGATGTGACTTGACTTGTGATTGGTATTATATTGGTTCTGAGCCTTTGAAGGATACATGGAAACAAGATTTAAAAATGATTACACTCCAGGTTGTTACATTCATAAGGGATCAAAGGCTAATCCTGCCTTTAGCTGCTTAGAATAAAACCAAGATCCAAATGTCAGATGTCTTTACAGAGTAACAGTATGTCTTTCACATTTGCAAAAATTCTAACTTGTATATTCCATTAAGCTATATTTCTTTTAAGTGGCAATTCTTGATAACAAAAAGCCTCTGGTAAAACTTTAACATACAAATGAATCTCATTAATAAGGAGACTGCCTATTTGGCTTGACAGGATGTACTGTACAAGATCTGTTTCCCACATGGTAAGCTTTGTCACATAGTCTGGCTCTAAGCAGTTGCATTATTTACTATGTCACTAAAGTTAAATAAAAATGTTAAGAAAAGCTGCCAACTGTGAAAACAAATCAAAATAAAAAATTAAGCACCCAAACATAATTTACTGTTTCATGTGGCAATACATTACTAGAACAATGAGGAAGCAGTCTGTCCGATGATTTATTTTATACTGTGAACATACTTAGTGTAATTCCTCAATACGAGCAGTCAACTTTCTCTTTCTGCATATCTTTCACAAAACCCCCACCAGAAAAACGAAATCACATAAATGTTTAAGAGAACTCAAGAAATCAGAAAAATTAAACCGATTTTAAGTCGATTGTATTGCCATCAGTGGTTCCTATGCTAGCGATGCTAACTGGTATCCATTCATTTCTAGCTAAAAAATGCATCTTGCTCATTGAGAAAAGTTGTAGTGAAATAAGAGTAGATCAGCATGGCTTAGATGTCACAGATGTACGAAATTAAGCATATATATCAAATAGTAGAATATACATACAATACTATTTTATTTTCATCCATGTATGACATTCTTATTGCAAGACTGCGATCTTATCCAAATTAACAGAAGCCAGTGCTGTTTAACCTAAACACAAGAAATAAATAATATTTCAAATATTGAAATCAGAGATGAACGTCAAACACATAAGCTTGCTTTTACTTTTAATGTCATTAAAGTTCACCAATAGTTGTATGTCACTTTAAACTGTGTGTATAAAAGACTGTGCTGAAGATTTTTATAAGTTAAGTAATCAATTCATGCAAATCAACTGTAGTGGTACTTTAGTCCTATTTTAGAGTCTTTTTTTCCACTTTTTTTTTGGCAAAGAAATAGTTCGTTCATTAAGAAAATAATTGTTCTTATTTTCTATATTTGTCACATTGAGGATTCTGAGTGTAAAACAGAACTAAAAAGGTTTAGGCCACTAATTTTCAAGCGCAGGACTTGTAGAGAAGAAATAATGCTCTATTGACACATGTGTGCACCCCTCAGAGATACCCACAAAGATACTGTGATAAGGGAACTAAGGGAATGTGTCTTCTATAATGACCTAGGGTGCTAGGTCATTATATCTTGGCATGTCTGAGACTGGCCATGAGCTTGACGGTGAGAAAAGGTCACAGTTTGGCTTCCAGAACTTAGTCAGTCCCACACATACCAGTCAAGAAGTGGTAGTCTTGTTCTCCAAATGTCAGCAGCTATCTGGAATGAATATAAGAAGGAAAATAATGAATGCGAGTTCTGCTAAATGAAGAGTACAAGTAGCTTCTAGTTTTTCTTTGCTTCTGCTTTTTTTCCCTGCAGTCATAAAGAGGCTGGATATTATTAAACCTTGTAATATGTGTCCATTCTGTCCTCTACCAAGAAAAGTAATAAAAAGATGCCTGTCTAACCTTTTCTATCTTGAGATGAATCTTTTCTATACTACCTTTGCTATGAGTGATCCAATAACAAAATAAATTCTTCAGGCACTATTCCTTTTTAATGATCAAGGCAGTAATTCCAAAACTTTGTCTTTTGCACTTGGAAAGGATAAACCAAATTGTGATTCAGAGAAAAGTTCAGGAACTGCAGGTTAAAATATTGCTTTTTCCTCCTGCTCTCAACTACTTTTATTATTTGCATCTATGTAGAGTAACTATGAAGTGTTAGTGCTCTGACGGTATCCTCTCGCCATACATGTAAAATGACTCATTGAATTACCAGGAATAGATCAGTTTTAAGACAGTTGTCAGGTGATTAGGAGTCTTCTTTTTCTCCTAAGTCCAGAAGTATCTACCATGCTAATTATTGCTAAAAGTGAAACGTGCTGACCCCTCACATTTACTGTGAAAATCATGTTATGTCTTTCAGGTGCAGTAGGAAGAAGCATGAAAAATGATGGAGGATGTTGTATGCACTGTTTGTTATGCTTCACATCTAAATATGTTAAGATTTATTTATTGAACTTTAGAGAATGATCAGATGCTAAAAAACACATCCATGAAGAGAAGATAAAGATAAAAGCAAAACTGCTAAAAATAAAGTGGTACATTAGCCCTAGAGAGCAATTTGCAAAAAGAAGGGACTGTTATGAAAACTGGTGTGCAGCTGTCTGGCCCAGTGACTGTGTACCATCCTTTTCCTCTGTGAATTATAGCTAAGGTGATTAGATCTTTTCTAGAGGAAAAACTTCAAGGACATAGATCGCTCTTCCCTGTGATTTGAAATACAGAGTAAGATACAGTATTTTTTGTCATCCTGGGAATCTGTTATCGAGGCTTTTTTTAATGCCTGACAAGACTTATTTTCCTTTCTAAATTTAACTTCATAACATTTTGTAATGTGCCTAGAATCAGTAAAACATCCATAGTTTATTATCATCCATATTTTAATCGCATGTTGAGATTTGCCAGCTCTCACCTAGCATCTGAATTCCAACATAGAATATACATGAACAGTGACCCAGTCCCTAGCTTAGTGTATATCCAGTATATTCACAACATTAAATATTTCCAGAATTTGTTGCACTTTCAAGTAATGCAAAACATTCTGTGATTTAATCCCCTGCCTGTTTCCAGAAGAGTACATAATCAGGGTAGAGTGATACCCAATTACACTGGTAAACCGGCTTATAAAAGCTGTGGGTATCTGCAAAGGTTACTTTCAACAGTATGGGCAACATCGATCCTAATCAAATTTTCTCTCACTAAAATTGTTCATTGTTTATTCACCCTCTTTTTTCTGGGAATAAACGTATAGTAAAAAAACAGGACATCTTCCTCATTTCTTTTTTTCTTTGGTATAATTTTAAGCAACATTGCACTGGATGACAGATTCTTCTGAAGAAATTGTCTTTAGCCTTCAACTCTCTATTACAGCAAGGCCACACTTTGTAGTGCTGCCTCAATTTT
This sequence comes from Lepidothrix coronata, assembly GCF_001604755.1. NCBI lineage: Eukaryota > Metazoa > Chordata > Aves > Passeriformes > Pipridae > Lepidothrix > Lepidothrix coronata. The sequence goes on along the minus strand of NW_016690206.1, from coordinate 2,962,524 downwards.
GTTATTATCCTTTCATGCCAATTCAGCTTTGTGAATTCTTCACAACAGTGCAGAAAAGAGTAAGGGTTTTCCTCAGTTTTCTGACTGTGGAACTATGAAACAGCTAGCTATATGTATGAGAAAAGGAAAAATTATTATCATTAGTTTCCCTATAATATTAATGATAATATTGATTTATTAAACTATTAAAAGATTAATAGTTTTGAAAACAATGAAGATTCATTACTTAAGCAGTTGGTATAAAGAGATAGTTCTTTTACTACGTGAATAACAGATTTCCCCAAATAGGTTTTTATTCCAGTGAGTAAAACTATTAAGTCACTCAGCAGCTTGCATGTGTGTGTGATTTTTATTTATGTGAATGTATGTGTATGTATGTGTGACTTTTATTTATGATCTAAAAAGTTCTGAAGGAGTTAAAGTTTTCCTTATTGCTAGGGCTAAAGATCTTATCTCACAAACTATGTTTTACATTTAATTCCTGTCCCATATTATGTATAGGAGTATTCAAAACTAAACTGTAAGGTATTATCTGATATCCTAGGTTTACATAATGTGATTTTTTTGAGAGATGTTATATAAATTTTGTTATTATGTTATGTGCCTCTTGCCTTATCACTTAAGTTCATTAATTTCATTGCAGCTGTTCCCATTCAAGAGAAAGTAATCTTGAGCATGATATAGTTTCCAAGCAGACACAATTTTGATTTCTAATTATGTAGTTACAGGCAACATAACCATTTCTGTGATAGTGTCTAACATATACCACACCACAATACTGGAATGTGCTACAGTTTGCTTTTAAACTAATGGAAGAAAACCATGGCAGTTTTTTACAGGAAAGTTTGAAATTAGCCCTTCTGTGTTTGCATCTGTATGTATGTATTTTCTACTGTATTTTAAATTCAGTGTATTTTGGTTGTAATGAAATGTAGATCACCAAAGCTCCTTTATGTAAAGAAAGAAACTGTCTTATGCCTTTGTCACAAAAACCTCACTATTCTGTGTTTTCTATAGCAAAAGATGCCATATTGAAAGCTAAAAATATTACTTTATGTTTGGAAAATATTATTTTGACTACATCCCAGTCTTACATCAGGTCACAGTATGATGTATTAGTTTGAAATCTGAGCAAAATACCTATTTGTTTTGTTCATAAATATAAATTTGATTTAAACCATTTTCTCTTTCTTAAAATAGAATTTTGAAAATAATATCAATATTTTACACATAAAAATTTGAGGCAAACTTATTTAAAGATGTCTGCTTTGTATCTTCAGATATCTTTTATATAATTTTATCCAATGTTTAGACTTATCCAACCTCCTTATACATCAGAAAAAAAAAAAAAGAAAAAATGTGGCCCTTGGAAATTAGGTATTTAAAATGTTGAGTAATGTCTAACCACAATGAAGCTCACAGACATTTGATTCCCTGTACAATCATTTACAGGAAATATGTATTTATGATACATTTTTTAAATTATGATCTTTTCTGTGACAGTTAATGAAGACGACTCTGCAGGCACGATTTACTTACATACTGAGTTAACTGATTCAGGAGAACGATTTAGGAAGCAATTTTTTTTCCTAATTTCCTGGAAAACCTTATATGGCTATTATAAAAGCAGAATACACAGAAAAAAATAAAAAAAGATACAGCTTTATTATTATCTAAAAACCTACTACTATGCTTCATAGCATGATAAAAAGTATGATAAAATATATTCTAAGTATTAGCTTTTTCTACTAAAACCTAGTTTTAAATGTCAAAATATTTAAAACTAATCTTCATCTCATGACAGGCTATACTTTACTTCTGTGTCTGCATTGGAGTAATTAAATTTTACAGCTTTTCATTCAGTAGCATCTGCTTCATATTTTTGCACTGTAGTTAAGCTATCAATTTTTGGCAGTGTAACAACCCTGTTGAGTCAATAGCTACTGTTTGCACTGACATTATTGAATCAGCAGTAAATTCATTGTTTTGCTTGTTTTTATAGCACATGCACTTTATACACATGATCACTTTTAGCTGATAGAGGATATTAATAAAAGATGTACTTCACTGGCTCCAGTAGAGGGTCCAGTGCCACCCACTGAGTGGAGACTTTAGTGAAAAGTTTTTATAATACCATAACTGGAGATAGTTTTAAAGTATACTCAATGATACAGCACTGCTGCCGTATATTCCAACATATCTACAGCTTGAATAACTCTTTAAACTTGGTCAGGCATTATTTGTCCTATTTCAAGGACACCGTACTTTCAATTGTTCATTAGCCATAGCCTCTACACCCTTAAGTGATCTAATACTATAGACTCGTAAGATGGTTTGTGTTGGAAAGAACCCTTAAAGTTCAACTAGTTCCAAACCTGCTCCCACAGGCAGGGACACCTTCCACTAGACCAGGTTGCTCAAAGCCCCATCCAACCTGTCCTTGAACCCTGTCAAGGGGAGTGCATCTACGACTTCTCTGGGAACTGTCTTCCAATGTCTCGCCACCCTCATTGTAAAAAATTTCTTTCCTATGTCTAGTCTAAATCAGTCCCTTTTCAGTATAAAAGCATTATTCCTCATCCTGTTGCTACAAGTCCTGGTAAAAAGTCCCTCCCTATCTTTCCTGCAGCCTCTCCTTAGGTACTGGAAGGCATTTACAAGTTTTCCTCGGAGTATTTTCTTCTTCAGTGTCTCAGCCTGACTTCACAGGGGAGAGTTTTATCTCTCTTATTATTTTTTTGGCCCTTCTCTGGACTCACTCCAATGAGACCATGTCTTTCTTTTCTTGGGGGGCCCCTGACCTGGATGCAGTACTCCACGCCAGGTCTCACCAGAGCAGAGTATAGGGGCAGAATCACCTCTCTCAATCTGCTGGCCATGATTCTTTTGATGCAGTCCAAGATGCAGTTTGCTTTCTGGGCTGCAAGGCCATATTGCCAGGTCATGTCCAATCTTTCATCCACCAGCACCCTGAAGCCTCCCTCTGCTGGGCTGTTCTCAATCCCTTCATCCCCCAGCCTGTATTGATAACAGGGTTTGCCCTGTCCTGGCTGCTGGACTTTATTCTAGGCCTTGTCAAGTTTTATGAGGTTCACATGAGTTCAATCCTCAAGTCTATAAAGATCCTCTGAATGGCACCCCCTTCCTTCAAGTGAATCATATGCACCACTCAGCTTTGTCTTCTTCAAACTTGCTGAGGTCGCACTTGGTCTCAGTGTCTATGACATTAATAAAGATATTGGATGGCATTGTACCTAATATGGACCTCTGAGGAACAGCCCTTGTTATTGACCTCCACTGAAGTCTTTGATTGCAATTCTTTGGATATGGTCATTCAGCCACTTCCTTATGCATCTAATAGTCCATCTATCAAGCCTGTACCTTGCCAATTTAGTGGCAAGGATATCATGTCAAATGCCTTATAGAAGTCAGTAGGCGACATTAGTTGCACTTTCCTTAACCACAACACAGTCAGTCCATCATAGAAGGCATGACACCAGTAAGGCATGATTTGTCCCTTGTGAAGCCATGTCTCTAATCACCTCCCTATAATCCATGAACCTTGACATAGCTTCCAAGAGGATCTGTTCTATGATTTCACAGAGGTGAGGATGGCAGGTCAGTAGTTCTCAGGGTCCTCCATTCTACTCCTCATCAGAAAACAGAATCAGAGTGATATTCTGTAATTGTCTTCAGATTTCATTCCTTTAAGTGCAGTGACTTAATGCTATTGTATCTCCCTGAACAATGTATATAAAGCTAATAAAAAATCCACAATACAATGGGTATCTTAACGCACAAATATTCTCAAACACCTGAATTTTGTCCTCAGCATATCAAAAAGAAATGGTGTCTTGTTTGAATTACATGAAAATCTGTGCAAGTGAAAGGCATCTTCATGAGGAAGATATGCTATGTATTTTGAATTATTTAGAGGGAAGGGAAGGAAAAGTATATGTTTTCTTTGATTTCAGTTCAATTGTTTAAAACAATAACTTGTGTAGTTCCTTCCACCATCACCCTCCTCTAGCAGTAATTCAAATTAATAGAATTATCACACAAGACTAATTGCAATTCCATTCCATGTTTTAGCTGAAATCCATCAAAACCAGAATTACCAACTGGACAAAAAACATGTAGAAATCTATGACATATATAAAAATTATTTTTGCCCCTGAAGAAATGCTTATAATTACAGAGGGATAGTCAAACAGAGAACATGGAAGAATGAAAATGTCATTACTATGCTAACCTTTATGTATTTTGTATTTGGCAGAACTATTAAGCAGTTTCTGACCCGTTTTAGGTATAGAAGCAAAGATGAAGATAGGACAGGCATATTGTGTTTGCTTCCCTGCATATTTAGGTCAAGTTCTTGCTGTCTAGGCTCCCAAGTGTTTTGAAAGATGTTATAGCACCATTAATTTCACTAATCACACTGAAGATAAATCAGTCAGGTACAGGTGGCCCACAGGCCATGGCCATCTGTCCATGGCTAACACTGGGGATAACATGCTTTAGCTCTTGCTCAGTTTATACTTTCACAGCATGTATGAGAAGACATCCAATTCATCTCTTCTTTCCAGACTCAGTCCCTCCAGGATCAGCTAACTGCACTTTGACTCCATCTTTTCTTGGCACCAGAACTACAGTGTAAGAGTTTGGCCAGATGACTAGAACTGCAAAACAAATCACCACTAATCAGAGTTACATTAACACATAAATGACTAGACAATATTCTGTACTGGCATCCGACACCTATGAGAGAAAACAAGGATACAGTCCACAATGTTAACAGACACACTATATTTTTTATCTGAGTGAAGATTTTGTTTTTTAAGTATTTTTCTTATTTGGAGTTGTATATGAACAGAAGTGAAGTACTGTGGATATTTTTTGTTGGAAGTTTTTATGCTAGTTCTGTAACAAAGTAGAAAACTGTGAATGTACCCATTACAGGTTTGTATTTTGAATACTTCAAAATTATTTTTTTTCAAATCAATCTCTGATTCAGATGGGTAGGTTTCTAATAAGACAGGCCTCAATATCAAAGCTATTAATGCAAAGGAAATGGAAGGCTTTTTTATACAACTAGAAATTAAATTGCTAACTTTCCCTACAGTTAGCAAAGTAGTATGTCTCTCTTACCCGCGCTCAGTTTCAGCTTTGCATGAAGGTAGTACAAAACCACAGTATTTTGGGCATCCATCCCTATCAAACTTGGAAGAATTGATTCAAAAATCCTCGGGAGTGACAGAGGAGGCTGGCTGAGACTAAGTGACAGACACTCTGAGGAAGCCAGTTTAAGAAATGCTAAGTACAAGTCTCAGAACTAGACAGTAACTGCATTTTATATAAGCAGGTTATTAAATACAAATCACTTCTCAGGAGGTTTCTTTTAGAAATAAACACTGATGCTTGCTCTAACAAAGAGCTTAAAAGATTAAAAAATATATCAAGTTCCATATTAAGAAGATTGCAATTTAAATGTAATTCTTTGTAGATTTCAACTTCTTAATATGGACTTAATACAGTTTTGCATTGAAAAATCATGCTTTAATGCAAAAAGTAAAAAATGTGTTTCATGTTAAATTACTTTTAATGAGAAGACTATGTCCTTTCAAACCCTGAAATTGGTGGATCATGTCCCCAAAAAAATGCATAATGTGACAAGGAAAAACATTCCAGTATGAGATTGACAATAGTTAGGAGTGCTTTTTGCAGCAAAAGAAACAGATTAGCATTTTCTGCATCTGCTTAACATAGAATTAATCAGATAAGCAGAGTAAAGCTGTGACTTTGTTCTTTGGTTTTATTATGAAATGGAAAATTTATCATGATCTCACGTTTCAAAGATTTTGAGAGCCAGCTCAAGCATTTCTGTCATGACAAATAGTTTCATATTAAAAAAAGTAAATAGTTGCTTGTGCTTGAAGTTAAAGGAGCATTAATATGCTGATCATATACACCTTAAACAGGAAAGAACCTGCTGGTAATAGAAATAAACTTTTGGGTTTAATCCCTCCCTTTTAATCCCTCTGTCCCACCTACATTGGTTTTTAATTGGATAATCCACTTATGTGCAAAATACATCAAGCAACCACCTTGTTTATGTGGCTGCTTTGAAGTTACATACAAACTCAAAAATGTTTCCCAGTCAAGATAACTTTTAATTAGAGCATATTTCTTAATAGCTTTGTTTTAGATTTGTTCCACTAAGACACAAAGGGTGATTATTAGTCTACTCTTCACATACAGTGTTCTGCTTCAGTTTTGTGTGATTGACTTCAAACTACACTCTATGTTTTTCCTACACTCACTGTTCTAACAACTTGCTTGTTAGCTTGGATTTTAAGATGAACATTGTTAGTTTATGTGAAAAGGAAATAATATTTCTTATTACTCAATGAAATGTAGATAATAGAATTCAGACCTCTGATTCTTCTGCAGTATATATTAAACTGCAGAAACTTAACCTGCCCTTAAGTAGGATTAGTGTCATTGTTGCTGTCAGAACCACTCGACTGAATATTATAAAAAATAAAATAATAACCCCCCTATTTTAATACCTAACTTCTCCCAAAAGAACCTGCAGAGTTTTAAAATAGTATGCAATTCAAATTCATTTCCAGTATTGATAAAATACTTTGCACAGAGTTGTTCTGTTTTACTTTGCCTTGCATTTCTTTACATTCCAGAGTGCTAGTCTGTTTTGTTACTAGATTTCAAAACACGATGCTAAGAGATTCTTCAGAAACTGCATTAAAATCCAATTGCATAGTCTGTTTCTTTGGTATGTAGAGCCAAGCCTAAATATCCCTGTCTCGCTAGTGTTCAAGAGCAACGTATTTATTGCAGATCACGTGTGTAACTGGCTTCCCTTTCAGTTAATAGATTTACTCATTAGTTAGTTCACATGGTCAATATTTAAGGCTCATGGATTTGTCATGATTAGCAAGCAGTAGTTTGTGTTTTTATTACCATTTACGAATTAATTTGTTCAATTCATTCATTATAAAGCATTCTGTATGATAAAAATCTGTACAATTTTAAAATGTCAGGGTAATTCTGCATCACATACAGGTAGACCATGAAGATTACTATCAATTCTACAGTGAATTGTGATATTAATATTGTTTGCAGATCATTTAAATTATTTCCTTGTTCACTTTATTTCATACAAATAAATTAAGAAACATTCCAAATAGACCAATTATTAAGTAATAGTTTATTATTAGACATAAGTATTTCTTTAGGTCATAAATTCTAAAAAGAAATCACAGGAATGCTTTGACCTTTTTTTAAAACACCAGATACGTATCAGTAGAACTTTGTTTTATATGCAGAGTTGCATGTTGCATATACAGTGGGAATAGTGGGCAAAAGTGAAACTATATGCTTTCTGCTTTGCTTAAGGGCTGGAAGTACTCAAATGCTCATGTCAATACACCTATAACATAGGTTTGTTTTCCAATCTGTAGGCACTTGAAAATTTTCTTTTTTTTTTCAAAAACTATTTCATCATTTAGGGATTAAATATCACACTTAACTCTTTAGGAATAATTCACATTTTAATTTTTTTACAGTTTCATATTCGTCATTTGCTTTCTTAATTTCCATGGAAGGCAGCATCTAGTAACCCAACATCATATATTTCACTGCTGAGACAAGCTCTTTTTCTATCCTAGCCTCTCTCAAGCTTCTGGAGTACTGTGTTCAGGGAACAACCTTTGTACAACTTGCAGCCTTCTATGTTATGTAGATTGGATACTGTCACTATTTGTCCTAAATGTTAGTAAAAACTTGGGAAGTGAGAGCTTAAGTAAAATTCAAACATTTATGGAACAATGAAATGAGAAAATGTGAAGAACCTTAAGGGACTAATGTTGGTTGAAAATGTGGGGATATCTTTTCATCAATTTATACACAGTTCAATATATTACAATCTGACCAAATCAGAAATCCTGTAAGAAGCCCAAATCAGGAACATGGTACCTGAGAACACAGACTAAAATTGCTATAGAATTCTCAGTGTATTCCCATACAGTGGTTTTGCATATGCTGAAAAATAGGAAACCCAATATCTGCTTTTCTGACTGGTTATATTAAAACAGAAGTTAAAAAGAAAATTAAAAGACTTTCAGCTTTAAAATGATTAAATGTCAGTAGATTGTATAACTTCTTTGATTCATGTTGCCTCTACTTTTTTCCATGAAAAAAATAGTACTAGCTTCCACATAGATTATTTATGTCTAAGAATTGTCATTTATTGATTTTTTCCACCTTGATAATGCCTCTTTTCTGTCACAGAAACTTAAGACAACATATTTTTTTTTGCCAATGGTTGACAAAACATGTACTAGTATTCACAACAGAATATTCGTAATACAAGAGATGATTAAAACTGTGGTTACATTTCCATTTTCATTCTGATTCGTGCCAACTTTGAAGGTATGTTTCAAATATCAGTTAAGTAAAACAAATATGTATGGTGTTGGTTTTTTTTAAGCTGTCCTAGCAAGAGATACACAGAAAAATGTGTCCCATCTTCACACTTGGATCTGATACTAATTAGTGGACTTCAGACAACTCAATCAGTTCTCAGGGTAAGTTATATCTACTTCAAATATTCTGAAAATTATAATCAGTTCCTCAGTAAATCCCAATCAATCTGGTAAGAAGCTAAACCACAATGCTGTATTGAGAACAAACTCTTTTGCAATTGTTCTATTTCTTTTCCAACATATGCCATTCACACCACATCTAGTATCCCAGAGATGGCATAGTTAATTTGTGCTGACACAGTGGTATTAACTTTGGTTATCATCAAAGAACACTAAAAGACTAAGTTCCACCACTGTTTTGCCACCTGCAATGTGAGTTCTAAAGTAGGACTGTTCAATGCACAAGAGCGTTGCAGTTTCTGAAAAATTGCAGAGGAAATTAGAAAGGAAATAAGAGGGAAGGGCATGAAGGGCAATGTGATTCTTAATTCTGTAAACTGCTTTTTTCCAGTTTTATGTTAAACTAAGGTGCCAGATAAAGTTACTAGTAGCAAATATGACATGAGAAACCCAAATTGAAAAGTAATTTAAACCTGAAGTAAATTGTCTCAGTGGAACAAGCAGTACTTTAGGTCAGACTACAGAAAACTCTTAGCAGCTAAAAGGTATTCTTTGGCTGTTAGCAGTAATAAATATCTAAGGTCACCTTCATGTTAAGCTCTGCTGTGACTTTCCTTGCAAAAATGTTGAGAGAAATCTAGAGCACCTAAAAGAAGAAATGTTGCAAAATTTGCTCTGTTGATATGCTTTGTTTCTGTGGGAGAAGAGTCAAGTGCTATGAACAAAATGATAATATTTTGCTATTAATAAAGGTATTATCAAGTAGTTCTAGAGTTTTGTTTTTATTACATGTCTCTAAGTTGGGCAATCAGTGGTTGTAACATGCCCTGGCAGCTAGGAGGGCCAACTGTGCCCAGGGGTGCATTAGGCAAAGCATCACCAGCTGGTCAAAGGAGGAAATTGTCCTGCTCTGCTCTGCACTGGTGCATCCTCCTCTTGAATATTGTGTGCAGTTTTGAGCAGCACAATATAAGAAAGATGTTAAGCTGTTAGCATTGAAAGGAGGGCCATGATAGTGGTGAATGGTCTGGAGGGAAAGCCATATAAGGGGCATAAAACCAGGTATCCTGGCATTTAAAGAAAGTCCTCATCTAGTCCAATGAGAAAAGTTCATATTTCAAAACGGGACTACAGAGACAAAATTCCTCTTCAAATTTAACCCATACAGAAATGATAGAGCATATTCAGCCCACTTTTACAGTTTCTCTCTTTTCCTCACTTTCTCAGTCCAAACTGAGCATCTTTTTCATGGCTTTTAGAAGCTATGAAGTATTTCATCACATATCAGAAAAAGCTACATGAAAGCTGTAGCAGTCAGGTTTCTAGTAGCAGTCTGAAAAGTTTCTGGGGAAATAATTAATGAAGGCAGAAAGCTAAGAATGGGAAGTCTGAACTAGTTGGAGCTAATCTCTTACTTGAAAGTGTCAGCAGCAGCAAAAGTGTTATCTACTGTTTGCAGCAGGGCTGTGGATACATGTCATGCCTGGATTCCTACTCTACTTACCCTAGGACTCATCTCAAGGGATGGGAACCATTTGGCTTTATTACTGTGATTACATCAATGTGCTTTAAAGGACTTGGATCTTTCATTTCTGGCCACTATAGCCAGAATGCTATGCTTTCAGAAGACTAGAAAAAACTGAATTTTGCAGTCAGGAGAAAGGCAATATGAATTTTGGGAGGAGAATGACAATTGAAAAATCTTTCCTCTTTCTGCCCTCTAAAGGGACAATGTTTTCTTTTTCCCTGGAAGAGGTATTTATCAGGTATTTACCAACAATAGTCTGCAGAGTTGAGAAATTCAAAACCCATTGTACTCCCACCAATTAAAAGAGAAGATGTTGTGCTCACTGTACAAGCAGCATGTTTCTATTTTGGGGAAATCCAAATTTCTGTCAAAAAATTGGTGCAATGCTGTTTGCACTAGCAGCAAGACTGACAGGGCTACCTGTTAATGAGGTTGTTTTCTTATCATCAGCAATCTACATGGGACAGTAGATTGCTAGTTGCCTATTGCAATAATATGAACCTAGTTTCAGACAAAAGGAAGAGGATTTTTCTGCTATTCAAGCAGAGTATGTCAGCCTTTAAAATCAGTTTTACTTTGTTAATGTATTTCCTGGAAGACAAGGAGTAAATTATCAGATGAATTTAAGAGCTTAAATAATTGCATCTTTCTTTTTACTCACTTTCTCCATGAGGTAAAATGGCTTATATTTATGGGTAATGAATTCTTAAATATATTAATTTGATTGCCATTTCAATGCCATTTTGTTGTAACACATGCAACCTTATTCAAAGCATTTGAAAGAAAAGTTACAAAATCTATAGCTCAATTATAGTTCTAAAAGTAATGCTGAAGATCACACGGTATTCAGTTTGAAGTTAAGACACATAAGTTTTGACAAGCTGGATTGCCCGTGTGTATGCAAGATCTCTAAAATCATCTGTTTCTGTCATTCTGGGCCCAATTTGTCTTTTTAAATACGCCCATCTGCTGAGATTTCATAGTTTATCTTAGACATTTCCCCCAGGACAGGTATGATAGAGATCGTACAGGGGGTTTACACTGTCCTGCAACAGTAGACAGCAGCACTAGCTGCCCATGTGAGGAAAAGGAGCAGAGCTCCTAATGGCTACTCAGTTACTGTAGTAGCTGCCATTGCAGTGAAAGACAACTGTATTAGGAAAGCTGCATGAAAGGACTGGAGGCATAGTGCAATGGAGGTTTGACCAAAGAAGTCATCATGAGTTTAAGAATGCATTTATGAAAGTAATGGAAAAAAAATATATTTGCTTATTGGTGGAATACCCCCCTACAGGTTTGTGGATGATGTCAAATTGGAAAAAGGGGTTTGGAGGATTGGACTGCTGTATAAAGGGACTTAGAAGAAATGATATGACAGAAATTTGATACAGTGTTAAAATTGTAAACGCTGAGTCCTGCACATAATAATCAAAAAAACCAGTGTTGGATGGACATCAACCTGACAGAAGGCAGTTTAGTAGAAAGAGAGCTGAAGGTCGTGGTAGGCAGCAAATTGAATAAAAGCCACCAACATGCCCTTGCAGCAAAGAATGGCAACAGCACCTTAGTCTGCATTAGGAGGAGTGTTGCAAGCAGGTCCAGAGAAGTGATTGATTCTTTGCCTCTCTTTGGCATTTGTGGCACTACATCTGGAGTACTGAGACCAGTTTTGGTCTCCTTTTCATATGAAAGACATTGATGTGCTGGAGCAGATCCAGCAAGCCTTTACCAAGGTAATTAGAGGACTGGAGCACGTGAGATATGACATCATATGACATATGAGGAGAGGATAACAGATGAGTTTGGTCTCAGCAAGAGATGCTAAGAGGGAGGTCTCATAGATACCTTTAATAAGACAGTATAAGAATACAGAGCAAACAGAGCCTGGCTCTCCTTGAATGAGAGACAGCGGACACAATTTACAACAGGGGAAAGTCTAAATGTATAAAAGGAAATCTATTTTCATTATGAGGGTGGTTAAATTGGCCTCCCAGCAAACTTGCAGAATATTCGTCTGTGAATTTATTCCAAACTTGAATGGATAAAGTCTTAATTTACATAGTGTAAATTGGCTCTTTTTTGAGCAAGAGTTTAGACAAGATGACCTCTGGACGTTTTTGCCAGCCCAAGTTATTTTGTAATTAATGATTCTATGAAAAAAAAAAAAAAACAAAGAAAAAATGGGACATAAGTTTAGTCATGTAATGAAATAATTTTTATTTCCTTACTATGAGTAAGGAAATAGTGGTTTCAAAGCAGAGAAACTGCAATAATGGTACTGAGAGTTTGAAATTAACAGCTGAGAATTTTTTCCTAATGCACTTTTCTTTTTTTAATTTTAAAAATTCTTGACTGATTACCTTCAGAAATGCAAAAGACTCCAGATCCTGCAAATAGAGGGCAGGCAGATTTTTACAGGCAGCAAACACAGAGAGAGTGTGAACTGTTAGCAGTTTTGTCAGTTTGTGTTTTGTAGAACTGGTCTATCATTGCTATAGTGCATGGGTGAATCATCCTGTGTTTGTGTGCATAAGTATGTAATTTAGTGTAGTTTTGTTCTCCAATACATATAGAGAGCAGAGATAACTTGATGAAATACAAATTAAAAAAAAACCAAATTTTTCCCTCTGTATATATTCTTTTTAGGCAAAGGCCACCATATTTAATGATGTGCTTCTTATAACTAATTTTACAAGAATATCAAACCCAAGAAAAAAGGGATTTTTCCCATCTGCTGTACCTATTTAAATCTATCAAGTAGGTAGATTTACATTTTGCAAGACAGAAAAGACAGAGACACACTCTGTCAAACACAGTTCATAATAGATGGGGATTACACAACTGTTAACCATGTTGACAAATATATGTTTAGAAAGTATCCTGAACTATTCAAAGGGATACAGCTTGATCTACAGTATAATGCAAACAGGGGAAAAGGGTTCAAGAGAAAAATATGGGAAAAATAGGCTTTAGCAGTGGTTCAACACTAGAGATCAATTTATATATGAAAAATGTACTGAATTGCTGAAAACTGACGTGCTGATAAAATTCAAGTATCTGGTCTCTTCTTCATTACTTTCTTGCATAAATGAGTTGGTTTTTTGGACCTCTCCCTCTTTTTCAGTTTTAACTGTCACACAACTATAGTGACACAAATTAAAATACATTCACATATTACCCTAGTTCATCTCTCTAAACAAGCCTGATCTCTTCTTCAATATAAGTTCACAAAACAAAAATACTGAAATGAAGCAATTGCCTCCATAGAAAAAAATATATTATGTAAGTTAAGAGAATTCAGTGTTTCTGTCAGATTTAAAGAACTCTGACTTTTATATACCATTACTGATGTAGATAAAGACAAAAGCATATTTGTCTTAGTTAAGTGACAGTTTTAAAAATACCTTCTTTACATCAATTCTTAAAATGTCCAGGATTCTTCATTCTTATGCATATAAAATTCTTTGCACTTTAGGAAGACAAGTGGAAATAAGATTTTTTAAATCTCCTTAAAGAATTTGTGCAGAGTTACAAGTAAAATTTGACTTTAACTTTACAGAATTTTAAAACTGCACACGTTTTTTCATACTTTGCAATTTCTCTTTTCACTTACTAAAAATCTCAGTGCTCTCACTAAGAAACAATTTACTAAGAATTTTACTACATCTTGTAAAGAACTTTGCAGCCCTGTCTTATGGCACTTTTATTCCTGTTTTAAATAGATTATGTATCTCCTCCAATAGCAAATTAAGACAGTAAACTGGATGAAATTTGCTATAGATCCTAATGAAAATGAAGTACCTGCACAGCTAGGAGACTGTTGCCAGTTAGACTGTTTCAGGGAGAGAGATGCATGCTATTGTCCTCATGGAGGACCAAAGCAAAGTCATGGGGCTTTTGAAATAAAATGCAAATACAGAATAAATGCAGATAAGAGTTTCAGGCAGGCAGCAGATTGCATGCAGTCAAGAGGAATGTGAAAAAGGACCTGCTTTATCCAATTTAAATTAGAACAAAAAAAAAAGTAGAGTATTTTTCAATGTTACTTAGTAAAGCCTGTTTTAGGAGATGATAAAAGCAAAGCTTGAAGCCACACATTATATTTCCACAGCTTTTCTCCATTGAACATAAATTGCATTTAATGGCTTTATTTCACACATATTTCAATTGACTTAGGGGCATGGTCTGCAAACAAAATGGCAATACTGACTTTATAGTCTTGCATTTCATGCTCCTCTTAGCCACTAGGATTCATTTTAATCATCTCACTTCATTGTCCTAGAGAAATATTATCAGACACAGAAAAAAATTGCTGGCAAGGCTCCAAATTTAAGATCAATATTCATCACAGTACGCAGAATGCTAAGACCAGACTCAAGAGGAAACTTCAACACTTCAAATTAATTTGCAATAAGTTTTCACACAGAGTAGTTATTATTGGCTCCCCTAAGTCAGAGTTTTTAAGAGAAAATGTACTTGCCAAGGCAGACTTACTGATTGGTTAGCTAAAGTTAAGGTACTCAATGAATATGAAGGGCCAGCTACATACGATATAAAATTACTTAAGCATTGCTTGCAACAAGAAATTTTTCTTTTCAAATTCCTGTGTGCAATTGTAAGACTAAGAGAATATATGATTTCTGACATGGAATTTCTGCATAATACGTATGTTACATTATATGTTTTTAAAAACCAATAATTATGTGGAAACAAACAAACAAACAAAACAAAGAGAACAATTAAAATTACTGAGTCATTTAAAGAAAATTAAAATCCTGTTGCTGAAGGAGATAATATTCTGAAGTTCATTTTAGTGAATTAATTTAATTTCACCTGTTGGATAACTTAAATGTAGCAAATGATGTGTATATAGGGAAAATTGGTAATTCCTCAAAAATTAAGTTTTCTAGCTGAAGTGGCAGCAAATTTTATTTATGAATCTATTATGCTTTTTTTGGACTATTACTCAACAACTAAGTTTCTCTAACAATCTTTCCTCACAGCTATAAAGGCCTCTAGAACACACTCATGAACTGAAGAAAGAATACCATCAATAACCAGCAAAAATTTGAACTTAATATAAGCAGGAAAAAAAATAATTCCTTTGTGAATTAAAATCTGTTTAGTCAAGTGTAAGCAGAAAACTATTGTTTTATGATTGTTTTGTGCTTCATTGCAACCTACTCTTCCAACCCTGATATCTGCCGCAAAAGTAACACGGTGAGCTAGGCAATCCAGAATACTTCTGGAATGCACATAGGATAACTTCCTAAGCCAGGTAAAAGACAGACCTACCAGAGGGGAGGTGATAAAAGACCTGATGATCACCAATACAAGCAAGCTAATCGGGGGCATTAAGATTGGAGGCAGCCTGGGCTGCAGTGATTATGTGGAATTTGCAATCTTGAGAGATATGGGTCAGGTGAAGAGTAAAGTCAGGTCCCTGAACTATAGAAAACTTTCAGCTTTTCAAAGAGATTGTCAATAGGACATCCTGAACAGAACAGAGCTGGCAGATTTTTAAGAAAGTCATCCATAGAGCACGACTTAGTGATTGCCAGGCACAACAAATCGGGCAAGGAAGGTGAGAGACCACCATGGCTGTGTTGGGACCTGCTAGTAAAACTAAAGGGCCAGAAGCAAATGCATAGGCATTACTTATATTTGCCTTTTTATTTTTCTTTCCACTGTTATAATATTGTGTCATTGATATGATTTGCAGTCCATTAAAACTTCTAAATTTTTTTTTAAAAATAGTACTATAGACAGATATTTTCTATTTTTATATGTCTCAATTTTGTTTTTCCTCCTGCTTTATCTTATATTGCTTCTCTCTCTTTTTTGTTAACTTGATCTCATTAAATTGGAATCAAGACTGATTTTGACAAGCTCATCCAGATCTGTTTTTGAAAGTGTTTACTTTTCTCCTGTTTTGGTGATGTCTGCAAAATGTCAAAGAGCATTTCACACTCGGTTGTCTGAATCATTCATGAAAAAAGTGATTTGAACTGGGTCCATCTCAAGACTTTGCAAGAATCTCACATCATATGTTCACGCAACCTGAGTGAATTTCAAATATGTGTTAACTGAATGTGACTTTCAACCTGTTGTGCACTCATCTTACAGTGTTTTTTATCTAGGCTGTTGAACTTTTAATGCACTGGAAAATACTGGAAAGCATCAGAATTTTACAGAAGAGATAGATGTTGAGTGGCCATCATTTCTTCAGAGGACTGGGCATCATGGGTAGTTCTGCTCTATTTTGTTTTCAGTGCTTAATAATATGTACCTCTTGCTCTGTAACTTTTCTTTCATTTACTGCTTTTTGCATAGCAAGCACTGATATCCTCTGACATTTCCATTCCTTACCAGCTCCAGTACTTTTCCTTATACCTTGTGAAGTTCTATAAGTTGTAACAACCAGTCAAGTGCATCTTCTAACAATAGGTTATTTACGAAATTTAACTTCAAAACTTGCTTATAAAAGCAGTACTTGAACTACAGTACTGTCATTTTTTTCAAGACCCAATTCCAGGGTTGTCCTTTCTTTGGTAACCCAAGTTACTCAGGTTGGACTAAAACTAATTAAGGATCATGAGGTCCATACATATATGTATATGCATATCTCTGTTATATACCTATATATAACATTTACAAGTACATGTGTACACATACATATAACAGAATATTCTGAGTTGGAAGGGACTTACTAGGATCATGGAAGTCTTAACTCCTAGGCCCTGCACAGGACAGTCCCAAGAATGACACCATGTGCCTGAGAGCATTCTCCAAATATTTGAATCTTGAACTTAGAACTGTGACCACTTCCCTGGGGAGCCCGTTCCAGTGCCCAACCACTCTCTGGGTGAAGGACCTTTTTCTAATATCTGATCTAAACCTCCCCTGTTACATCTTCATGCTATTCCCTCAGGTTCTGCTATTGGTCACCACAGATAGGAGATCAGGGTCTGCTTCTTCCCTTCCCCTCACAGGGAAGTTGTAGACTGAAACGAGGTGTCCCCTCAGTCTCCTCTTCTCCACGTTGAACAGACCAAGTGCCCTCAGCCACTCCTCATATGGCTTCCCCTCAAGGCCCTTCACCATCTTCGTTGCCCTCCTTTGGATGCTCTCTAATAGCTTAATATCTTTCTTATGTGGTGGTGCCCAAAATTGCACACAATATTCAAGGTGAGGCCTCACCAGTGCAGAGCAGGGTGGGACAATCACCTGCCTTGACTGGCTGGTGATGCTTTGCCTGATGCCCCCCATGACACAGTTGGCCCTCCCGGCTGCCAGGGCACTGCTGACTTATTCAACTTGCCATCAACCAGGACCCCCAGGTCCCTTTCCACTGCACTGCTTTCCAGCATCTGTGTGTACAAACATCCAGGATGTCCCTGTCCCAGGTGCATAATCCAGCACTTTCCCTTGTCAGATTTCATATGGTCATTACCCAGCCCTTTAATTTGTCCAGGTCTCTCTGCAAGGCCTTTCTGCCTTTGAGGGAATCAACGACTCCTCCCAGTTTTGTATAATCTGCAAAAATACTTAGTATCCCTTCGAGTCCTGCATATAAGTAGTTTATGAAGATTTTATATATGTATGTATACATATAGACATACTGTTTGTATGGTTAAGAGTTCTCTTTTCCTAATAAAATATTTAACTAGGGTATTTCTCTTTGGCACACTTAGGCTTTGTATTAACAGCACAACTCTATTTCAAAGTCAAAAACAAGTATATAATAAAATAAATAATTATAAATAATAAAAAAAATTCAGAGGACTAGGAAAACCTGCAATTTGTTAGATGGCAGGAAAACCACCCTCCTACTTGTTTTAAGTTCCAGTATTTAACTGATAAGGATGGATCTCACATTCTACCATGCCTGATATTTGTAATTATCCTCATGTTATGATTCTGTTTTCTCCCTCTTTCCCCTGGCTGACTCTGTCTTCTATTCATGACATGAAACTCTGGTGATTAGCCCGCTCAAGAGAACACTACTGTCTTTATTTTATTCTTGTTAAATTAATGTATTGGGTTGACCTTGCCTGGACTCCAGGTGCCCATCAAGTTGCTTTATCAGTCCCCTTCCCAGCCCGACAGGGGAGAGAGTAAAAGATGGAAAACAATTCATAAGTTGAGACAAGGCAGTTTACTAAAGCAAAAGTGAAAGTTTGCACTTGAACAAGAGAATAGGAAAATAAGGTTTATTCTCTGCTTCCCATCAGCAGGAATATCTGGCCACTTCCCTGAGAAGCAAGGCTTCAGCATGCATAGCAGTTGCTCAGCAGGCAACGAATGCCCCTCGTTCCTCCTCCTTTCCTTAGCTTTTATGTCTGAGCTGATGTCATATGGTGTGGAATGGTTACACTGGCCTACTTGTGTCCCCACCCAGGATCTTGCCCTTGATTGAGCGTGCAGAAGGAGGCTGTGCCAGTGTTCCCAGCAGTAGCCAGAACAGTGGTGTGTTATCAGCATCTTTCTAACCAACAATGTGAAGCATAGCACTGTGAGAGCTGTTATGGAGAAATGCACTCCATCTCAGACAGACCCAATACAGTTAATTATACTTGACTTAAGTAACTCTAATTATTGACTTAAGTACATTTGGCCTATTTTTTTGAAATAGGCTGTGGCTTGTTAAGTTCTACCCTGTATGACTGTTGGTCAAAACTGCTATTATCAGATGCTGTAAACTATTAACTATATTTACAGTATAACCCAGAGCAGAGGGCTGTTGCAGCCTACAGGTTAGATCACTATTTACATTAATTATTACACTAATTATTCACCTGCCATAAAATAATTATAAAACCTACAGAGTCCTATGTCACTAAATTGGCCAGTTGGGCAGTCTTATATAAGTCAGTGTTCTAGAGTTTTTCAATATTTAGAAGGATCTGTAAATTGCACATGTCCATGGAGGACTCTTCCCTTTTGGATTATTGTTCTGAAGTTGCATAAATTGTTGGCCCCTGGGAAGATTACAATTCCTTCAAACTGTGACCCTTATGATCCCATTAGTGACATGGCAAGTTCAGACTGCATTTTATCACATTCTGGTTGTTTTCTCTTGCTAATCTTGGCTGAGGTTATGCAAGAGTCACTTTGTTTAACAATTAATACAAAAAAATTAGATATTATTTCTTATGATACTTTTAAAAATCATCTCAGCCTCCCTGTAATTACAAGCAAAATGCATTTTCTAACCACAACTTATCTTCAGTTCAGCTTAAAAGCTTCAATAAACAAATACCTTCACTGAAATCAGCAGACATAAACAGAAAATGGTTTAGTGCTTGAGTTTAGGAAAACCTAGGCTTAGTTTTTACTTTTATATTATGTTGTGCAGTAATTTCATCCCCTATATTAGCATGTATTACACATCCTCAATATTGTTGAAAGCTTTTATTCAGCCTAGGCCTTTAATGCTGTATTTTTCTGGCTTCTCTATGAGGTCTCATGTGGCACTGTTCAAAAAAGCTTTATTGAAGTAAAGTGATCTCATCTTCTACTTCCTTCTTATCCATTATACTGAAAGTTACTATGTCAAAGGAGGAAAATAGATTGTTTTGACATAATTTACTCTTGAGAGAGCTGCGTTGGCTGGGTTTTGTCACCTTTTTATTTTCCTGTAGAGTGGTTTTAAATTGGCTGTTTAATAACTTCTCCCAGGATCTTTCCACATGCTTAATGTACTGAACTGGTCAGTGGTTTCTCAAGTCTTATCTTTCCTAACCTTGCCCTTCTTCAGTCCACTGAGACTTCTCTCTTCTATGAAATCTCAAAGATAATATCTTGTGATTCAGATGCTACTCTGGCTATTTCATTAAGTGCTCAAGGTTTCATTCTGTTCTTCCACCCTTGTCCTGGACCATCTAATTGCATTGATTACATTTAAATACCTTGTACCGTGCCATTTTAATTTGAGTTTCAGTATTAGAATTACCTACACTTGCTGTCTGATCACAAAGAGAAAGATAATACGTCAATGAAAACTATTATGTTCTTGAAATTACATCCTTTTTTCCCCTCTCAGTCTAACAGAAATCCTAATTTAGCTATGTTGTATTTTTGTACAGTTTTCTGCTGTTTCTGTGTTTCTGAGAATCTCTATTCTCAATATCTGTGAATTTTTGTTTGAGGTTTTTTTCGTGGTAAGTCAAATCCTGCTATGTCACTCATCTGGTTCCAAAAGAGATAGAAACCTGAAAAAAAAATCTTTAAAAAAACCCCCAATATAAACCCATTGTTACTATTTCAGCTCCCTTCTTCCTTTCTTTTTCCTTAGAATTTTAAATCTAAACTTCCTGTGACCATCCCCAGTACCTTGCACTTTCTAATCCTCAGCCATCTGCTATCAGTCGAGACTGGAGATAGTCGTTTCCTAAACTACCTCCCATTTCACGTTGTTCCCAGTGTATTGTCTGCCTTCTGTTACAAATTGTGTCTAACTGTGTTGCTTTCTAACAGGTACTGTATAATTAATCTGTCCCCTTATCACTAGCTCTCACTTTTTCTGTTGCCAAAAACATCTAATTTCCTACCTGTGGTACAACAGTTTAAAAGAATCTTTTGGTCTCTCATCATTACAAGTATTTTTTCTTTCCTTTCAATATTCACCCCAACCCTCCCCCCCGCAAAAAACAAGACAAAAAATTTAGTCTATCACTATATTTTTAGAGCAGATATATATTTCTTAATATTTAACATTTCCTTCATTTTTAGTTCTGTATTTGTCCTCTTAAATTCTAATCCTGTGACTTGTCATGAATGTTTGTGGTGCCAGTGACATTGCAGCTCTGTAGAAATAGCTGAACTTCAAGTTCTGCTTATGTTTTATACTCTGATGTTTAGGCAATACAGTTAATTTTTCTTCCTTTACTCTCTTCCATCACTAGAATGAAGCAATCAATTCTCAGCATCTTTGACTAAATAAGAATGGTGTAATACTTAGTGGGAGGCTTTTATCACCAGCTTCCATCAAACAGTCTAGAGCTCTTTCCTCAAGTTTACTGAATTGATGATATCCTCTATTATATGGTAGTTCTTGGATAGAAAGGTTTTGCAATTTGTTAAAATTTGGGTTAGTTAGGCAAATTTGGTGAAATTAATCTTAGGTGATAAATATATAGAAGAGTGATTTAGCCTTAATGTGGCTAGTGTCTGGTTTTTGCTAGTCAAGGATACACAAGGGTGCAAGGGCAACACACCCTGTGTAGTGTCAACCAATAGAACTTGTGTATGTTTTCACTATGTAGAGAAAAAAAGAAAAGAAAGGAATTTTCATACTTAATTCTATAGAAAATACTTCATTCTCATGCAAGTCAAAATAACTTCTCGTCTCCTTTGCTATTACTGTGACCACAAATGCAAATGAGGTCAGGTAAACCACTAGTATATGACACCCTTAGTTACTGAAGTTTATGTATCTAATCCCAAATATACTTGATTACTTGAGTTTGTTCCAAGATAAAAAAGTATTTAAATGGAGTAGGTACTATTAATTACCAGCACCTATTACCATGGTGGTATTTGTTTCTCCTGCACTTAAAAGTCCTCATGGAACCCAGAGGAACACATCAGAGAAAAGAGGTAGATCCTAAGAAGTTTTTGTACAACATTTCTAACTTCCATGTAAGGCTTTTCTATATTAATTAGATAAGGTTGACCAACAGTAATTTCCTATTTATTACATTTATATTTGTTGCAATTCCATATGTATGTGTTCTTTTTCTAATAAATTGGTTCTGATTATAACATCTTCATATTATTAAAAAATTTACAGTTGATGGATATTTATGTAGAAGTTACAAATCTTGCTTAGAGTTTTTATACTAAACTAGAAAACCTAATGAACCTCATCAGTTTCTTGTCTGATTTAATCTCACTTCCACCTGTATAGATTACATAGATAAAGACAGTACACCTAGCCAATATATTTATGGTGTTCATATAACAATAAACCTACAGGATCAGGAAGTGTGTTTAATTTGTGAAGTGTGTGTCTAAACAGATAGCTCTTCATCAGTCTCCCCAGATTAAATGATTGTCCAGACTGGAAATGTCAGACAGGAGCATTATTACTATAACATGAAATGGTAGTTGGTTCAATCTGAACAATTCAGGAAATATCTGTCAAGTTATATGTAATGTTCTGTCTAAAATCCTTTCCAAGGGGTGCAGGCTTAGGTTAGCTGGAAGTTCCATTCCTAAAAGTTAGATATCCATACATGGATGTCTCTCGGTATGATAAGTTAAAACAAAGGGTGAGCTTCAGAAATATTAGTATATTTTGTTTGATCCCTCCCCTCCCCCTCCCCTTCCCCTCTCCCTCT